>NC_051081.1:10533197-10860984 GCF_004664715.2 Peromyscus leucopus
TGAGATAGATGAACACATTTTTCATAGGGAGAAAAACTCTCAGTGCTCAGACATCACTTAAAGGATGGTGAAGAATTAGGAAGGTTGTAACAGTAAAAGGAGTCTGATACCTTTTTTACTAAATTGGCATGGTAACATTCACACTAAAGTGTAGCTAGAGTTTTCCTGCCTTGCCCAAAGTCAGGACAAATCTTTTCACCTGCCAGTCCCACAGCCGCTCAGACCCAACGAAGTAAACACAGAGACTTATATTGCTTACAAACTGTATGGCCATGGCAGGCTTCTTGCTAACTGTTCTTATAGCTTAAATTAATCCATTTACACAAAACTATACCCTGTCATGCACTCGTGGCTTACTGGCATCTTCATATGCTGCTTGTCCTGGCATGGCTGGCAGTGACTCCTTCTGCCTTCATGTTCTTTTCTCCTCGTTGTTAGTCCCACCTAAACTTCCTGGTAGCCACTGGCCAATCACTGTTTTATTTATTGACCAATCAGAGCAACACATTTGCCATACAGAACATCCCACAGCACTAAAGGTAACAGCCAATTGATGTTTAAATGGGCCTCAGGGATAATAATCTTGTTATGTGGTTTATTGTATTATTTTATATACGAAGAAAATGGATATATTTATTGGGGACTATGGGGGTCCAGCCCCCTCAATAGTCCTCTCCCAGGGTCCGAGAAGAATCTACAACCAGCTGATAATTAATCTTTGATTAAAAGAAATGAATCTATGTACATGAAACTCCTTAGTTCATATACTTTATTATTATTCTGTGATAGTTCTCTCTCACTACACAGCTTCTATTCTGCTCTCATACCTAGCTCCTTCCTTGCCTGATTTCTCTATATTTGTCTACTGTCCCCTCTAGGTTCTATCTTAATTCCTTCATCTAGTTCTGTCCCTTCTAGGTTCTCATCTATCTAGTTCTTTCCCCTAGCAGCTCCTCTCCCGTCTCCTTCTCTCTCATCTGGCTCTTCCTCATCTTGTTCTTCCCCATCTCGCTCTTCCTCATCTTCCATCTCATTCCTCTTGTCCTCTCTTCTAGCCCTTCAATCTAGTTCTTCCCCATCTCAGTTCATTCCTCTCAAGTTCTTACCCATCTAGTTCTTCCATTCTCTTTTCTCTGTCCTCTCGTGCCCTGGGAGTCCTGGTATATATACACTTACAAGCAGTATTCCCTTCACAGTGCAAAACCAGGCTTCCAGGGTCAAATGGAGGGGGTGATAAGAATCACATAGGGAGGCAATAACCGTTAATTATCATATGCAACCCCAAAGGGAAGTGACCAATAGGGAAATGAATTAACTAAAGGCTAAATTCAGGAAATATCTAAGAAGAGAGCTCTTATGTGCTCAACTATAATCTTAAATGTGATTGGTAGAAAGTGTTAAAAATCTCTAAGTTGCTAGGTCAATGGGGAGAAAATAAAACTGTCTTCTTTTTTCTTGTGGCTCCTATCTGTCCAAGCTATCTGCCATTTTTCTGCAGGGTGGGGGAAAGTGTGCTCAGTCGCTAGGCAACCTGTGTACAGCTAGACCCCTCTGGTGATAGTTAAAGGAAGATCTGGAACTGGAGGTAAGGTTTGGGAAAGGAGGAAGTAAGGCTTAATTGGCACATCCTCCAGGCCTTCTCAAACAGGTGACCCGGATGCTTAAGTCTGTTCTTAGAGAGTACAGAGGTATCTCTGATAAAGTACTTTCCTCCATCTGGGGATGGACGTGGCTGGTTGCTGCTAATGATAATTACAGGGAGGCTTGAACTGGAGTTCTGGCTGAGCATAGCTGTCAGCGCAGAAGGTTATCTAAATATTCCTAGAAGTGGTTAGGTAAGGAGTTAGCGGTCTATAAAGTTAGTAAGACTGTAAGAAAGGAGGGTCCGAGATGAATTGTGTAAAGCTAATACTTAACGTCCACCTGGCCTAGGCAGTGTCTCCTTATGGAATTTATCTTAAATCAGGAGAGTTGCATGTGGACTGTTATTACTGCTAGTCCTTGAAGTGGCCAAGGGAGAATCTGATTCCAGAGAAAGCCTTTCCTAAGGCAGTCCTCCAAATACCTGGAATGTGTATGTCCAGAGAGTGACCAGTCCACACTGTTAGCCCTTCTTAGGGAAAAGTCAACTGGGAAAGCTATGAAGGCACACATGATTTTCATAACAGAATACAACTGATATATAACAAGCCAAGTAACACCAAAAACTCCTTGGGATTTGGCTTCCTCTGGAGGAATTCTCTGATTCCTCCAGGTAGTGACTTTGCCATAACCAGCTGAGTTCTTATGAAATTCCTGCAGCCTGCAGTATATATTAAATTAGATGACATATATTAAAATAATTATCAAGTTTTATTGACAATGACATTTGAAAATATTAAATGCATATTCTAAAACGTCATGGAAATTTCATTACTGGAAGCAGAACACTTGCGGTACGCATGTGCCTAGACCTTAACGCAGTCTCTGGGCGCCAGCGTCCATACCAAAAGATGGCAGAGGTTGGGTCCAAGTCAGTGTTGTTCGTGTGTCTTGGTAACATTTGAAGGTCATGCATTGCAGAAGCAGTTTTCAGAAAACTGGTAACTGATGAAAATGTTTCAGATTTTCTTTCAATTTCATTCAATTTTTCATTCAATTTTCATTCAATATTCATTCTTGATATATTAAATAGAATCAAGATACTTTTTACACGTGAATACAATTCTTAATTAATAAAAATTATTAAAGGAGAAAGTGCAAAGGACTAGATATATGGTTCAAGTCATGGGTTTCTTAATGTTTCTCTAGAATGAGAATTCCAAGACAAAAACAGAGCAGGCCATTGACAGCTGCGCTGTTTCCGACTGGAAAGTGGGCCAGCCTCCAGACCCAAGAGCTGTCAGCTGCCTAAGAAATCATGGCATTAGCACAGCCCATAAGGCAAGACAGATTACAAGAGAAGACTTTGTTACATTCGATTATATACTATGTATGGATGAAAGCAATCTGAGAGATTTGAATAGAAGAAATAATCAAGTTAAAAACTGCAAAGCTAAAACTGAGTTACTTGGGATCCACAGAAACAACTCATTATTGAAGATCCCTATTATGGCAATGATTCTGACTTTGAAGTGGTATACCAGCAATGCCTCAGGTGCTGCAAGGCCTTCCTGGAGAAGAATCACTAGATGGTCCTGCCTACCACCATTGAGCAACTCACTCACCAGAGCCATGCCCAAGGGTGGTGGCAGTCCTTGGCCCCATGCCCCACCTGTCTTTTCAGCTGATTTACTACTGTATATCTTTAAAATAACTGTAGGTGGAAATTAGATATATGTTCAGAAGGATAAAAATATTTGAGTAAGACAATTTGAGGTGTGGCTAAGCATTCTTAGACTAACTGAACCTCTCACCTTGTCCTAATTACAAAATAATGGAACAAGAAAATATGGAACAAAATAGAACCTAATAGAATCAGAATGACCTACAAGGTCCAAGTCAGCCTCTGAGCCCAGCCGGTCTGAGTAATCTGGTCTAATTAGAGTATGTGCCTGGGCAGCACCTAGTGGTACCATTTGCTTGCCTTATACCTCTTGTCCTAGACTCTTGTGACAATAACTCCATCCATCTCAGCCTTCCATTTAACATTGGAAGAATTTAAACTCAGACACTGAGGGCATTTAAATATTTAAAAGAGGAGAAGCTGGCTGTGATATGCAGGCATACAATTCCAGCAGGCCATCTTGGGCTATACAGTGGGGATAGGAACAACAAATTGATAAAAATTAGCATTTTATTCTTACTTGGCTTTTGTCTGGTGTTTTTGAGCTTTGTTCCTATTTTGCCTCAATAGTGGTATGTTTGTAGTGCTCTTTTATCAGCATTTTAAAAAATTAACAGGCAAGCATAAGTAATTTTAGTGCATTTTCAGAAAAGTGACCTCAAATTCATAGGGATATATGTCAGAAAAGAATGTGAGTTAAACCGGGAAGTTAACAAATACAACTGAAATAGAAATCTAGTGTCTGCCTCCTTTTTTATTGACAAATGAGAAAAATAGCTAAAACATTGCCTCCATGTGCCTTTTTATTTGGTCTGATATTAAGTTTGTGTACTTATTCTCAATATTAGAAAGCAAAATTATGAAAATAAAAAAAGAAATGTCATTACTGATCATTTTTCCTCACTCCGCATGAAATTAGCATTTTCTTAATGTTTAACTTGAAAAAGTTTCCATATTAGGATGTGTACAAACATTTTCTCACTGATTAAACATATACTCTCATACAGGAGTGGATCATTATCTTTTATAAGTAAACTGATTCTTAGACAATTTCATACTGATATATAATGTATTTTGAATATCTTACTTGCTTTCAGAGGGAATTCATATTTTGTCTTCAGAATGTATTAATGGGTGATTCAGTCTTCAATATTTTAGGCTGTTTTACATTTTTTCATTTTCAAAGAGTAGTTTATAAGTTAAAGATCATAATTTGGTACTCAGTTATTAGAAATTTGACCCTGAGTTTATATGTATAATATGCTTAATGAGATTCTTCTGGGAAGGTGAAGAGCATAAACACGAAAGTACAATAAAATCTCATAATACATCATTCAATTCTTGATATATTAAATAGAATCAAGATACTTTTTACACGTGAATACAATTCTTAATTAATAAAAATTATTAAAGGAGAAAGTGCAAAGGACTAGATATATGGTTCAAGTCATGGGTTTCTTAATGTTTCTCTAGAATGAGAATTCCAAGACAAAAACAGAGCAGACAGTGTCTAGGACTGTAATCTAGTTCATGGATGGCATGCAAGGTAAAACAAGCTCTTTGTGGATTTCCACAAAGATAAAGTGTCATATCAGAGTGACCTGTTTTTACAAATCTCACACAGAAATTTTGGCTGTACATATTACAAAGTTCACTGCAATTGGTTGAATTGTTTCATGCTTAGAATATCCTTCATAATGCTCATGAGTATTTTTTAGAATAGTAACATGGAAATACAAGGGGGTTTTGGTAATTTTTTTTCTTTTTGGCTACTGAGGAGATCAACAGGAACCCTTATATTTTTATCCAATATGTCTTTGGCATTTCCCTTCCCTTTGGACCAATGTCATGATATATTGGGAGTTCTGGATAATGTAACTTCACTACAAAACAATACTTAAAGATTTCCTAAATATGTCTGTGAAAGGGCTATATGTGAACTTGCAGGTCCATCATGGACAACACCTTTAAAACTGGTAATCTATACCAAGTATCCAAAGTTGAGGTTGTATTCTATAAGTATGGCACAACCATCACCTAGGGAAATGGTGAAAGTCATGAAGCCAGCACACCTGCTTGACAAAGTTCCAGCAAAGATGAACTACATGCTAAATCATTGGTGTGATGCCCATTTCTTTGGTTTGTCATATTTTTTGGCCCATTTTCCTGGTATGAATCTTGAATATACTATCCTACTCTACCCCAAATTTCGTTTTTTATATAATATTTTATTTTAAATTTTTTTCATTTTACATACCAACCAGAGTTCACTTTCCCTCCCCTCCTCTTGCTCTCCTCCCATCTTCCCTGCCCTACCTCTCCCATACTCAGAGAAGGTAAAGCCTCCCATGGGGAGTCAACAAGGTCTGGCCCTACTCCCCTGCATCAAGGCTGAGCATGGTGTCCCACCACAGGGAGTGAGCTCCAAAAAGATAGTTAATGCACCAGGGATAAATCCAAGTCCCACTACCAGGAGCCCCACAAGCAGACCAAGCCATGCAACTGTCACCCACATTCAGAGGGCTTGGTTAAGTCCCCTGAAGGTTCCCCAGCTGTCCATGAGCTCCAATTTGCTCAGGTCAGCTGTCTCTGTGCGTTACCCCATCATGATCTTTAACACACACACACACACACACTCATACAATCCCTCCTCCCTCCCTCCCCCCTCTCTTCAACTGGACTCCAGGTACTGAAAACCCATACGTAGCTGTGGTTCTCTGCATCTGCTTCCATCAGGACTGGGTGAAGGCTCTATGATGACAACTAGGGTAGTCACTTATCTGATTATAGGAGATAATCCAGTTCAGCAACCCTCTCCAATATTGCTAGGAGCCTTAGATGGGGTCATCATTGTGGATTTCTGGGAATTTCCTTAGGACCAGGTTTCTCCCTAACCCCATAATGGCTCCTTATATCAAGATATCTCTTTCATTGCTCTCCTTCTCTGTCCCTCCCACTACTCTATCATTCTATTCCCTCATGTCCCCATCCCCCACTCCCTTCCCCTCTAGTCCCTCCCAGTTTACCCAGGAGATCTTAACTATTTCCCCTTCCTGGAGCAATCCATGCCTGTCCCTCTTAGGGTCCTCCTTTTTACCTAGCTTCTCTGGGGTTGTGGATTGTATCCTGGTTATCCTTTGCTTTGCATCTAATAGCCACTTATGAGTGAGTATATACCGTGTTTGTCTTTCTGGATCTGGATTACCTCACTCAGGATGATTTTTTTCTAGTTCCATCCATTTACCTACAAATTTCATAATGCCATTATTTTTTACTGCTGAATAATACACAATTGTGTGAATATACCACATTTTCTTTATCCGTTCTTTGGTTGAGGGCCATCTAGGTTGTTTTCATGTTCTGGCTATTACAAATAATGCTGCTATGAATATAGTTGAGCAAGTGTCCTTGTGGTACAATTGAGCACATTTTGAGTGACTACCCAAGAGTGGTTTCATTGGATCTTGAGATAGGTTGATTCCCACTTTTTGGAGAAACCACCATACTGATTTTCAGAGTGGCTGTATGAGTTTGCACTCCCACTAGCAGTGGAGGAGTGTTCCCCCTACTCCACATATTCTCCAACATAAGCTGTCATCGGGGTTTTTTATCTTAGCCATTCTAACAGGAATAAGATGCTATTTCAGAGTCGTTTTGATTTGTATTTCCCTGATGAGAAAGGATGTTGAGCAATTCCTTAAATGTGTTTCAGACATTTGAGATTCTTCTGTTGAGAATTCTCTATTTAGATCTGTACCCCATTTTTAATTGGATCATTTGGTAATTTGATGTGTGGTTTCTTGAGTTCTTTATTTATTTTGGAGATCATCCCTCTGTCAATATGGGGTTAGTGAAGAATTTTTTCCCCATTCTGTAGGTTTTCATTTTGTCTTCTTTACCACATCCTTTGCCTTACAAAAGCTTCTCAATTTTGTTAGGTCTCATTTATTGGTTGTTTCTCTCAGTGTCTGTGCTACTGGTGTTATATTTAGGAAGTAGTCTCCTGTGCCAGTGCATTCAAGGCAACTTCCCATATACTCGTCTATCAGGTTCAGTGTAGCTGGATTTATGTTGAGGTCTTTGATCTATTTGGACTTGATTTTTGTGCCTGGTGAACAATATAGATCTATTTGCAGTCTTCTACATATTAAAATCCAATTATGCCAGCACCATTTGTTGAAGATGCTTTTTTTGTCCACTGTACAATTTTGGCTTCTTTCTCAAAAATCAGGTGTTCACAGGTGTGTGGATTAATATCACTGTCTTTTATTCAATTCCATTGATAAACATCTCTATTTTTATCCCAATGCCAATCTGTTTATATTACTATAAAGAGCTTAAAGTCAAGAAAGGTGATGACTCCAGAAGCTCCTATTTTATACAGGATTGTTTTAGCTATCCTGTGTTTTTGTTTTTCCATATAAACTTGAAAATTGTTCTTTCCAGGTCTGTGAAGAATTGTGTTGGGATTTTGATGGGGATTGCATTGAATCGGTAGACTGCTTTTGGTAAGATTGCCATTTTTATTATATTGGTTCTACCTATACGTGAGCATGAGAGATCTTTTCATTTTCTGATATCTTCTTCAATTTCTTTCTTCAGAGACTTAGAGTTCTTGTCATACTGTTTGTCACTTATTGGTGAGAATTACAGCTAGGTATTTTATATTATTTGTGGCTATTATAAAGGGTGGTGTTTCTCTGATTTCTTTCTTACCCCACTTACCATTTGTATATAGGACGGCTACTAGTTTCTTTGAGTTAATCTTGTATCCTGCCATATTGCTGATGGTGTTTATCAGTTGTAGGAGTTCCCTGTTGTCTTATTGCTCTAGCTAGAACTTCTAGTACTATATTGAATAGATATGTGGAGAGTGGACAGCCTTATCTTATTCCTGATTTTAGTGAAATAGCTTTTAATTTCTCTCCATTTAATTTGATGTTGGTTGTTGGCTTGCTGTAACTTACCTTTATTATGTTTAGGTATGTTCCTCTTATTCCTAATCTCTCTAGGACCTTTATCATGAAGGGGTGTTGGATTTTGTCAAAGGCTTTTTCGGCATCTAATGAGATGATCATGTGGTTTTTTTTCTTTCAGTTTGTTTACATGGTGTATTACATTGACATATTTTCATGTGTTGAACCATCCTTGCATCTCTGGGATGAATCCTAGTTGGTCATGGTAGATTTTTTTTAAATGTTCTTGGATTCAGTTTGCCAGTATTTTATTGAGTATTTTTTTTTGTTTCCCTATGTTTATTCATTTAATTTAAAAAATCACAGGCTTACAAACTATATAAGTATGAATTTCATTTTATTTTTGTAAACTTGATAGCAGACATTTCTTTCCTATTTCAACTATGAAGTCACATATGGGTCTTAATGCATCTTTCCTGCCATGATTCTTGCTTTTGCTAGTTACAGAATAATAAACATCCATGTTTATGAGTGCTGACGAGATTTTTAATTCTCCTCTCCTCTCATTGTTCCTGCTGTGAAATGATTGCCTAATTTAAAGCCACCCAAATAGAGATTGATTGCTATAAGAACTGAGCAGGCTATTCAAAGAAATAACCTTTCATCTCAGCATCCTGGGTAGCAGGGAAAGCTGCATCCTCTATTGTGGAAGTCAGTCTTGCAGCGCCCCACCCTGTCTCAGGCACTGAATGTTTTACTCACTCACTTGGTTGTCATTTAACCACTTACCCCATCAGCCACTCAGCTCTGTCTCCTCTTTCAGATGTAGCTATTTGACATTTCCAGGCAAAACACATCTTTTGCTTGGTATTCATTAGTGTCCATTAAACTGTATCTTTTTTTTTTTTGCTCATTTTAATTTTTTTTAATTTTATTTTTCTTTATTAAGAAATTTTCTACTCACTCCTCATGCTCTCCACAGACTCCCCCTCCTCCCTCCTCCCTCCTCCCACCCCTCAGTCCTCTTTCCCAAGCCACCCCACATCCCCCAAATAGAGGTCTCCCATGGGGAGTCAGCAGAGCCCAGCTCACTGAGCCTAGGCAGGTCTAAGCCCCTTCCCACTGCACCAAGGCTGTGCAAGGTGTCACACCACAGTCACCAGATTCCCAGAGGCCTGCCCACACACCAGGGGCAGATCCCAATCCCATGGGACTGGACTAGGCCCTCTGGACATGGTAGATGGTTGTTTGGTTCAAACTGTTTGGGGGGCACCCAGGCAGGGGGAATCATTTCATACTTTGAAAACCTGTACTCCACAAAATTGGAACATTTAAAAAATGGACAATTTTCTGGATAGGCACCACATATCAAAATTAAATCATGACTAGATAAACTGTTTAAATCGACCTATAGATCCTAATGAAATAGAAACACTCATCAAAAGTCTTCCAACCAAAAAATACCCAGGGCCTGATGGTTTTAGTGCAGAATTCTGCCAGAATTTCAAAGAAGAGCTAATACCAATACTAACTCTTTTTATGAGGCTACAATTACCCTGATACCCAAACCACACAAAGATGCAACTAAGAAAGAGCATTACGGACAAATGTCCTCTTTGAACATTGATGCAAAAATACTCAATATCATGATGGGAGGATGTGCAGAGATGACGGACCACACTAGTGGAAACCCATGAACTGTGGACTGGTGGATGTGGATGTATCCTTCCCAAGCAAAGACATGAGATCTCAAATCCTGAGATTAAAAGTATGTGCCACCACTGCCTGGCTCTGTTTCCAGTGTGGCCTTGAACTCACAGAGATCCAGATGGATCTCTGCCTCCTGAGTGATAGGATTAAGGGTGTGTGCCACCACTGTCTGGCCTCTATGTCTAATCTAGTGGCTAGCTCTGTATTCTGATCCCCAGATAAGTTTTATTTGTTAGAGCACAAATAAAATATCACCACATGCATCTTGTTCACCTACAGGTTCTCAGTGTCTCTCCCAACTCTGCCTTTCATCTCCCTGTATTTTTGCTTGGATTTCCCACCTGGCTATAGCCTGTCTTGCAGTAGGCCAAGGCAGCTTCTTTATTAATCAATGGTAGCAACACATATTCACTGTGGTGATATTGTGTTCCCCAAAATATTGTGCACCCTAATAAATTTATCTGAGGTCAGAGAACAGAACAGCTACTAGATATAGAACCCAGAAAATGGTGGAACACACACCCCTTTAATCCTTGCATTCCAGAGGCAGAGATCCGCCTCAGAGTAAAGGGTTGGGAAAAGATTTTTCCAATCAAATGGACCTAAGAAACAAGCTGGTATATGGTCTTTCTGTATGCTGTGAATTGTAACGCGACTTGTTAGAAGGTCTTTTTAATAAAAAAAACTCTGAGGTAATATCTGTCTTTAAGTTTGAGGTGTGTTTCTTGTATGTAGCAGGAGGATGGATCCTGTTTTTGTACCTATTCTGTTATCCTGCGTTTTTTTTTTTTCTAGGTGAAGTGAATCCATTTGACATTGAGATATTAATGAGCAGTGATTGTTAATTTCTGCTATTTTTTGTTTTGGTGGTGGTGGTTGTAGTGTGTGTGTGTGTTTCTTTTCTTTGGGATTTGTTGGTGTGAGGTTATCTATTGCCTGTGTTTTGGTGGGTGCAGCTAACTTTCTTGGGTTGGAGTTTTCCTTCCAGTACTTTCTATAAGGCTGGATTTGTGGGTATGTAATGTTTAAATCTGATTTTGTAATGGAATATCTTGTTTTCTCCATCTACAGTGATTGAAAGCTTTGCTGGGTATGATAGTCTGGGCTGTCATCCGTGGTCTCTTAGTATCTGCAGAATATCTGTCTAAAACCTTCCAGCTTTCAGAGTTTTCATTGAGAATTCAGGTGTAACTCTGATAGGTCTACCTTTATATTACTTGGCCCTTTTCCTTTGCAGTTTTTAATATTCTTTCTTCATTCTGTATGTTTAGTGGTTTAGTTATTATGTGACAAGGGCACTTTTTTGTGTCCAGTCTCTTTGGTGTTCTGTAAGCTTCTTGTACCTTCATTGGCATGTCTTTCTTTAGGTTGGGAAAGTTTCCTTCTATGATTTTGTTGAATATATTTCCTGTGCCTTTGAGCTGAAATTCTTCTCCTTCTTTTTTTTATTTTATTTTACAATATAATTTAATTCTACATATCAGCCATGGATTCTCTTGTTCTCCCCCCTCCTGCCCCTCTCCCCTTTCCCCCAGCCCACACCCCCATTCCCATCTCCTCCAGGACAAAGACTCCCCTGAGGATTAAGATCAACCTGGTAGACTCAGTCCAGGCAGGTCCAGTCCTTCCTCCCAGGCTGAGCCAAGCATCCCAGCATAAGCCCCAGATTTCAAACAGCCAACTCATGCACTGAGCACAGGACCCTATTATCTTAGGTTTGGTCTTCCAGATTTCCTGGGTGTTTTGTGTTAAGTACTTGGTGTATTTAAGATTTTCTTCACCTGATGAATTTATTTACTCTATCATATCTTCAATGCCTCAGATTCTCTTGACCATATCTTGTATTATGTTGGTTATGCTTGTATCTGTAGTTCCTGTTCATTTACCCAAATTTTCCATTTTCAGAATTCCCTCCATTTGTATTTTCTTTGTTGCATCTATTTCAATATTCAAATCTTAAACTGCTTCTTTCATCTGTTTGATTGTTTTTTCTTGGCTTTCTTTTCTTTCTTTACTGGGTTTATTGACTTCTTCCAATTTTTTGTTTGTGTTTTCCTCCATTTCTTCAAGGGAATTTTTTTATTTCCTCTTCAAGAGCCTCTATCATCTTCATAAAGTTAATTTTAAGGTTTTTTTCTTCTGCTTCATCTGTGTAGAGATGTTCAGGTCTTGCTGAACCAGTAGTTGCAGTAGTTTCTGGTGGTGCCATAGTGCTCTTTTTGTTGTTGAATTATTCTTCCACTGCCATTTACCCATCTCTTCCTCCAATAGGTGGAGGTAGGTTAAATACTTATAGAATTGTTAACTAACAATGGTTATCTGAGTTGTTACAGGTTTGTGCCCCAGGGGTCCCTCTTCCTCCTATCAGTGCAAGTGGGGCCTGTGACCCTATGGCAGGTTTTAATACTACTAAATTCACACAATACAAGGGTAATAATTAAATATATACAAATTTCTACAAAGAAAAAGTAACTGGTGATACATCTCAGTAATAGGAACAGTGAAAAACTTTTAATATGAATGACTGAAAACCTCAGAAATCATTGTCTGTCTTTTATCATAGCCCTTTTTTCATACATCAATATAAATACATTATAAAAGATAAATATTTCTGCCTAAACCCCTTCATTGTGTATTTGTTACTTAATAATATACCCTAATTCATTCACCTACATTTGAAAATCTATCATCTTTTGTTATTCACTCATATTATCATATAATAAAGATCCACAATATTATCCTCCTTCAGTTTTGGCTGTTGCAAAATTCTAATGATCTAGTGATGTATCAGCAAAATTTGAAGTAGTAGAAAGACATTTTCTAACCTTTAAATATCAGAGGTTCATATATATTTGCACAATCTGAAAAGTCAAGAAAATTTCTAGCATTAAAATATTTGAGTTCATTGGCTAGAGAGATGGCTCAGTGATTCAGAGCACTGGCTGCTCTTTCTGAGGATCTGGGTTCAATTACCAGCACCCACATGACTGCTCAAAACCATTTTTAACTCTAGTCCCAGGAGATTTGATGACCTTTTTTTGGCTTTTAAAGCCACTGCATGCACAGCAGAGTTTCTTTGCTCTTTGTATTCTCATTCTCTCTCTCTCTCTCTCTCTCTCTCTCTCTCTCTCTCTCTCTCTCTCTCTCTCTCTCTGTCTCTCTCTCTCTCCCTCCCTCCCTCCCTCCCTCTCTCCTTCTTTCCACGTCCCTTCTCATTTGCTCACTGCAGATCATCTTCCATTATCTATTTTGCCCTATTTATGTATATATCTTTATCTTTTTTGATGAGACATAAACAGGTCTTCTATTTTACAATGTTATGGTCCATATCAATTGGCATTTTGTTACCTGTAAAGTCATGGCCTTCTGCATAATTCTGGTTAATTTTCATAAGTTGTCGATTCTTTTGGTGCTGACAGAATACCTGTAAAATAATGGTAAATTAACTACAAATAATTATTTTGTTTGAAATATTTAATTTGATATTTTTCCAAATTGGTAGAATATATTTATTTATAGTTATTAGTTCAATATTATTTAAATATCCTGTTCCTAAAAGATTTTTATGCTAATGATATAGTACAATTATCCTTGAATCTGTTGCTACATACCATGTGTTTTCCCCATTATACTTTATATTATTAATATTACTGCCAAAAAAGGATTTGGATGTTGCTATTTATTATTAATTGTATAACATTCTCCTATAATTCATTCAGTTCTATGGAGATCAAATGTTTTTTCCACCCCTTACAACAGTCTGCCTTCTGTTATTTCTTTGTATATCAATTTAGTGAAAATTTCCATAAAGATGAAAATAATCTAAGGGTAATAGGACTTTGACTGATTACATGAGATGCTCCTAAAATCTCCTTCTTAGGATTGCAAGAGGAATGTTAGATCTTAACAGACCAACGCATGGGCTTCATGTCTATTGCATGGCTAAGGGTTGGCCGACCTGCTATGCTGATCAGTTTCCAAGTGTCTTAGTTAGGGTTCCTATTGCCCTAATGAAACACCATGACCAAAAAGCAAGTTGAGGAGGATGAGTTTATTTGGCTTAATTTCCACACTGTAAGACATCATTAAAGGAAGTCAGAACAGGATCTCAAACAAGGTAGGAACCTGAAAGCAGGAGCTGATAGAGGAGCCATGGAGAAGAACTGCCTACTGGCTTGCTCCCCATGGGCTTCTGAGCCTGCTTTCTTAAAGAACACAGAAACAGAAGCCCAGGTATAGCACCACCCACAATGGGCTGGGTCCTTCCCATCAATCACAAATTAAGAAAATGTCTTCTTAGACCTGCCCCAACTTAGTATGCCAACCAGTGTTGACTACCCAAGGGAGGCCTTACCCTTTATAAGGAGTGAATGGGGGGTTGGGATGAGGAGAGGTGTTGGGGAAATGAGAGTAGAGGAGGGAAGGGAAACAATGGTTGGTTGGTATGTAAAATGAAAAAATAAATACATAAATAAATAAGAAAAAAGAAAATATATTACAGTGAAATTTATGGAAGCATTTTCTCAATTGAGGGGTGGCTCCTCTCTAATAATTCTAGCTTGTGTCAAGCTGACATAAAACTAGTCAATACAGCAGGCATGGTGTGAGGTATATCTGCTCATTTCACTTCAAGGATGCCACTTTGTTTAATTTTGTAATCTACAAAAGGTATCATTTTTATTTTCAATTGTTAATCTGCACTTTAAAAATCATGCACATCATTCAAACATAATATAAAATTGTTAAATAAGTGTATAAAAAGATTATATAAAGTTAACTAACCAAGCAAACACCTTTGATGACACACTGTGTGGATGAGTAGGTCATAGTAACTTTTCCACTTTGAGAGGAAATCTTAGGAAATATCATTTCTCAAGTTCAATATGTCTACTGAGAATGGAATGTCCACTTTTTTAAATTATTTATTTTTTGAGAGTATAGTATAAATATATCATTTCTCTCCAAACCCTCTCATGTGCACCTGCTTGCTTCTTCAAATCCATGGTTTCTTTATTCATCAGTTGATGTTATATTTATATCGGTATATGTAGATACATATATTTTACTAAGTACATAAACAAAACTTTCTCAGTCGGTATCATGTTACTTCTGTGTGTATTTTCAAGACTGATCATCTGGTTATGTATAGCCAGTTTGTGTGCTCTTTCCTAGAGAAGACTATTTCTTCCAGCATTCCTTAGTTGCCTCTACTTCTTTCTGTAGGGCTGAGGCCTCATGAAATTTCTCTGTCCATGATAGCAGGTCTAACACTGTTTGCTGTTATCCCTGTTCAGATCCTGTTTGGGCCATAATGTATGTTCACTTTTATAAACATCTTTCTATAATTAAACAAATTATTTGTTGTTTAATGTATACTGATATATGAATTGTATACATTTAAAATATTATCTCATTCTAATACTGTATTTATATTAATTCTTTTATCAGCTGTTTCATTAATATATTCAATGAATTGTGGTCATATTCACCCTTTTCTGCCTTCTTTTATCTCAGTCCTTGTACACCTGAATCCTTTACTCAAATAGTCCTCTACTACTCATTTTTCATACCTGTCTTTCCTTTTTCTGGTCCACTATGTTTGAAGTTGTTTATATGAGAATGGTTTAAAGGGTTATTTACAGGGCCTGGATATCTTACAAGAAGCTATACAACTAAGAAAAATTGCCCCAACGTTCCAAGCAATCATTAACTGACAAACTCAGGAAGAGGTTGTGAGTAGACCTTCATGAGCCCTTACCAATTCCTGAAGGAATACTGAAGGCCTCAGTTTTTTAAGACCTTGTGAAGTTATTCATAGGTGCTCTATTTTTAACTAAAAAGTTGTAGCACCTAGATGGTAGTATTTTAAATACTCCACATACTTTTTCTCTCGTTTTCTCTATGTGCCCTTTACCCTGGTATTCTCAGTATCAAGTAGGGGTGATGTGGGTCCCTTTGGAGGCTGAGGACCTAACAGTCACTGTCACCACTTTTACCAGATAGAAGTCTCTCATCAACAATTGCCCAATGAATAAAGGAGATTGAATATCAAAGGATAAGATCAAATAGATGTTATAGTAAGGCTGAGAGAAATAGTAAATATTCTATTAAATTTTATACTAGGCAATATTTGATATTATCTTAATTTGCCCTCTATTTCTATTATAAAACATGATGACCAAAAGCAACATAGCATGTCAATTTTTATTTCACCGTGCATCCTACCACATCATCACATCCTTTCTTACCACCAAAACTAACAGCATGCTTCAGATTCTAACATATCACCAAATTTGGCAGCCAGCATGTGACACAATCTTGACACCATCGGGATCATAATTTGTATGTGCTGACCTGAGGAAATTCCTCCTAAAGGATTTCACTTCAGCGATACTGGTCTCTTTTTTGTTTTTGTTTTTGTTTCTGTTTATGTTGGGGGGTGTATTTTATTTATTTTTTAAAATATTTTTATTTAATAATTAACTTAATTTCACATGTCATCTGCGGATTCCCCCATCCTCCCTCCTCCCACCCCCAGCCCTCACACCCAATCCACCCCACATTCCCACCACCTCCAAGGCAAGGTCTCCCCAGGGGAGTCAGCCCAACCTGGTAGACTCAGCCAAGGTAGGTCCAGTCCCCTCCTCCCTGTAACAAGGCTGAGCAAAGTGTCCTAGTATAGGCCCCAGGGTCCAAAGAGCCAGTCCGTGCACCAAGGACAGGTCCCAGCTCCACTGCCTGGGGGCCTCCCAAACAGTTCAAGCTAATCAACTGTCTCATTTATCCGAGGGTCCAGTCCAGTTCCATGGGGGCTCCTCAGTCATTGGTTCACAGTTCATGAATTTCCACTAGTTTGGCTATTTGTCCCTGTGCTTTTTCCAATCATGGTCTCAATATTGCTCGCTCATACAATCCCTCCTCTCTCACACCGATTGGAATCCAGGAGCTCCACCTGGGGCTCATCTGTGGATCTCTGCATCCACTTCCATCAGACACTGGATGAGAGTTCTACTATGACAGCCAGGGTATTCAGGCATCCGATCACCAGATCAGGTCAGCTGAGGCACTCTCTCAACCATTGCCAGCAGTCTACAGTGGAGGTATCTTTATGGATTTCTGGAGACCTCACTAGCACTCTGCTTCTTCCTATTCCCCTGAGGTCTTCATTCATCATGGTAACTCCCTCCCCATTCTCCCACTCTGCTTCTGATCCAGCTGGGACCTCCTGGTTCCCTAAGCTCTCTTTCCCCTGACCCTTGCTCTCAGTTACCCATTGACCCCCAGTTTGCTCATGTAGATCTCATCCATTTCTCTGTTGTTGGGCGATCCCTGTAGCCTCCCTGGAGTTGTGAATTGCAGTCTGGTTATCCTTTGTTTTACATCTAGCATCCAATTATGAGTGAGTACATATCATGTTTGTCTTTCTGAGTCTGGGTTACCTCACTCAGGATGATTTTCTCTAGTTCCTTCCATTTGGCTGCAAACCTCATGATGTCATTGTTTTTCTCTGCTGAGTAGTACTCCATTGTGTATATGTACCACATTTTATTTATCTATTCTTCAGTTGAAGGGCATCTAGGTTTTTTTCAGGTTGTGGCTATTACAAATAATGCTGCTATGAACATAGTTGAGCATGTGTCCTTGTGGTATGATTGAGAACTCCTTCAGTTTGTGCCCAAGAGTGGTATAACTGGGTCTTGAGGAAGACTTACTCTAAATTTTCTGAGAAACCACCATACTGATTTCCAGAGTGGCTGTAAAAGATTGCATTCCCACCAACAGTGGAAGAGTGTTCCCCTTGCTCCACATCCTCTCCAACATAAGCTGTCTTCAGTGGTTTTGATCTTAGCCACTCTGACAGGTGTAAGATGGTATCTCAGAGTTGTTTTGATTTGCATTTCCCTGATGACTAAGGATGTTGAGCAATTCCTTAAATATCTTTCAGCCATTTGAGATTCTTCTGTTGAGAATTCTCTGTTTAGCTCTGTAGCTCATTTTTTAATTGGACTGTTGGGTATTTTGATGTCTAATTTCTTGAGTTCTTTATATGTTCTGGATATCAACCCTCTTCAGATGTGGGGTTGGTGAAGATCTTTTCCCATTCTGTAGGCTGTTGTTTTGTCTTGTTGACCATGTACTTTACCCTACAAAAGTGACTCAGTTTCAAGAGGAACAATTTATTAATTGTTACTCTCAGTGTCTGTGCTACTGGTGTTATTTTTAGGAAGTGATCTCCAGTATCAATGCATTCAAGACTACTTCCTACTTTCTCTTCTATCAGGTTCAGAGTAACTGGATTTATGTTGAGGTCTTTGATCCACTTGGATTTAAGTTTTGTGCACGGCGACAAATATGGATATATTTGCAGTCTTCTACATGTTGACATACAGTTGTGCCAGCACCATATATTGAAGATGCTTACCTTTTTCAATTGTATAGTTTTGGCTTCTTTGTTGAAAATCATATGTTAATAGGTGTGAGGATTAATGTCAGGGTCTTCAGTTCAGTTCCATTGGTCCACATTTCAAGTTGTATGCCAGTACCTGGCTGTTTTTATATCTGTACCTCTATAGTAGAGCTTGAAGTCATGGATCGTGATGTTGGGATCCAGAGATTGTTTTATTGTACAGGATTCTTTTGGCTATCCTGGGTTTTTTGTTTTTCCATATGAAGTTGAGTATTGTTCTTTCCAGGTCTGTGAAGAATTGTGTTGGGATTTTGATGGGGATTGCGTTGAATCTGTAGATTGCTTTTGGTAATATTGCCTTGTTTACAATGTTAATCCTACCTATAAATGAGCATGGGAGATTTTTCCATTTTTTGATGTCTTCTTCAATTTCTTTCTTCAGAGACTTAAAGTTCTTGTCATACAGGTCCTTCACTTGTTTAGTTAGAGTTACCCAAGGTATTATATATCATTTATGGCTATTGTAAAAAGTGAGGTATCTCTGATTTCTTTCTCAGCCTGTTTGTCATTTGTATATAGGAGGGCTACTGATTTTTTTAGCTAACCTTGTATCCTGCTATGATGCTGAAGGTGTTTATAAGCTGTATGAGTTCCTTGGTAGAATTTTTGGAGTCACTTATGTATACTATCATGTCATCTGCAAATAGTGAAAGCTTGACTTCTTCCTTTCCAATTTGTATCCGCTTGGATTTTGTTGTCTTATTGCTCCAGCTAGAACTTCAAGTACTATATTGAATAGCTATGGAGAGAGTTGACAGTCTTGTTTTGTTCCTGATTTTAGTGGAATCACTTTGAGTTTCTCTCCATTTAATTTGATGTTGGCTGTTGGCTTGCTGTAAATTGCCTTTATTGTGTTTAGGTATGTTCCTTGTATTTCTGATCTCTCTAGAATCTTTATCATGAAGGGGTGTTGGATTTTGTCAAAGGCCTTTTCTGCATCTAGTGAGATGATCATGTGTTTTTTTTTTCTTTGAGTTTGTTTATATGGTGTATTACATTGACAGACTTTTGAATGTTGAACCACCCTTGCATCCCTGGGATGAAGCCTACTTGGTCATGGTGGATAATTGTTTTGATATGATCTTGGAATCTGTTTGCCAATATTTTATTGACTATTTTTGCATCAATTTTCATGAGGGAGATTGGTCTGTAGTTCTCTTTCTTTGTTGCATTTTTGTTTGGCTTGGGAATCGGAGTAATTGTAGCCCCATAGAAGGAGTTTGGTAATGTTCCTTCTGTTTCTGTTGTGTGGAACAATTTAAAGAGTATTGGTATTATCTCTTCTTTGAAGATCTGGTAGAATTCTGCACTGTTTATCTTGTCTTGATTTAAATAGGTATGTGATACATATCCAAAAAATTATCCATTTCTGTTAGATTTTCCAGTTTTAAAGAGTACAGATTTTTTAAGTATGACCTGATGGTTCTCTGGATTTCCTCAATGTTAGATGTTATGTCACCCTTTTTGTTTCTGATTTTGCTAATTTGGATTCTCTCTCTCTCTCTCTCTCTCTCTCTCTCTCTCTCTCTCTCTCTGCCTTTTGGTTAGTTTGGATAAGGGCTTGTCTAACCTGTTGATTTTTCTCAAAGAACCAACTCTTTGTTTCATTGATTCTTTGAATTGTTCTCTTTGTTTTTATTTTATTGATTTCAGCTCTCAATTTGATTATTTCATGACATCTATTCCTCCTGGGTGACTTTGCTTCTTCTTGTTCTAGGGCTTTCAGGTGTGCTGTTAAGTCACTAGCATGAGATTTCTCCAACTGTTTTATGTGGGCATCTAATGCTATGAATTTCTCTCTTAGCACTGCTTTCATAGTGTCCCATAAGTTTGGGTATTGGTATATTCATTTTCATTGAGCTCTAGGAAGTCTTTAATTTCTTTCTTATTTCTTCCTTGACCCATTGGTGATTCAGTTGATCATTATTCAGTTTCTCTGAAATTGCAGGCTTTCTGTAAATTTTGTTGTTGAAATCTAACTTTATACCATGGTGGTCTGACAGAATACAGGAGGTTATTCCAATTTTTTTGTATCTCTTGACATTTGCTTTGTGACCAAGGATGTGGTCGACTTTAAAGAAGGTTCCATGGGGTGCTGAGAAGAAGGTATATTCTCTTTTGTTAGGGTTCAATGTTCTGTAGATATTAAGTCCATATGAGTCATAACATCAGTTAAGTCCCTTATTTCTTTGTTAAGTTTTAATTTGACAGATCTGTCCAGTGGTGAGAGTGGGGTATTGAAGTCTCCCACTATTAATGTGTGGGGTTTTATATGTGATTTTTTAGTAAGTTTCTTTTACATGTGTGGGTGCCCTTGTGTTTGGGGAATAAATGTTCAGAATTGAAACTTGATCTTGGTGGATCTTTCCTGTCGTGAGTATGTAATGTCCTTCTTGATCTCTTTTGATTAATTATAGTTTGAAGTCTATTTTCCTGGATATTATGATGGCTACACCAGCCTGCTTCTTAAGACCATTTGATTCAAAAGACTTTTCCTAGCCTTTTATTCTGAGGTAGTGTCTATCTTTGAAATTGAGGTGTATTTCTTTTATGCAGGAGAAAGATGGGTCCTGCTTTCATATCCATTCTGTTAGCCTGTTTCTTTTTATAGGTGTATTAAGTCCATTGATATTAAGGGATATTAATGACCAGTGATTGTTAGTTCCTGTTATCTTTTGGTGGTAGTGTGTGTACTTCTCTTCTTTGGGATTTACTGTTGTGGGGTTATTTATTGCCTGTGTTTTTGTGGGTGTATCTGACTTCCTTAGGTTGGAATTTTCCTTCTAATGCTTTCTGTAGGGCTGAATTTGTGGATAGCTATTGTTTAAATCTTGTTTTGTCTTGGAATGTCTTGTTCACTCCGTCTATGATGATTGAAAGTTTTGCTGGGTATATTAGTCTAGACTGGCATCCATGGTCTGTTAGTGTCTGCATTACATTTGTCCAGGTCCTTTTGTCTTTCAAAGTCTCCATTGGGAAATCGGGTGTTATTCTGATGGGTTTACCTTTATAAGTCACTTAGCCTTTTTCCTTTGCTGCTCTTAATATTCTTTCTTTATTCTGTACATTTAGTTGTTTAATTATTAAATGGCAAGGGGACTTTTTGGGGGGTCTAGTTTGCTTGGTGTTCTATAGGCTTCTTGTATCTTCATAGGTATTTCCTTCTTTAAGTTGAGAAGGGTTTCTTCTATGATCTTGTTGAATATATTTTCTGTGCCTTTGAGCTTGTATTCTTCTCCTTCCTCTATCCCTATTACTGTTAGGTTTCGTCTTTTCATGGTGTCCCAGATTTCTTGGACATTTTGTGCTATGACTTTTTTGGCTTTGGTATTTTCTTTGACTGATGAATTAATTTCCTCTATTGTATCCTCTACACCAGAGATTCTATCTTCCATCTCTTTTATTCTGTTGGTTATACTTGCATCTGTGTTTCCTGTTCATTTACTCAGATTTTCTATTTCCAGCATTCTTTCTGTTTGTGTCTTCTTCACTGTTTCTATTTCCCTTTTCATGTCTTGAACTGTTTCCCTCACCTGTTTCATTGCTTTTTCATGGTTTTCTTTAAGGGATTTATTGATTTCTTCTAATTTGTTATTTGCCTTTTCCTCTATTTCTTTATAAATTTCTTCCAATTTTTGTTTGTCTTTTTCTCAATTTGTATATTGATTTCTTCCACTTCTTTGTTTATCTTTTCCTCAATTTCATTTTTCATTTTTTCTTGAAAGGCCTATAGCATCTTCATGATGCTATTTTGAAGGTTGCTTTCTTCTGCTAATTCCACCTTGTGATGTTCAGGTCTTGCTGTTGGAGGAGGGCTAGGTTCTGGTGATGCCATATTGCTTTTTATGTTGTGGTATGTACTTCTGCCTTGATGTCTGCCCATCTCCTCCTCTAATGGGTATAAGAGGTGCCTGTGTCTGAGCGAGTTGCTGTTGGTCCACTCTGTGCTTGTTGTGTCTGTGTCTCAGGGGGCCCTTCTGGGTCTAATCTTAACTCTTGGTCTAATTGGAGAAGGCAGATTCTGTGACTCAGAGAACTGCTCATGGGTAAATCCAAGCTAGTTGATTCTGTGAGTCACAGATCCATTCTTGGTCTTCTCAGGGCTCTCGGTCCAATCAGAGCTGACTGATTCTGTGTCTCTGATAGTCTCTCTTGGTCCAATGAGAGGTGACAGCTTCTACTTCTCAGAAAGCCACTCTTGGTCTAATGAGGGCTGGCAGGTTCCCTGTCTGCTGAGGTTACTCTTGATCCAAAGACAGCCCAGTAAGAGCTCTCTCGCTTTCTCTCTCTCTCTCTCTCTCTCTCTCTCTCTCTCTCTCTCTCTCTCTGGGTCCAAATAGAGCTCTCTAGGTCTGAATAGAGCTGGGGGTTACTTTCCAAGCCTCAGGAAGTGACTGGAGCCCCAGGCAGATGGGAATGGAGGCAGGACATGTAGATTTGTGGGGTCTGCTGCTGAAGGGTCTTGGTGAACAGGGAGCCTTCCCACAGGAGCCCTGCCTGCTCACTGGTCTCTTTTTAATCACTGTTCAGTTATCATCCCCAGTCACCAGCATCAATTAACCCAGTAAAGTAAAAGTTTAACTACACTGACTTTTATCTTTTTAATCACATCCCAGCTAAATAGATTCCATAGATTCTTAATTCAAATATACCACATGAAGCACCCTGATAGAGTACTTGATTGGCTCTCGAATGTCCCTATGAAATTTCACAATGCAGGCCTACATTGCTTTCAACATTCTCTTCCATGCTTCTAAACAATAACTCAGTAAACTCCAAGCACTCAATAGTTTGTCCCGCCCAAATTCCAAAAATATTTCACAATCATCTCTAAAACTTCAAGGGCAAATCAGAAATACAAGTGAAGCTTGTAGCTGGATAGTTTTCTCTCCAGGTCCCGCCAAGCTCCAGCAGTCCGACAGCTCACTTATAAAATAAACACACAGATGCTTATATTATTTAAACTGTTTGGCCTAATGGCTCAGGCTTCAGGCTATGTAGTTCTTACATCTTAAATTAATCCATTTCTATAAATCTATACCTTGCCACATGGCTCATGGCTTACCGGCATCTTCACATGCTGCTTGTCATGGCGGTGGCTGGCAGTGTCTCTTCCCACCTTCCTGTTCTCTCAGTTCTCCTGTTAGTCCTGCCTATACTTCCTGCCTGGCCACTGGCCAATCAATGTTTTATTTATTGACCAATCAGAGCATTTGACGTACAGACCATTCCACAGCAGAAGCTAATACCATTTTTGTCTGTTTAATTTCTGTTGCTCTAATAAATACTACAACCCAAAGCAACTCTGCATGGAAAGTATTTATTTCACCTCACAGATTATATAACACCATGAAGGGAAGTCAGAGCAGGGTCTGAAGTCAGGAACCCCACAGACTTGAATTGAATCAGAAATCATGGAGGAATCCTGCTTGTTGGCTTGTTCTCCATGTATTGCTCAGCTCATCATTTTTTAGTATATAACCCAGAACCACCTGTTCATAAGTGGCATTGTCTTGTTTATTTGGGTTCTCATATCACTCATCAATCAATCAAATGCCCACAGGCTTTTTTACAGAGAAATCTGATGGAAGAAATTTCTCAATTCAGGTTCTTTCTTCCCAGATGACTCTAAATAGTTTTATGTCAACAAAAAAAAAACAAACCACATAGATAGCCTCAATAGAAACTTTTTAAGAATAAGAAACTTAGAGAAATATGCATGAAGAGGAAAAAAGTTGTATCAGCATTGCCTGTGATATCAAAGATTTAGAAGGCCAAATGCTGGCACAGGTGCTCAGAAAGAATATGTGTTCATCAGTAAATTCATTCTGCTTTGTTAGAAAAATGCCTTGAACATCAGATATATGGGAACCCATTAATGCAGGTCTTTGTGAATCACCACAACACTCCCATTGTGAAGGCCAATAACTACACTCTCAGCTACATCCTGCTCATTTCCCTCAACCACTGTTTTCTCTGCTCTCTGTTATTCATTGGGCATCACACCATAGCCACTTATATCCTACAGCAGACCACATTTGGAGGGGTTTTCATGGTGGCTCTTTCAGCTGTCTTGGCCAGGACAATAAATGTGGTCATAGCCTTCAAGCTCAGTACTCCAGGAAGAAGGATGAGATAGATTCTGGTATCAGGAGTTCCTAACTTCATCATTCCCATCTGTACTCTTATCCAACTTATTCTATGAGGACTATGTTTGGGAACATCTCCTCCCTTTATTGACAGAGATGCACACACTGAACACAGTCAGATTGTCATTATGTGGAACAAAAGCTCAGCTAATACAAGGTTTCAAGGTGGCTTTCTTGGCCAGGAACCTCCCTGACAGATTCATTGAAGCCAGGTTCCTGACATTCAGCATGCTTGTGTTCTACGGTGTCTGGGTCACTTTCCTCACTGTCTAACATAGCACCAAGGAGAAGCACAGTGACTGTGGAGGTCTTCTCCCTCTTGGCCTCCAGTGCAGGGCTACTAGGGTGCATCTTTGTCCCAAAGTGCTACATAATTTCAATAAGACCAGATGCAAGATCTCTTCAAAATTTTAGTGATATATCATGCCATTAAGTGTATATTAACTCATAATTTTAATTGATACTCATATTTCTTGCAACCTTGACTTTGGTACATAAAAAGTTAGATTTTACAGTGTAAAATATGGTTTAAAAAAGTGACATTAGTCACTTGTTTACAATAAGAAATTAGTGTTCCCTTTCCTCCAATCATGATTTTGAAGCATTACAGTAATTGTTAGTAATTTTAGTACTTTGTACTGCTAATATTTCTTCAGATAAGTAAAAAGTAGCCTCTTCTTGGAATTAGGATTATAGTAGAATACTGACACATGAAATTGAATTGACTAGAAAAGTGGAACTCTTCATCATGTAGAGACAGTTTATTAAAAATTTAGAAATATTAAACCTTCCAGGTCAAACCCACAAAGACTTTGTAATTTAGATCATCTTTGCAATGTACACTGACAATATAGAAGAATGTGGAATTCTAAGAAAGAAAAAACATGTGGAAAAAACGGGATTAATATTGTAGAAGACATGTAGGGACATGCAATTTGTTTGAAAAATACTTCTGGTCATTGAGGTATTGGCCACAGGGTGGTGAAATGAACATTTTTTAGGTTTTTTTTTTTTTTTTTGGTTTTTCAAGACAGAGTTTCTCTGCATAGCTTTGCGCCTTTCCTGGAGCTCACTTGGTAGCCCAGGCTGGCCTCGAACTCACAGAGATCCACCTGGCTCTGCCTCCCGAGTGATGGGATTAAAGGCATGCGCCACCACCACCCGGCTAGGTTTTTTTTAATTAAGAAAAATTTTCCATTCATTTTACATACCAATCAAAGGTCCCCCTCTTCCCTCCTCCAAGCCTCCCCCTCCCAACCCCACCCACCACTCCTCCCCACAAGAAAGCAAGGCCCATGGGAGGCACATCCAGTAGAGGAGGCAATTCCAAGCCCCTCCCCCTGCCTCAAGGCTGAGTGAGGTGTCCCATCATAGGTAGTGGGCTCCAAAAAGCCCACTCATGCACCAGGGATGGATTCTGATCCTACCACCAGGGACCCCCAAGCAGATCAGGCTACACCACTGTCTCGCCATGCAGAGGGCCTAGCCCAGTTCCATGCAGGCTCCCCAGACCTTGAGAAACTGAGTTCTTTCACTACTTATGTGTGTTTTAATGGATTAAACTTCATCAACATTCTCTAAAGATCTAATTCTTTCCCCTCTGCTACAAGGATCTATTTCACTGTATAAGTTGGATGGCTTTTACCTTGAGATGTATCACCCTAGAAGTGATGTCAGGATGCATGAACTTTTTTGCCTGTTCAGCACCCAACACTGTTTGCTTAGTAAGTAAAGGGACACCTAGTAGATTCTCAGTGTGTTGGCCATATTACCTAGTGGAGAGTTGAGCATCTGGACACTTGCACAAGATTATACTTAAATCTTAAAATCATCTGATATTCAGTGAGATAGTGAAGGACAAATAATCCAAGTCCCTTCATGGCTTGGTGATAGTGGTCATATTGGCAGTGTCCCATCTGAGACTCAGCCTGACACTGAGTGTAGCTCAAGAAGCAGATATGAGTCTGGAATTTAAATCTGAGCCTCCATGATTAGCCATGAAGCTTAAAGATCTTCTCACTTTTCACTTACAAGAAAAAAAATTCTGTCTTGAAGGACCTCAGAACTCCTTTATAATGTCTTACTAAGCCATCAGAGAAACTTTTTCTTGCATTAAGTAGTAATTAACTCAAAAATGCACAAATGGACAGTATGAGGAGAATAAGAGACTTTGGAAAACTCCATCCTAAATGGAATGTCTTCATCAGAATCCTCCCTTAAGGCATCTATGTGGAAGTGGGGGCAAAAAGATTATAAGAGCCAGAGGGGGTAGATGAATTCTAGAAAACAGTGGTCCCCAGACACAACCGGACTTTAGCACATATGAAGTTATGAAGACTGTAGGAGCATGTACAGTGATTGTGCAGATGCAATCCAGATGGGGATCTTAGGCCTGAAAAGGAGAAGTGGACATTGGGTCCAACACTAATCAAGAAGGTATCTGCAATTGACATAATGGGAAATTAGTTTTATCTAGTGCAGTATCACTGGGTATATTAACCACACTACAGGAGAGGCCCTCTGCCCAGGTGTAGTTCATGTTCAACACAACATGAATTCTATGATTTTTGTCTTGTTGACTTTTTGTTTTGTTTTCTCATGTTTTGTCTTATTGGTTTTTCTTTGTTTGTTTTGATTTTCATTGTTATGTTTTGCAGGATTTTATTTTTAAAAAGAGATATAAAGGGGCATGAAATAGGATGAGTAGAGATGTAGGTAGGATCTGCAATGAGTTGGGGGAGGAAAAAACTTGATCAACATGTATTATATGGAAATTTAATTTCAAAATATTTTAAGCTGAGCATGGTGGTTCATGCCTTTATTCACAGCACTCAGGAGGCAGAGGCAGGTGGATCTCTGAATTTGAGATCAGTCTGGTCTACAGAGTGACTACCAGGAATGTTACAGAGAAACCCTGTCTCAAAAACATTAAAAGCCAAAAATTATTTGATCTCTCATCAAAACAGTATACATTTATGGAAAGTGTAATTATGGATAAACTCTTAGATCAAGAGTCAATGACAGTGATTTAGAAATTGATTGCAGACCCTGGTCTGCCATGTAACTACTGCTCCTTCTAAATCAATCTTTTGTCCATAGCTGATTTACAATATCACTGGTATCCAGAATGTTGTATAGCTCTGTCTAGAGTTCTTGTCTCATGTAAAGAAGATTATAATATAGCAGAAAATGATAGGAAAGGGTCTTCTGTAAATGAGTTTTCAAACCCAAAATGGAATTGTAACCTTCTGGTGATGTATAATAGTGGCCCTTGGTTAAGTATGGATCATATGCTCCATAATGTGTATTGCAGTAGCACTGACTCCATGTATTTGGTGTGCTGCATTCAGCACCAGCCCTCTCCAGGAGCATTGCACCTCTACAAACTGAAAACATATGCTCACCAAACCTTCCTTCAAACACCTGACTATCCATATCCCAGGCTATCCACAGGCATCTTCTATTTAATCTTTAAATATTTTTTGGCTTTAAGTTTGATATTTCTTTGAGGTTTTCATTCAGCCTACCAACTCTTTAGATACCTGTTAGCTGAGTGCAGTTAAATTTTCTTCTTACAGTATAGTGAAATTAGTGGCATCATTTGCAATGGGGTGCAATTGTAGACAGGGTAGACTTTTTTACTACTATAGATGCCCACTGCTTTATTCTAAAAGCAGCCAAGATTATGCATATTAATAGAATATTAATTCTGAAAATTAACCTTTAATATGGATCTTGATATTTGAATTTAAATGGTAGTCACATTATGAAACATTTAAGAAGCCTACACTACATTTGCAATATGTGATTCACAATAACTAGGACTCATTTTTTCAAAAGTTAGAAGGCATTCATGGCCTCAAAATATAAAATAAAGTTACAAAATTTTGACCTATCAGATTTTACAGTCTAAAGTGTATGTATGTTTAAAAATCCTACAGTTTTCAATACATGTGTACTTGTAGTAATAGATTTTCAAAGGCTTCAGAACTGTTAATTATACAAATTTTACCTTATTTGAATTAAAGAATATATCAAATGTATCACATAATATAAAAAATTAAAACATTGATTAATAGAAAATAGGTACAGTTACATGTATTGTTTTGAGCAGGGTAGAGGCAAACATTAGTTTGTAATTTAGCATCTCTTACTTTATAAGCATATTAAGGAGAAATCTTATTGATGTAAGGTGGCTTCACTATGTGTTATGACTGAATGTATAAAGAGATTCATTAATCTTTTTCTTTTAATAATACAATGTCTGGTGCAGGAGCTGTTATAGTTCAAATAAATATCTCCTAAGGAAAAATATTGACCTACTAGTGCCAAGCCTGCAGTGATATGTGAAATGGAATATTTTTCAAGCATCTTTCTGTAGTGTCAGGTAGTTAGGTAAAATTTTACCTTGCTGTTAAAAGGATTTCGGGGCACAAAGACTCACATTCATTCCTTTCACTGTGCTAGCATCCTCTGCCTTGTGTGCTTGCCATGGTTCAGTTCCTTAGTCACAGGCTTAAATTACTGGGCTCAACTAACCATACAATGAAACTGCTACAGCTTAAGACAAATCACTCATCCCACTTTTCAAGTTGGTTTACACATGCTATATTTTATTGTGATAGAAAGCATTGAAAATAATTCAAACCCCAGCAGTTTTATTCACTGCTGATGAGAGTGCAAACTGATGGAAAACAGGCTGGCAATTCCTCCAAAATCACAAAATAGACCTGCCATGTGATTCAGCTATAATATTCCTGGGCATAAGCCAAAGGACTCTGTATCTCACCTCATAGAAACTCGCTCACCCTTGATCATTTCTGCTCCATTCACAGTAGCCAAGAAAGGGAAGCAGTCTAGACATTTATTAGCTATTAATGTAAAATAAAAGTGAGTTACAAGTATTCAGTGGAGATTATTCAGCAGTTAAGAAAAATGAAATTCTGACAGTTGCAGGTAAATGCATGGATCTGGAAACAATCACTATGAATGAGCTGGCCCATACTCAGTATGACAAACATCCTACATTTTCTGTCATGTATGGATGTTAGCTGTGGATATTTAGATATGTGTGTTTTATTTTAAGTACTCATAGAATTTAGGAAACTAATAATGTGCCATGGGGCTGAAAGGATCATTAAAAGGAGGAGAGATAGAATGTCATGGTTAAACAAAGGTTTAAGGGGATAAGAGAAAAAGAGTGATTAAATGGGTTGAGAAAGGTAGAGCAAGGAAGAGGAGGGAATAAGTGAAGGGATAATGAGCATCAAGGGCCTTTTTGAAAATCACACAGTCCTCATTTCACACTAATCAGTTATCCCAAACTAAGTGGTCAGCCCTAAAAACATACACACAAATAATATTATGCTAACTAAGCATGTTGCATTTATGCATGTTATATAATGGTTGTATATAACAACTATTAATGAAATAGAGGGTCATGGATATCAAAGGGAGTAATGAGGGGGTATATAGGAAGGCTTCAGGAGAGGAAAAGGAATGATACAAATATAAGCTCAAACAATAAAAGTACTAATTTTAAGTGTGATCGGGATGTGGAAGTATAGCTCTCCACAACTGATAGCTTCTGATGGGGGTAGGGGAGGGGAAGGATTCATTTTGTCTAAGGAGCAGGCCACTGATAGTTTGACCATGCTCCAGTGAGTATGTAGATAAGACAAATTGGACCTGTTTTTTTTTCTTTTTTTTAATTCTTTTCATTTTTACTTTTTTGGGATGGCGTTACAGTGGTGAAGGGTGGACATGGAAGTACTGAGAAGTGAGTGTGATTTGGGTGCATGATATGAAATTCCCAGAGAATCAGTAAAAATGTTATGTTCAAAAGTAATAATTTTTGAAATATTAAAAGTTGCAGGGAAACCAAGTAGTACTGTTACTGTAGAAGCTTCCTGAAATATATCCTTGCAAATACTTTAGAAGCATTTTAATGGAATTACACAATAATTTGTGGAGTACATGTGTAGTAGGCACCACATGCAAGCAAATAAATTTCAATACCAGAAATGGATTGTCTCTTTTGGAATTGTTACCAGTGGGTTCCCTTTGACCCTAAATGACATTGTTCTGGATTACTCTCCAGAACTTCATGGTAGCATATTGCTGAATATATTAAATGTTTGTCACAAAATATGGAGAAATCAACCTGATGCTAAGGTGGAAACTTCTGGCTGTCTTTTATAATGTGAGACGGTACTATGTACACTGCTGGAGAAAAGTGACTAACACTCTTACCCAGCTGCAAACTGTAGGGGCTACAATAATGACTGTCTTGTCATGATATGGACACTGTTGCAATAGCAGCAAGAATGCTATGACAGTAATAAACCACTTTCTGATTGGACTTAAGGTTTACTACACAATATGGATCACATAACCTGGACTATTTTCAAGAACAAGGACTTGTGGGTAGAGAGAACATAGGCCCTAGAGGAGAACTTCTTACTATTATTCTGCTAAATGGACATAGTACTAATACAGCTTCTTATGAGGTATTGCTACACCCACAGAGTAGTACATCTTACAGCGTTCATCAGAGAAGCCTCAAGCAGTAGATGGCTATTAATAGAGGGACCACAACTGGTCCACATGCAGATAATAAGAGACTCTTGTATCTCAGCTATAAGTGGGAAGTCAATATCATATTCCTCCCTCAAGAATCAGGGATCATCAGGGGATAGAGGAAGGGAAGACTCAAAGAGCTAGAAGTGTTCCCTAAATACTACAGGACACTTGCAAACATGAACTCATAGTATTACAACAGCATATCTAACACCTGCACAATAACAAGCCAGACAAAATCTAGGCATGGAGGTAGGGAGGAAATCCCAACCTTAGCTGAGTAGCTACTGTCATTTTATAATTTCTGAAACACAGAACGTGAGATTTTTGGTTAGTTTGTTCTGTTTTGTTTTTACTGGTGTGACCTCTTTGGTTGGTCAATCATACTACAGAGAAGGCCCCAGTTAAAGAGTCAACAGCAATTGCTCTTTAAGAAGAAGAAGAAGGAGGAGGAGGAGGAGGAGGAGGAGGAGGAGGAGGAGGAGGAGAAGAAGAAGAAGAAGAAGAAGAAGAAGAAGAAGAAGAAGAAGAAGAAGAAGAAGAAGAAGAAGAAGAAGAAGAACTTGAAGTTCATTGATAGGGTGGTGGCATAAATCCAGAAAGTGTTTGGGAATAGATGTCATAAATATTATTCAAACACACTGTGTGCCATCTCCTATAATCAGATTGATGACTACCCAAATTGTCATCATAGAACCTTCATCCAGTAACTGACAAAAGCAGATGTAGAGATCCACAGCTAAGCACTGAGTGGAGCTCCCAGAGTCCAGTCAAAGAGAGGGAGGAGAGATTATATGAGCAAAGGGATCAAGATCATAATGAGGAACCTCACAGAGATAGCTGACCTGAGATAGTTGGAGCTCACTGACTCTGGACTAACAGCTTGAGAACCTGCATGGGACCAAACTAGGCCCTTTGAATGTGGGTAACAATTGTGTGACTTAGGCAGTTTGTGGGGGCACTGGCAGCGGGACCAAGATTTATCCTTAGTGCATTAACTGGCTTTTTGGAGCCCATTCCCTATGGAATGTCAATACAGGGAGGAGGGGCTTGGTCCTGCCCCAACTTGATATGTCAGACTTTGTTGGTTCCCCATGGAAGATCTTACCCTCTCTGAGGAGTGGAAGGGGGTGGGCTAGGTGGAAGGTGGGAGGTAAGAAGGAGGGGAGGGAGGGGAAATGGTGGTTGGTATGTAAAAGGAAAAAATTTAAATACAAAAAAAATTCTCAAAGAATTAATAAAAATAGTTATGAGAAACAAAGTCCACAAAGTCATAAGAAGTAAAACACAATACAGAATTAAAAATGTAAGGATGAAATCAAGATGGAAATTAAAAACATCCTTAGAATGGTGAGAAAATGAAGCAGAACAAAATAAAATGGATGGAATAAAATGAATAAAATTCAATGAGGCAATTACTACCCCAGTTGCCAGCCAGCAGGGAAGACTCCTGTGTAACTTCCTAGTAACACCCCCCATTAGACCCTGCAATCTACAAGACCCACTCCCTACCCCAAATCCACCCATTCCCCTGCAACCTCAGCAGCTTCCTGAGACACAGAGTCCACCAACTCTGATTGGACCAAGAGGTGAGTGACTCTTCTCTCATCCAAAGAGTCCTGCCTTTAGGACCTAGGCCCAGGAACTCAACCTATGCCTGGGAATCCCCACCCATCACTGCCCCAGTTACTGACTACCAGAGAAGACTCCTGTGGGCAGGCTTCCCCATTAACACCCCACATCAGACCCTACAATCTACAAGACCCACTCCCTACCCAAACTCCAACCATCCCCCTGTGACATCAGCAGCTTCCTGAGACACAGAATCTGCCAGCTCTGATTGTACCACATTGTACTCTTCTCCCACCTAGAGAGTCCTGCCTTTAGGACCTAGGCCCTGAGACACAACACAGAATCTGCCAGCTCTGATTGGACCAAGAGAGCCTTCATCCAGTAACTGATGGAAGCATATGCAGAGATCCACAGCCAAGCACCAGGCTGAGCTCCAGGAGTCCAGCCAAAGAGAGAGAAGAAGGATTCTATGAGCAAGGGGCATCAAGATCATAATGGGGAAACTTATGGGGACAACCAAACCAAACTAGTAGGAACTCATGAACTTGAGACCAACAATTATGGAGCCTCCATGGACTGGACTAGGCCCTCTGAATAAGGAGACAGTTGTGTAGCATGATCTGCTTAAGGGGCCCCCTGGCGGTAGGATCAGGATCCATCCCTGGTGCATGAGCTGGTATGTCCCACTACCTATGATGGGACACCTTGCATAGCCTTGGTGGAGGGGAGGGGCGGGGGCGGGTTAAACCCGCCTCTACTGAATGTACCAGGCTCTGCTGACTCCCCATGCAAGGCCATACCTTGTTGGAGGAGGGAATAGGGAGTGGGCTGGGGGGAAGGCTGGAGGGGTGGGAGGAGGGAAGAGGGGGGAATCTGTGGTTGGTATACAAAATAAATATAAAAATTCCTTAATTAAAAAAAAATTCAATGAGGCAAGTTTGCAGCAGTAAGTGCCTATTGCAAACAAAATGAGAGATTTCATATTATATCTTGTTGGTTCTCTTGAAGTTCTTGAAAAAACAGGGAAAGATAACACCCAATAAAAGTAAATGGGAAAGGATAATCAAAGTCAGGGCTCAAATTAATGATACAGAGACACAAAAAAAAACAATACAGTGGATTGACAAGATGAATAGTTTGTTCTAAGAAAAGATTAGTAAGGTTGATACATACTTCCCCCTAAAGAAAGAGAAGGTCCAAATCAATAAAATAATATTTGAACAGAAAGACATTACACCAGACAGTGAAGAAATTCAGAAACTTTTAAGGATAAAACTTTAATAACCAAAAGCCCACCAAACTAGAAAATTTATGTGAAATTAATGGATTTATATGTGTATGTATAGCTTACTTAACTCAAATTAAGATAAAATAAATAACACATAACATATAATGATACAAAAGAATTAATTAAAAATCTCCCAATTAAAAAAGCTTAGCACCAGAAGTATTGAATAGAAGGTTCTACCAGACCTTTCAAGAAGAACTAACACTAACAATCCTTAAATAGAATAGAAATCCTAAATAATAAATAAAAAATATAAATAAAATAAATAATAAAATTCTAAAAGAAAATGAAGGACCACTTCCAAGTGACTTGAATTAGACCAATATTTTCCTGAACACAAAACCCAACAAGACTCAGTTATAGAAAAGAAAATTAAGGTTTAATATCTAAAGAATCATAGAGCATCTCAAAATATTCTATAGAATGGAAGAAGAAAATATACTCCAGAATTGTTTTCGTGCAAGAATTACACTGATCCCAAAATTGTTTAAAGCATAACACAAGGGGAAGCTATAAACCAATGTCCCTGAATAAAAATGATGCAAATTTTTCAAACATAATACTTGCAAACCAAATTCAAGAACACAACAAAAAGATCATAAAAGTATTCTTTGAGATTGTTTTACCTAGAAGTGACAGCATGCAGCCACCCATAAACATCAACAATATGGCTACCTAAATAATACTTGAACGATAGCAACACCAATTATGTTAATGAGGGAAATATAATGGGGTCCCAACCTAGACAATCAACTATGAATAATTAATATCTAATGAAAGAAAGAAAGTAAGTCCCTCCCAGAGATGAGGCCCCATGCTCTCTAATACAAAGTGTCTGTTAAAAAACACCCTATACATAAAAACAACAAAAATAGACTCCACAGATTGTATTCATATATAAATAAATGCATACATATATAATGATGATGATGATGATGATGATGATAATGATGATGAAAGAAAAAGAGCCAACAATTTTAAAGTAGTGAGAACATGGAAAGGAGATAATATTGAAAGGGCTATGAAAGAAAAGAGAATATATAAGTGGTATAATTATATTCTAATTAAAATTAAAAATAGTCCCTGTTCAACCACAGGACACACCTGACAGAAAACTGTAAGCTCCCTGTTATAGCTGAAGTTTTCCTGTCCTGACCAGTCCGCAGCCGCTCAGACACAAGAAAACACAGAGGTTTATATTAATTAAAACTGCTTGGCCATTAGCTAAGGCTAACCACTGACTAGCTCTTACACTTAAACTCAGCCCATTTCTGTTAATCTATGTGTTGCCATGTGTTCTGTGGCTTTACCTGTGTGCTCTGACATGCTGCTCCCTGGATGGTGGGCTGGCTCGCCTCACTCAACCTTCCTCTTCCCAGAATTCTCCTCATCTGCTTGCCTGCCTATGCTTCCTGCCTGGCTACTGGCCAATCAGCATTTTATTTATCAACCAATAAGAGCAACATATTCACAGCATACAGAGCGATATCCACAGCAGCCTGTGCACCTTCTCTGCTCTCTTTATTCCCCTAAACACAATCCCTCAGGATCTCTACAACAAAACACCAGCTGCATCCTGCCATTGTCCTTGCCCAAATCTCCCGAGGATCCCATAGACCATCCTCTCCTAGCCTTTCTCCTCCCAGTTCTTGCTATATCCAAGCTCCCAACTCAAACAGACATCTGCTCAAACCCAGGTCATGCCTGCTAGAAAACAAAGTGGACTCACACAGACCTCTCTCTGTTCTCCTTGAACCAATCTGTTAGACTCCTTCCTAGTGCTGCACAGATCACCAGCTGTGGCTTCCCATCCTCTTTCCATGTGTCCTGTGGATTCTATGGACCATCCATTCCTGACCTCCCTCTTTGCACTGTCCACTTCATCCTAACCTCCAACACCAGCAAGCATTCCTATGAACACACCAGACTAACAGCACAGCAAAACAGGAACTTCACAGTCATCATACTCGCTTAAAATTTAAAAAGGAAACAGAATCTGAGGAACAAAACACCCACCCACCAAAGGCAAACTGAGAAATCAGCACCAAGACCCATGATTACCCCAAACCCAGATGCCTGGTCACCAGCATAAGAGCACAATGAATAACAGACTGGTAATATGTCTCCACTAGAGCCCAGCTATCCTACAACAAAAGGCCCTGAATATTCCAACATAACTGAAGCACAAGAAAAAGACCTTAAAACAAACTATATCATGATGATAAAGGTCCTTAAAGAGAAAATTAATAAATCCCTTTAAGAAATCCAGGAAAACACATAGAAACAATAGAAGGAAACAAATAAATTCCTTAAAGAAAGCTGCTGGACTCCAGCCCTGGATGATGGTAAGGTCTGAAGATGAGTAGATGCAAGAGTGGTGATGGGAGGAATCACACACAGGATTCTTCTTAGTTTTGTTTTAGGAGACATGGACAGAGAGGAAGTGCTTCTTTATATGGCTTGTCCTACTCTGATGGGAGTCATCCCTGGCCGGACAGGTCCCATCACAGAAGGTAAGGAATCAGCAGGGGAAGGAAGTGAGCCAGGCCATGGTGGTCAGGAGGATATTCCAGCCTGACTGACTAGCAGCCACAGCGCTTCTTTATTTATATAGAATTTAGTAAGCAGAGATACATTCATGATGTTCCAAAGCACAGGTCATATTTTTTGTTTTGGACATGTGTTTCACTTCCTTTTGCTCATCTTTTAGTCATCATTAATATACTATAACAGGGGGCTGGAGAGATGGCTCAGAGGTTAAGAGCACTGGCTGCTCTTCCCGAGGACCTGAGTTCAATTCCCAGCAACCACATGGTGGCTCACAACCATCAGTAATGAGATCTGGTGCCCTCTTCTGGTGTGTAGGCAGAATACTGTATACATAATAAATAAATAAATTTTAAAAAAAAAATTAAGTATTTGCCGGGCGGTGGTGGCGCACCCCTTTAATCCCAGCACTCAGGAGGCAGAGCCAGGCGGATCTCAGTGAGTTCGAGGCCAGCCTGGGCTACCAAGTGAGTCCCAGGAAAGGCGCAAAGCTACACAGAGAAACCCTGTCTCGAAAAACCAAAAAAATAAAATAAAATAATAAAAAAAATAAACTATAACAGAACAGAATTATCATTTCCAATCATTTTCCTTCAAGTTTTAACATCATTAATAAACAGAGTTATTATTCTTACTCATTAACACAACCTAATTTTTAAAAAAGGCATATGACAGCCTGTTTTCAGGCTGGTAGCTTTGGTTGCTTCAAGGACACTAGACCAAAACAAAGTCTTCAAGCTACCCTGGGCATTTTGCCATGTCCCAAGCAATGTATTATTAGCTCTTAGTGGTCAGAGTGCCCAGAAAAAATCCTCAGGCCAAAGCTGCTGCAGTTGTTATTCAAATTCTGGAATAATATAATGTTCACATTTATATCTTTATAGAATTTATCTATATGTATAATTCTGGCATTCTGTTGCTCTTTGGTAATATGACATTATCATGACTCTGTGTACACTAACTTTTCTAAGAAAGAGAGTTCTTGATATCTCATTCTTTTTATCATCTTTCTACTCCATACTTTGCTCATCAATATGTGTCTATGTAGGACAGAGGTATATGCCACATAATTGTCTGAGTGAACAGTGGCAAGAGGCTTGTAATCTGAACTGTGGCTAACTCCTCTAGCCAAGAAAATCTTTTTGGGGGGAGGGGAAAAAGCATTTTTACCAAATGGTTCTGGTTAAATTGTATGGCTGCATGTAGAAGAACACAAATAGATCCATATTTATCACCCTACATAAAACTCAACTCCAAATGGGTCAAAGACCTCAATATAATACCAGATACACTGAAGCAAATATGAGAAAGTGCAGAATAGCACTGAATTCAGTGACAAAAGAAAAGACTTTCTGAAAGGAACACTGGTAGCATGCAGCCCACAAAATCTTGTTGACCTTTTTAAGTTTAGTCTGTTTTGAATATCTTGTTCCTGCATAAGTACAGGGACAGATGTTTCAAGAATGTTTCATAGCCTCATGAAGAGACCTCTGGCTTCTTTATGTGCCACAACCTCTAAGACATAAGGAAGACCTTAAAGTAGATAAGGATATCTCCCTAAAAGTGGGAGGAATAGTATGTTCAGGACTGTCCTAGGGGAGATTAGATGCAGCATTCCTGGGAGAATGCATAAATAATTCATAAGAAATTTTCCATAAATCCAATATCCCCAAATTATACAAATATTGAAAGTATCCCAAGTATAAAACCGGCAGGGATAAAAACCAAAGGTAGCATGGCAGCCATCATGCAGCTGAGCTTTGTTGGATTTTTGTCAAGCAGCTGTGCTGGCTTTATGACTTCTGCCACTCCATTCCAATATGGCTGTGCCAGAAAGTCAAGAAGAAACAAACAATAAACATGTAAATGACTAAAATTGTTCAAGAACTGAAAATGAAGGACACCTCAACCTTGAGGATAAACATTACCTGAAGAAAAGGGTTGTGAAAAAATATGCCAGGCAAATGAACCTAAGAAGGAAGCTGGTATACCATTTTAATATTTAACAAAGTAGACTTCATACCAATACTAAGCAAAGGAGATGTTGAAGGATGCTGTATACTCATCAAGGAAAAAATCCACCAAGATGAAATTTCAATTCTGAACATTTATATCCCAAACAAAAGAGTCCCAATTCTGTGATTTTGAGACCAAAATGCCCTCAACAGTGAACAGTCTTAAGCTTCTTAGGCTGAGGCAATCTTACCTCTTAGACAAAGGCCAAGACAGCTCATCAGGGAATGAAATATTTGGGATATAATATTAATTACAGTGGCAAGCAACTACCACATCTTCAGTTACAGCCACAACTCAAGTTTCATCAAAGGCATTCCTTCAACCCTTCTGAGGAATAATTGGAGAATGTTTGATCCAGGTTCCTACTTTTGGATTAGTGACAAAACCTTTTTCTGAGGCTCTCAATTCCTTGATTCTGCATCCCTTAAATGGGATTATTAACTGGAACAAGACTTTAATCAGATGCAATTGCATCTCATGGAAGCTACAGAACTGAGCACATTTGGTCTTCAATAGCCTTTCATGTTGTCTATGGCAGGAAAGTCAAGGTTCATCCTTGGGATGGGTGTTCAACGCTGACATACAGAACTGAGGCCTGTGGTAAGATTTTCAAAGTAATCAGATGTTTCAGCATTGAGGGCATTTGGTCTCAAAATCCTCTGGGAGACCTAAATACTAAGATAGCATCTACATGTTTTAGAGTTGCTCCTTCAGACAAACAGGCCCCTAGCATTCATTCCTTAATGATCCTTCACTGCAGCTATAACTCATACAGGTACTGGTTTGAGTGCAAAGATTCCAGGTCTTTACAATGACTGGTAATGAAATGCAAAAAAAATAGTTTATTAAAGGAGATATATAGACAAAGTAGGCAGTGAGGCAAACCTGGCCTGCAAGTGAGGAAAAAGGAATTTGGAGGAGGCTAAGAAGGAAAGAGCCATTCTCCAACTCCAAAGTCAGCTTTAAATTTTAATTGAACTGGGACTATTAGAAGACCAATAGTGTTAAATCTTTAGAGAAAAGCAGAAACAAACATTTAGGAAGACATAAATTTTTTTTAGATTATATATACCCATACGCTGTTTCACTCTGTTTCCTGGGATAGATGATTTGTCCCTTTTCTTCAGTTGTCTCATTTGTCCTGTGTTCTTCAGATTCCTTAACCTTCATTCTCCTAAAAGACAAAAACAAAAACCTGATTTGTAACCTGCCTTTCCTTGTTTTTTGGCATCTGTATAAAATGTACGAACTCCAGATATGGGTTTTTGCCGTACAATTCGAGGCAAGATCCAATCAGCTCTCTTTATAAAATCAATTCTGTTGCTTTTGGGATATTTGCTGTTAATTTCTCCCAAAAAATTACTGCAAGCTCTTTGCCAAGGTTCACTTTCTGTCCATAATTTTCAATGTCCTCCTTAGTTAAAGGTACGACAATTTCTGCTGGGTCTATTCCTGCTAATTGACGAAGTCTCAATTTTCCTTTCCAAATCAAGTCAGAGATTTTTTTCCCCATAAGTTTTTAATTTTTTATTTGGTTTATTTGGTAAAAATATCCATTCCAATATAATATCTTCCCTCTGCATTAATATTCCAGTAGGGGAATGCCTAGAAGGTAAAATAACCAAAATGCAAGCCAGCTTTGGATCAATACGATCCACGTGCCCTTCATGTACTTTCTTTTCTACCAAGGCCAATTCTTTCTCAGCTTCAGGTGATAATTCTCTTGGACTATTTAAGTCCTTGTCACCTTCTAAGGTTTTGAACAAATTAGTCAGTTCATCATTTTTTACCCCAACAATAGTTCGTAGATGAGAAATATCTCCAAATAATCTTTTTAAGTCGTTAAGAGTCTGTAGTCTATCTCTCCTAATTTGCACCTTTTGGGGTCTAATTTTTTGTAGCTCTATTTTATATCCTAAATAATTAATAGAATCTCCTCTTTGTATCTTTTCAGGAGCAATTTGTAATCCCCAGCAAGGCAAAATTTTCTTTACTTCTTCAAACATTCTTTCTAAAGTATCTGCATTTGAGTCAGCTAGTAAAATATCATCCATATAATGATAAATTATAGATTTAGGAAATTTTTTACGTATCACTTCCAATGGCTGTTGTATAAAATATTGGCACAGAGTCGGGCTATTTAACATTCCCTGTGGGAGGACCCTCCATTGAAATCTTTTAACCGGTTGAGAATTATTATAAGTAGGCACTGTGAAAGCAAATCTTTCTTTGTCTTTTTCTTGTAAGGGTATTGAAAAGAAACAGTCTTTTAAATCAATAACTATGAGAGGCCATCCTTTTGGTAACAGAGTAGGCAAAGGAATTCCAGATTGTAGAGAGCCCATTGGCTGAATTACTTTGTTAATTGCTCTAAGGTCTGTTACCATTCTCCATTTACCAGATTTCTTTTTAATAACAAATACAGGAAAATTCCAAGGGCTGGTTGACTGTTCAATATGCTGAGCATTTAACTGTTCTTCTACCAGCTCTTCTAAAGCCTGGAGTTTCTCTGTTGTTAAAGGCCATTGCTGAACCCATACAGGCTTGTCTGTTAACCATTTTAAAGGTAGAGCTGTTGGTATCTTTGGAAGATTATCAGTTGTTGTGCCCTGTTCTTGTATAATATGGATGGCTGGTGACCACTCAAAATAATGCCTTCTAATATTTCTCTCGGAAACATGTGCTAGTTTATGATTTGTCTCTGAGATTGGAGGGATGTTAATCTGAGTATTCCATTGTTGCAACAAGTCTCGACCCCACAGGTTCATAGCTATGTTAGCCACATACGGTTTTAATTTTCCTCTCTGTCCTTCTGGACCTATACATTCCAGCCATCTTGCACTCTGTTTCACCTGAGATAATGTCCCAATTCCTAACAGTTGAACGTTTACCTCCTGAAGAGGCCAAGCTGGATGCCAAAATTCTGGTGCAATTATGGTAACGTCCGCACCTGTGTCTACCAGACCAGACAACAAAACACCATTTATTTTTATTGTTAATTTTGGTCTCTGTTCATTAATAGAAGTTTGCCAAAAAATTTTCTTTATGTTTTCTCCTGAATTTTCTATTCTCTCTGTTTCATCATCCTGACCAGCATGATTTATTCCAATAGTCATTTGGTTATTTAATCGTTCAGAGCAGGAATTTCCTCTACAGCTGCAGGAAAGGTTTGAACTGGTTTTTGCTATGGGGGCCTGCATGAGGCCCCTCCGGGAGTTTCCCGAAAACTGAGGCAAAGGATTACCCTGTCTGTCCTTTGTTGATCTACATTCGTTGGACCAGTGTTTTCCCTTACCACACCTTCTGCATACTCCAGAAGGAAGGGGCATTCTGTTGCCATTGTTCCTTGAAGAAACATTGCTTCTAGGAATGATCTGTTTACAGTCCCTTTTAAAATGTCCTTGCTTTCCACACCCAAAACATCTAACACTCCTCAAACCTTTTGAAATTACTTCTCCTACCCATGTATCATCATGCTCATCAGCCTCAACATTAATTGTTTCTCTAATCCAATCTTCCAAAGGTGCAGATCTTGCCTTTAATGGCCTGATTATTCTTTGCATGCTGCATTCGCATTCTCAAATGCCAAAGCTTCAATTATTGCCTTACTAGCTTCTGATTCTTTAAACTTTTCTTAAAGTATAAATTTTATATCAAAATTTACAAGATTAATATATATATATATATTTTAAACTTTGTTAAGATATGAATGGTCATATAGATTACTAACTAATTCTAGAAAAAAGGCTTCAATTAGCTGCATATATATGTCTTTGTGTTCGAGTCTCTTATCAGTTTTCTGCAGGAAATCACAGCCAGGCCTAACATCAACTGAAGTCTCTAGGAAGAAGATGGGGCCCCACAACAACAACAACAACAATTCCACGTGGACAATAATAATATCACTAAGCTGACAAACATCATCTACAGATCAGCTTTGAACGACAAGGTGCTCAGAGCAATTTTGAGATGACTAGCTGAGATGATCCAGTCTCAAAGACTACTTGAATAAGGACTTGAGATAAACCCTGAACTTTGGCATTATACACAGACTGGATAATAATGAAGGATATAGTTACCTTTCCTAGAATTTGACAATTAACCTAAATTTTTCTTTCAGGATAAAGATAACTTCGTCCACACCCAGCAGGAAGCAATTTTAAGAATACGACGCCCACACTCCCAAAGAGGTGGTGTGGGGCGGGTGGTTTTTTTTTGGTTCTTTTTAATGGGTTTTGGGTCTGGGATAATTTTCATTATTTAGGGGAGTTGGTTACAAGTTGTTGTCAAGGGTTAGGAAAAAGGCTAAGCAAAGGAGATTAGATTTAAGGTTCTTGTTTTAAAAAAAAGAAAAGAAAAGAAAAAGACAATTACTAGTTTTAAATTCTTTACATTATTACCAACTATTAGGATATAAAGAAATGAAAGTTAGTAGTTAGACATTACAATAGAAATTGCAGTCATATTAGATAAGTTTTAAAAATTGAGCAGATATATTTTAGACAGGTCATCTTCAAACCCTTCAGAGATCTACCGAATATGGCATTTAAAATGTTTTAATAACTTAGAAATTTTTCTTTTTTGAGACATGTCGGCTCCTGGCAGTACCAATCTACTTCAGAGAAAATATGGGCATTGAAGAAACTGCATATGGAGTTAATTTTCATTGTGGCAAAAGTTAGCCACTGGACAACAAAGTATCCTCGAATCAACAGGACAAAATGGACAGACAGAACACGAAACAAAGGACTACCGATTCCTGCCAAAACAAGTGTGGTTATGGCTTTATCAGAAGGCATCTTCTGAGGCCAGGTCAATATGGCACCATCCCTGAAGTGGCCTTCACAATCCCGAAAAGGTACAGTGCCCTTTTCTTCGAAGGCAGCTGAACAGGCAGTGGGCCGATGACTTCTGTTGTGCAATGGAACAGCAACTGAAAGCTCACGCCTCTCAATAGTAGACTGGCATTTAATAGAGGGATGTGGAGAAGAAGGGGATGCTGAGATGAAGCCATATGTACACAGCCAAGAAGAATGGACAGCTGAATTCAAAAACCATCAAGAATTTCCAGAATTTAAAATCCTGAATCATGACATGACACTAGTGGAATTCAGGTGTTTCTGGTACAAGGACTGCTCTCACCCTATGTGAGGTTGAACTGTTGACCTTGTGTACAACCTACTTCACAAATGAGTCTGTCAGATACGATAAGCCTATAGGCTGAAGATGATGCCCTAACACTGTGGAGAAACCTCAGGTTACTCTCCAGGCAGCTGGCTGTTTCTGTCAACTCACAAAATTTTTGGAAGTTGCTTTTGTGCACTTCCTGTTTTTATTTTTGTTAGCTAATATTATTTCCTTCTTGGGTCTCTGAGGGAGTTGAAGATTAGTTAGTTATAGTTGAAGATTAATTAGGATAGAAAATGAATTAGATACATTTTGGACTTACTAAAATAGGATATATAAGGGAATTATTTTTTCTGATTTGTCAAATACAAATGGACTAGACATCGTTTAGGTATTTGTTACTTGTATATATTATATATAGCTATTGTACTTTTGTATATAGTTTTTCTTTTGTTAGTTATAACCTTTTGCCTTTTTTCTTTTTATTAAAATAGAAAAGGGGAAATATGTGATATTTTATTTGTACTGAAATGTGATTTTAATTTTATGTTAATAAATAAAGTTGCCCTGGGGTCAGAGCTATTAGAGCCATAGCAAGAGCGTGGTGGTTAGGAGAGCTAGGTAGATTTCTGTGTGTTCAGGGATACAGCCAGTATTGGAGACATATGCCTTTAAGACCTGGAGGGCGGTACTTACAGGCAGTGACAAGGCAGTCATGTGGTTGGGTTTACAACCAATGAGAAGGCAGAACAGAAAGACTATTTAAAGACAGACAAACAGGAAGAAGCTCTGTGGTGGTATTGTGTTCCCCAAAATATTGTGTACTCTAATAAATTTATCTGGGGTCAGAGAACAGACAGCCACTAGATACAAAGGCTAGAAAATGGTGACACTCACACCTTTAATCCTAGCATTCCAGAGATAGAAATCCCTCTGGATCTCTGTGAGTTCAAGGCCACATTGTAAATAGCAAGCATGGTGACACACGCCTTTAATCCCAGAAAGCCAGCCTTTAATCCCAGGGAGTGGTGGTAGAAAGCAGAAAGATATATAAGGCACGAGGACCAGAAACTAGAGATTTTGGCTGGTTAAGCATTCCGGCTTTTGAGCAGTAATTCAGCTGAAACCCATTCCGGATGATGACTCAGAGGCCTCCAGTCTGAGGAGACAAGACCAGCTGAGGATCCGGCGAGGTGAGATAGCTGTGGCTTGTTCTGTCTCTCTGATCTACCAGCATGGACCCCAATAACTCGCCTCAGGTTTGATTTTATTAATAAGAACTTTTAAGATTCATGCTACAAAGCTCTCTCTGGGGGAAGTTAGGGGCACTGCAGGAGGTAAGATTTTATCTCTGAGCTCTGACCTCTCGGCTTTTTCTTTTACATTGGCTCTGTGTTTCTTATTTTAATAAGACGATTGGTTACATCTACAAGGCTAGATGACAGTGTATGGGTCATTTATATAGCACTCACTGCTCTCCAATTCTTATAATGAAGCTCCAGAAGAGGGCTAAGAATATGTGCAGAGGGAGAACGGGTGGGAGAGAGAAGGGATAAGTGTCTTGGTGACAAGAATTTCATTCTGGGACATCTGCAAGTGGACATAGAAACTTGTCAGATTTGTATGTCCCAAATTACAGAGAAGATTCATCTCTTTCCAAGTTATAGGACCCAGTTGGGCAAGAGGAGCTTTCTGGCACAACAGTATGGCTTTTGTAGACAATGCAAGCAGCTCTGGAATGATACTTACCCAGCATAGGAGAGACAAGTGGTTAGAGCAGGTAGAGAAGAAAACAGCTGAAGGGGGGTGTGCTGGGAGAGGTCTTTGGGGAAAGGGAGGTTACCAATATTGAGAGTGGGGTAAGTGTATTAGTAGAGAGATGGCCATGTGGAGGGCATAGCAGCAATACTTAGCAGGCTCCAGGATCTAGAGAGGACACTTAGTGAGTAGGCAAGGAGAGAAAAAGAAAAGGGTTAGAATATGTGGAGGGAAGAAGCAGCTGAAGAGACTGACTTGAGAATTTGGAGTTGAATATTGTGGGTAGCAGAAGCCAGAAGAAACAAACGATTCCTCCACACATTAGGACAGTCAAATCAGCAGCTTTGTTCAGTTAGGAAAGAGGCCAAACCCTTTGGAAGGAAGTTCATGTATGCCCTTCCTTGGTTTCAGCATCAGATGAATGAAATGAGGATATGAGCAAACCAAGATATGATTGAGGAGAAAGTTTATATTGTAGATATGAGGGAGAGTACATACAGGGGCATGTGGAAGAGTCCAGACTGAAGCAGGCATTTAGAGGAGAGAGAGGAGTAAGGGGAGGAAGAGAGGAAGAGAAAAGAGATGAGATAATGCCAAGAGGAGAGTCAAGAGCCGGAGTGTAAAACCAAAGAGAACTGAGAGACAGAAAATCAAAAGAACACATAGCCAAAATGGCTGGGTTTTATAGGAATTAGAAGCTGGGGAAAAGGAAGTGAAGCCCCTGCACTGAAAAAGTTTAGGGTAAGCCAAGCAGACACTTTCATATGCTAATAGACACCACAGTTAGCCATTTGCCTTGAATTTCTTTGGGATCTGACACTGCTCATAAGTTCTTATAATGCAGCTTTCCCCAGAATGCTCCCCGTCTTAAACAAATCTGTATTGTGCTAAGGGCCTTACTTCTTTACACTGAGGCCGCCTGTCATATATTCTCTGGCATCTCCATTTCCACTCTGTTCTCCAATCCCTGCCTCACTCACCACTGCAGTATTGAGCCCTACCTAAAACATGGCCTTGCACATCATTCTCCCTCTTATATTCCTTCTGTTTCTTCTATAGCCATGTTCTGTGGGCTTAGAGGGTATGGTATTATTGTCTTATTGAGTGTTGAGCCCCCAACAATCATTTATCTTAGTGTCTTGGGAAACTGTCAGTCTCTGTATTCACTGTCAGTCACTGCAAAAAGAGGCTTTTCTGACCAAGGCTGAGTAGCATTTGCCTATGGCAATAAACACAGCAATTCAGGAGGCAATTTAATGCTCTCTACTTGGAGTTTTCACAATATAACTTCAAATCTTCAAGATGTAGTCTCTCCCACAGAAAGCATTTTAGCAGTTGTTTTTAACAACACTTTATTTGTCCTCAATGAAAGAAAGCAGTGAAAATGTAAGTATAGTTGATATTACTAGGGTCTAAACGTACAGGTCCTCATTCATGATATGAATGACACTGTCTCAATCCTCCAGAGACACCACACATGACATTGAGGACTGATAAAAGCTTCTTTAGTGTCCTATTCGCAGGAGGCTTATGTGTACAGGGGAGATAAATTTTGAATCCCTTACTCATGGACACAGGGCCTCTGACATTCATGTACCAATCCTTTCCAGGGCATATTGTCATATATTGACAGGTGATCAGGAAGGACTGAATCAATCAGTCAAAGCCAGAGCCAGGAACAAACGAGTTGTTCCTGTACTGGAGGGAAATTTTCAGAATTATTTGGGTGACTGTCTGTATCCTGCATTCCCTTCTAGCCTATGCCAACCTTCTTGTGCTTACATTCTACATGAACCCAATTGGCCCCACCCTCAGATTTCTCAGGAAAAAATTGCTTAAACACTTGAGAAGGCATTGGACTGGAGGAGTAAGGGTACAAGCCTTAAATGAGTTAACAGATATTTGGAGGATCCCTTTGTGTTTATCATACGGTGCCAGAAAAGGCAATATTTCTCATTTTATGGAGTCCTTAGTCTTATCAATAAAATAATTTAAAACTGGACTCAAGCAGAAGTTCAAGGCAAAGATTAAAAGAAAAACTACCAAGGCAGGCGTGCTATAAATCCCAGAACAATTAGAAGGAGAAGGGAACAAAAAACCAAGCCACATGAGTTAAGCAGGGATGACAGTCAGACCTGTCGTGACAGATAAGCAGGCACATGACAGGAAGGGAGCTTTAGAGAAAATGTGAAGCCCTAAGTCTTAGGAAAATCATGCTTTAAAAACAGAAGAAGAAAGACACATTTATACATACTTCAGAAAATTGGGCAGACTTACTAAGCAACACAACCATACTCTATAAGAGACTGCACTAGAGAGTGGGAATTTAGGGAAAGAAAGGTATGTTATTGCTGGAGTCCAGCTCTATAGCAGGTCGGAGAAACTGGAGAGGAGATGTGAAGTCAGCAGCTACACACACAGAGATTTATCTGAGGGGACAAAATATAAGTCTCTGATTCTTTATTTTTCTATTATCTTTTTTATACCACCTGAGACAAGAATTTCTATGCAAGAAGAAATTGCCTCACAACCACAAGTTACATATTTTCCAAAAAGAAAATTAAAATCTTTACACAGGAAGAAATCACATTATGATCACAAGTTACATGTTTTTCTTAGAAACACACAAGACGTGAACATTTTCATTTGTATTAATTTTCCCAGCAGAACATCTTCACCGCAAAGCAATGGTTATTTTATTATTGATTAGCAAAGTTGTAAGCAAGCCAAGTATATTTCAGCCAGTTCCTTTGTACTGGCAGGCAGCTGTTTGCAATTTTGTTGTGGCAGATTCCTGTCCTATTTCTACTCTACCAAAACCTTAAACAAGTGGTCCACCTGACCATCTATTTTTCCTTTTCTTTACACACAATAGGGCCATTTAATTTCCTTTCACAATTTTGTTTTTTCAAGGTGCACACCAAAGCATGTGACTAATTCTCTAAGCTACATGACCAAAGAACTCAGACCTAACCTTAGGTGTAGGGACCTAATTGCTTTCTTTGATTGTCAACCTTTTTTCCAAAAGAAGAATTTATGTGTCTGCAATACATGAGACTTCCTGGTTTTTATTTTACACATTTGTCAAGTCTCACATTTCTAAGTGTCAGTGCTCTATAAAAATCATTTTCATTATGATCTGCAAGTAAATTGCACAGTGAGAAGTAGGATTTTCCCATGAATCACTCCCACTATACTACATACAGTGGGATTCTTTCATATAGTAATCACACCAGCCAATTACAGTAAGATCACAATAGCACAAAGCAGGAGAATGCACAGCAGAAGCAAGCAGCATTCTGGGGAGAAAAACCCTGGGGATTTGCCTCTCTGGAGTACACTCTGGATAGCTGTGCTAATCAGTGAGCCATACTCCATAAGCTCCATTGCAAACTTCAGTTCCTCTGACATGGCCACCTCCACCTTATATTATCAAAAGGTTAATTTTTCTGCTTTTCTCTTTTGCATAGCTCAAGATAAGCCCACCTTTCTAGCAGTGATCCCTCTCTCCTGAGAGGTGGCCCATTAGCCAAAACACTGACAGATGTAACTGGAAACTTATACCTCCACCTAGGCCAGAGACTCTATTCTCTTGACTAGGAATTTTTTCTTATTGAGCATTGATTGCTACTACAACATAGGGATATGTGTAGTGATAAAGAAGAATTAAAAGATGAATATAAATCACATACATATGTATTTCTATTCACTTTTTCTTTGACAATTTTAAACATATATAAAATATGTTCTGGTAACTCTCACTTCACACTCTTCTATTTTTCTCCCACTACAATCAGCCCTACACTCCTTATAAGTCCCTTTCTCACAATCATGACTTTGTATTTTGCCTTGTGGATCAATGACTTTAATCAGAGTTGTGTGAGTAACTATGATCTAAAACTATCTGTCAGAGCCTGGTGGACTATCTTTGAGTACACAAGTGAGGACAATGACTGCCCATCCTCCAGAAGCCACCAGTATTCAACAGATCAGCAGGGTACAGTATTAACTGTGAGTGCCTTGTTGTTTCATCTTTGACTAATGTTTGATCTGGGTGCAGACCTAGTACAATCAACAGTATCTGCTATGATTATCAAGCCGACAATGGTTGTGTCATTTTTGTGATGACTTCCCTACATCTGCTGCTCATATAGTGGTTTATCACACACCACCACCACTTCTTTTTCCACCATTCACTGAATGAAACCTCTAAAGAAAGTCCAACCACCCATAGTAGTTTTGAGTGGCCTTTCCATACTGCTCCCAGGCATACTAAGCATTTCAATTCTGAATGTGGCAACATATGCTGCATCTACAAACTTAATGATCAAGAAGTATGCAAATAAATATAAAGTAAACAAAAATCTCACACTAATGCATTTGCCACATATTGTGGGGTCTCATTCCTAGATACCTTTGGCTTCATGTGGCTAATGAACAGTAGTAGGTGGACAACCCTAAATACAACTGGATACTCTTCTTCTCCTCTCTTTACATAGATAGAATTTGTATCTGTGTTGTGCTGGCTGGTTTTGTGTGTCAACACAAGCTAGAAGCATCAAAAAGACAGAGCCTCAGTTTAGGAAATGACTCCATGAGATCCAGCTCTAAGGCATTTTCTAAAGTAGTAATCAATGTGGGAGGGCCCAGTCCATGCTGGGTGGTCCTGAGTTCTATAAAAAAAAAAAAAAATAGGCAGAGCAAGCCAATGGGAAGCAAGTCAATAAGCAGCACCTCTCCATGGCCTGTGCATCAGCTCCTTCCTCCAGGTCCCTTTCCTGTTTGAGCTCCTGTCCTGACTTCTTCCTTCAGTGATGAACAGCAATGTGGATGTATAAGCCAAATAAACCCTTTCCTCCCCAACTTGTTTTTTTAAGTCATGGTGTTTCATCGCAGCAATATAAACCCAAACTAAGAAATGTCTTGGTAGGTGATCTAAAACAGTATAAAGATCTTGTCTCTTCTTGTGTTTGGTCTAAGGCACAGGAGACTAACTCTTTATATCTAGATCGTTATGTTGAGGTGTTAACTCTGGTGCTTAGTTTTTGTTAACTTGACACAAAATAGCATCGCCTAAAAGATGGAAGATAGCTGAGAAATTGTCTCCATTATATTGGCCTGTAGGCATGTCTGTGGGGAATTTTCTTGGTTAATGATTGATATTGGAAGGCCTAGTCCGTGAATGGGGGTCCCATCCTTGGGCAAGTGGTCATTGATTATATAAGAAAGCAAGCTGAAGAAACCATAGAGAACAAGCCAGTGAGAAGCATTCCCCCATGGCTTCTGCTTTAAGTCTGCTAACTCCAAGTTGGCTTGGGTCAGTGTTTTTTATCAGAAGCAGAAACTTAAGTAGGACACTACCATAAAGTGCCAGAAACTTAATAATTTAAATAAAACAAGAGAATTATATTTGAAACTCTCTCACATAAGGTTTCTCTGTTCATTATATTCTCTGCTACTGTGTTTCGGACCATCCATTTCATCCAAGCATCCGGTACTGAATTTAGTTCTTGGCAATATTTACATTCCAGCTACATATGAACAAGACACATCTCTGTAACTACATTTGTATTGCCATTCTATCTAAAGAACTTCAGTCACATTGTCTTAAGATGACCCTATTGAGTTCATCTAATTAGATGATTATTCCAAACACCCTATTTCCAAATTGGCCTACATTATCTGGTCCTAAGTATAAAAAATTGGAATATTTTATGATGTGACACATTTCTACTCATGATTATAATTATAAACATGATTATAAGTTATGAGCGGAGGACCATAATGTATGAAATCATAATTTTATGGGCTCTGAGCAGAGGGTGAAGTCTATCCTCTGACATTATATCTGGCCTATACATTGACATCCTCTTGAAACATCAAGTCACAGACATGTATGTGCTTAGTGTTCCAATATTTATCACTTATATTTTTTGCTAATACATAGAAAGTTTTATGGGGTGTTTCTGACCCCTGTACTTACACTATCATGTTATGTATTTGTGTCACCTCAAATGGCTCTCCTCCAATTAGTAGATAGGCACAGACTTAGATGAAAATATGCCCAGAAGTGTTACTCCCTTGGGATCTTGTTATCAGTTCTCTTTCAGTGAATTATGATTTCTGACACCTGGGGATGGAGATGATGCTCAAAAATATTTTCCAACTTGAGTTTTCATAATAACAAAGACCTCAGATGCACAGCTCCAGGGCAGCATGTTTTTCATTTTCTTCAACTTGAGAGGATAAACATGGGGTGAAGAAGTTGATGGGCTTAGAGTGGCTATCCAAACCATGAAAAATAGACAAACCTTCATATGTACAAATGCATGGCAGTGTGTGTAAACACATGCTAGTTAGCTCAGGCTCTATCCCCACCCAGATTTCATGCTTTGCAGAGACACCTGTGATATAACTTTGTTTATATATCTCTTTCTATGGTTTCCCTCTCTTGTGCTCCTTTGATTACCTTTACCACTTTACATAAGTATAAGGATGAAATGGTTATTGATTTTTTTCAAACCTTTTCTTTACTCTTAGAGTATAGAAGTGATGATTCTATCTGCAATAAATTTACATATACTTCCTGCCATGATGTCAGGATTGACAGCTGCCAGGACATCTTCATGCAGTCACACTCTTCATCTTTCATATTGACTTTCATTATGTCTTCTTTGGAAGTTATTGGTTGTCTTTGTAACTTCATATTGAACATTTTACTGTATTGAATTTGAAAGAAATTATTCTACTGGCATCCCAGTTGGTTTCACATTTTATGTCTGAAATCTATAACTTATACCAGGCATACCCCTTATAGCCTTGTTATGGCTTCCCACACAAAATTCCTGAAGATGATTTGGGTGGTTGTAGCTGGTGAAGGAGCCTCATATGCAAGGAGCAGAGTTCAGTGATGATGTTTTATACCCTATAATTTAGAAAGCAGATGCTGCTGAATGAACCTTCTCCCAATGTAATACAGCAGTATTGAAACACTTCAGACAATGAATTCCACTTTCTCTGAATATATTTTTCTAATGTCAGTTTCAGTGTGTGCCTTTATCTTAGTGAAGTCTACTGCTTTCTGAGAGTGAATAATTGCACAGTATTTTTTTATTTGTGGAGTTAACACCATTAACACTTAGGTTTGTTATTAAGATGATATGCTCACTCTTGATTTAAACACTCTGTGCTCTGATTCCCTTTATTTGTCTAACTGAATTATTGTTTAGTAAGTGGATACTATTTGAATATTTTATTATTTATATTCACCTATTCATATCTTTTGTGATATTTATTGTTTCTTCATGTTGTCCCTGCCTGTCTTCTTATTCTAAGTGACAGATTCCTTGAGGTATTTTCTGTAATAGTGGCTTCATTTTTGAGAATCACATCAGACTGTGCTTAAATCATAATTTAACATTTTATATTTGCCGGATATCAATAGACATGATACTTCCTGGCAGGAAATACAACATTCCAGGTTTTTCTTGTGTACAGTGCTTCTGCTCTGATGGATGGAGCCCTAATCAGCTTCATTTGTCTATAAGTTGTCACTTTCAGCTTTCAAACTTCTGAATTTGCTTCACTCACTCAGCGAGGTAAGCTGATGGGGCCTGAATAGGTTGTTTATATTTGTCGTTTTTACTTAGGATTTTAAACACCTCTTCCATACATTTTCAGGATTTGAGGAATATTCAGTTATAATTCCCTCGGGCATTTTACCTATCCATTTAATATATGTTTCAGCTACTGCCTTTATACCAAGAGTTCCAATGTTTGGTCTCATGGTCACTTCTCAGAGTTCTTGAAAACCACTGTTATGACTGCCTTGTCAGTCTTCTTGGCTAAAGGATACAATAATTCTTTAAATTTTCCTACTGCCCGATTTATTTTGTTTAGCATATTTCATATTAATTTTTATGTTCTATCAGATATTCTTTTCTAAAAATTTTGTCATGATTTTCTAAAAATGTCTTTATAGTGCCATTCCTACAGCTGTCTTGAATTTTCTTTATGATGTATTTCATCTGTTATTTTATTCTACTTTATTTTACTTTGCTAATGTGATAGATGCCTTAAAGTTCAGGTTTTGGATCACCATATGGCATCCCATTCACTTCATTATCTTTGGGAGTCATATACTTTTGGGCAAATCATATTCCCTTGGTGCTTTTCCCCATATGGCTTTTGTGATTCTGTGCTACAATTTGAACATCTGCTGTGGTAACTAAATCTTATAATTATATATGATGCTTTGTCGTGGGGAGTCAGCTGTTGTATGTATGTCACCTCATCTCACAACTTAGTAGGGAGGAAGCAGATGGCAGTAACCACAGCATATCATCAAAAAGAACATCTGTTTAGCTATGAAAGCAAAAACTATACTTCGTATCACCAATAGAGATAGAAAAGAAAGGTGTTCAGGTACTCAGAGGAGAAGCAAGGGGTTTGAAGTGTGGGAAATGTCTAAGTATGGGCAATTACTTATTTTAAAGATATTGGTGAAATGATTTAAAAAGCACAAAACAAAAACAGAGAACAGGGTTTGTCAGATGAGAGGGCATGAAATAATAAAGAGGAAAGAATTAAAATGTGAACAAATGGAAAAGCAAATGTTTCCACCTTCTTGAGGCAGAGGTGGGGAAATCTTACCTTCTTTCTCAGTTACTCATATTGTTTTTAGCTTTTGTAAATCATCTTCTCCTTAGGTAAAAGTGATCTGATCAGAAAGGTCAGTTGATTACACTTTGGTATGTTCCCCCACCCCAAACCCAATTCACATGAACGGATGTTATGAAATCTTCCCAGTATTCTTATTGTTAGACTCCAACACATGATGCTTGAATAAGATTCCTATCACTTACTTCAGCAAACTGAAGCATAGGCCATCTGACTGCTGACTGCTACACCCCCCACCCCATGCCTGTGTGAGACTTGCTGGTAGTGGTGCCTGCTCAGAAAATACTCAAGCTACAATCACATCTGTACCAAATATCTCTAGGGCGCTTGTAGTAGAAGCAATATTAAAACAAAATTTGTGTTAGAGGTGAAGTTTGTAGGACATACCAGTATAGGGTAATGTATTAGTATTCTATAGAGGAACAAAATATGTTAAAGGAGAATTTTCTAAATTATCTTACAGGGGAAGATCTGGACAGTCCAGCAATGACTGTCTTTACACTGGAGTGACTGAAAGCATTATGGCTGTAAAGTCATGAGTTCAGAGGCCTTGGCAGTTCCAGTCTGGTGCTGGAGGCCTGTAGTACTCAAAGAGAGCCACTGTTCTTCATTCCATGATTGTAGGCCAAAGAATCTGGGCTCTGATGTCAGGAAGTGATGACAGCAGAAACAACATAGTAGCTGAACTCAACATCTTGTCTTGACACAAGCAGATGAGATGAACTTGTCATAGTGATGGGAAGATAGGTGAAGTCAAGCAGACAAAAGCAAAGTGTTTTACCTCACTGTCCTTCTATCTAACTGCCGGAAGAAGATACCACCCACAATTAGCATGGATTTTCCCAATAACTTCATTAATAAAATACATTACAGTTGTGTTTAATGGCTTACTTCTTAGTTGATTCCAGTTCCAGACAAGTTGAAAATGAATATTAATTTGTATAAGAAACCTAGCATTACAGGTGTTTGTCTAACACCTCAACTCAAATTCTTCTCAACATCTGCTCATTTCTCTTCCCAAATACTGGGCCACCATTCTGACATGGAAGCAATTCCTTTTCTCTGAAATGTAGTCAATTTCCAAAATTATATTTGTGTTCAAGTTCCTGTGTTATCTTTACCACCAGTTTCTTGAACCTATACTTTGTTGATTCATTTGTTCCTTAGTTTCTTGATTAGTGTTACAATTGCTATGAAGAAACATTATAACCAAAGCAACTTGAGGCAGGTGCTGATGCAGAGGCTGTGGATGGGTACTGCTTACTAGCTTGCTCTTCATGGCTTGCTCAGCCTTCTTTCTTATAGAATCCTGGACCAACAGTCCAGAAATGGTACCTCCCAAAATGAGCTGGGCTCTCCCCCATCAATAATAACTAAATAAGAAAATGCCCTACAAGCTTACCTACAGCCTGATCTTATGAAGACATTTCCTTAATTGAGGTTCCTTGCTCTCAGATGACTTTAGCTTGTGTTGACATAAAACTATCCAGCACAGTTAACAAAAATGGATGGCCTTGAGGACTTATTAATCAAAAATGCAGGGATTCTTCAGCTAAAATATTTTATTCTAAGTCTGTTTAGAAGAATCTTCAACAGTAATTAAGCTGAATGATCCTTCCTAGCTCAGGGTCCATCCTGGCTCAGGATCTATACTGGCTCAGAGTTCATATTGGCTCAGCGTCCATCCTGGCTCAGGGTCCATCATAGCTTAGGGTCCATCCTGGCCCAGGGCCCATACTATCTCAGCATTCATTCTCCAGTGTGTTCACACTCTATAGTCTCACATCTCACTTCTTACACTTTGCATTCAGACTCAGTTTAGTCCTGTGGTTTTGTTTGGGTTTGCTTTATATGTGGTTTTATTATTTAAAACTTCATTTTGTTCATTTGGTTGACTTATAAGTGTACCTTGTTCTGTAATGAGTTTCACCATAAATTTTCCATATGAGCCCATGATGTACTTGGATCATTCTCCTTCACTTTTATTACCCCAACCCTCTTACTGTGTCCCTTCCACATGAGTAACAGCCCACCTTTGACTTTAATGTCATTTCCACCTTCAGATTTGTATTTTGATATTTCTGAATTTTACTCTGAACTGTTTACTCACTCTGTTTCTGTTTCTGTCTCTCACTGTCTCTCTCTGTCTCTCTCTGTGTCTGTATCTCTGTCTCTCTGTCTCTCTGTCTCTCTGTCTCTCTCTCTGTCTCTCTCTCTCTCTCTCTTTCTCTCTGTCATTGACTTCCCAGGTGATCCACATGCCTCTATAGCCAGGAGCTTGATGGTCTCCTTTCTTCATATCTGTCCACTTTGGGAATGGACGTAGAATGAGACTGGAGTCATTACTTTGTTCCATTCCCTTATCCCTCCTCCTGGTAGCAACCAGGGTGTGGGTTCATGTATGTACCTTACATGCACAATATAAGCACCAACATGTGGACAGTACTAAGATGCTGCAGTACAGAATCATTGTCACAGAGCTGAGATTCCTATTATTACTGCATTTTCCATCAACAGAAGTCACAATGTCTCTTCAGTGTAGTGACTGCTCTTTAGACTCCACCTGCTTGTAAATATCTATTAGTGTAAATATTTAACTTTAGTTACTCCTTAAAATAATATAATTTGATTGATGACTTCATTGAATTAAGAAACACCTAAGGTATCAATGAGAAAAATGATGTGTCTTTGAGGACATACGCTGAGAGGATTATCCACTTACCAAAATGTACATGGCACCATCTCATGCAATAGGATCCTGGACTAAATATTTTGTTAAAAAATGGAGAAAGCGGGGCTGGAAAGATGGCTCAGTGGTTAAGAGCACCGACTACTCTTCCAGAGGTCCTGAGTTCAATTCCCGGCAACCACATGGTGGCTCGAAACCATCTGTAATGAGATCTGGTGCCCTCTTCTGGCCTGCAGGGACACATGCAGGCAGAATACTGTATACATAATAAATAAATAAATAAATAAATAAATAAATAAATAAATAAATAAATAAATAAATAAATAAATAAATAAAAATGGAGAAAGCCAATATAATGCTGGCATTTCTTCTATACAATACCATGGACCCAGCTGTTCCTACAAGGATGCATTCCACACAAAGATGGGCTGCAATTCTCCTAATCTGTTGCCTCAAATAAATTCTTCCTTCCCTAAGTTGCTCTATATTGGGTATTTGGACACAGTAATGAGAAAAACAAGTAATTCAACCCACACATCATCATTTCACACAAATGTATTATGTCTGGTAGAGTTTTAAACCAGACCAGGAATAGAAGATGATTTGCCTGTGGGGCATTTTCATCATCACTCTGCTTCTGCTTTACTAGATCCATATGAAGCCCCACTGTTTAAGACAATGCTCAATGTAAGGACTGTAGACAGGGGTCTACTTAATAAATTAATGAAACAGAGCTTAAGTGAATTTTGTCTTGTTAGAACAGCAAGAAGCAGTGGAGGGAGTTATTTTTTTCTTTTTAATTGTATAGAAAACATTTCATACATCATTCAAAATACTTACAAAGTATCCCATCTCATTCATTTATTATAAATGTATACATATATATACATAACAATAATTAAATGAAAAGGGGCATACATTTCAGAGGGAGCAGGGGTCACACTCTAAGAATCTAGTATGTTAACATTGTACTATGGAACCACATATTACCCCACACTCTCTAATTTCTCATTGATGCCTTTACTCCCTCTTTCAGTCTATATAGCATCTTCCTGCTCCATAAAAACTGACCAATAGGGAAAAAGTTTTCAGATATGTTCCAGTTTGATTTCTCTATACATGGAAACCAAACTGCATGGTGTCTTCATCAAGAGGATCTTATCAACTATCTCTGACAACAAAGAAGAGTGACAAGAGCCAACAACTCAAAAGGAGGTGTATTAGTCAGGGTTCTCTAATGGAACATAACTTATTGAATACATACATGTATGTATAAACATTCAATCATATATGCAGTGGGAGAAAGATATCTAGATAAATGATAGAAAATTGATTATAGATAATAGATGATAGATAGATAGAGATAGATAGATGATTGATAGATAGATGATAGAAGATAGACAGATAGAGATAGATAGATAGATAGATAGATAGATAGATAGATAGATAGAAATTAAAAGAGTTATTATCATTAGCTGTGGTCTAAGAAGTCTACCAATGGCTGTCTCATGAAGGAAAGGCCCAGAATCTGGTAGTTCTTCAGTCCATGAGACTGGATGTCTCAGCAGTCCTAATCTCGTGTTTGAGTCCAGAGGATTCCTAGAGAGCTGCAGGTTTTCAATCTAAGTTGGAATCCCAAAGAAGTAGATTCTAACATGAGTGAAAGAATGGCTCAGCAGCATGATATATGAACTTGTCAGTGAGAGTGGGAGGAAGCAGGCAAAAAACATAAGCTTCCTTTGAACAGGTCCTTTTATGTGGGATTTTACCTCAAGGGGTGGCCCAGATTTAGGATGGATCTTCCTATCTCAAAAAATACAGATTTAAAATAGATCTTCCTGGATAAATGATTCAACCAAGAAAGCCCCTCACAGGCAGGCCTAGCAGCTCAGATTTAAGTTGAATTCAGATGTAGTCAAATTGATAAACAAGATTAGGTGTCATAGGATGTATTCTCACACCTCTAAGTAAGTCTCATTTTTGAGCAATTTGCTTGGGTTTCATGGGCAACATTGTCCCAGTGTGTTGATATCTCTTTTCTCTCTCCTCTCTCTCTCCTCTCTCCTCTCTCTCTCTCTCTCTCTCTCTCTCTCTCTCTCTCTCTCTCTCTCTCTCTCTCTCTCTCCCCCTCTCTCTCTCCCCCTCTCTCTCTCTCTCCTCCCCTCTCCCTCTCACCTCTCTCATTTATTTGAGTCAATGTCTTGAATGAAGCAAAGGTTATGTGGAAACAACGTCACATAAACTCTTCAAGATCAATATTTTCCAAGCACACAGGTATTTCATTGTATTTGTCACCTTTATGATTGCTGTGACAATGCCTGATAAACTTAAGTGGGGAAGGTTTTATGTTGACTTTAACTCCAGGAGTAGATAAGATTGATGCTCAGAAAGTTTGTACCATACATAAAACTACAAAAAATTCATTTATGTGATTTTTATTTTAATATTTTCAAAGCAAAGATCTCTGAGTTTCTTTCTAGGGAGATTTTTGATCTCCCCAAAGTTTCAGTGGTCAATGTCCAGTAACAGATTTCATTTCCTCAACAAATATATCCTCCCTTATTATCTTTTCTTGATGATAAGAGGTACTTGTGACACATACAATCTGAATTCTAGTTTTTTCAGGCTCTGTGTCTTTCTTAGGAAGTTTTCAGATGACCCAACAGCTTCAGTGTACATTATGAAGTTCATCCCAACTTCAGGGCTCTGTGATGTCAGCCTACATCATGTAATATTCCTACTACTGAACCAATCCTCCTCACACACTCTTACATACAACTTTTCTAATCACTTTAATTTCACTTAATATATCAACACTCTACTCTAATTGCTTATTCAAGAAGAAGTTTCATTTTCCTTAGCTGAAAAATTTTAGAAACAAAAAGTACTAAAAATACTAAGAGTTCCATAATGCTACTCAACCATCATAAGAAGAAAGAAGAGTTACTTGTGATGCAAACTAACCATGACTCATAACCTAGTATTTCATGCTACATGTTTGTAGTGTTGCTGATATTATAAATACTGACTTTGTAGGGGGAACCCTCAGAGTTGGTACAGAACATTCCTAGACACCAAGTTCTCAACACAAAGGAGATCTATTGGCCTGTAGGGACAAGAGGAAGGCTTCTTCTAGACTGCACAAAGACTGACAGCAAGTGTCTCTGCAGAAGTGATTTTAAGGAGAAAAGGGGAAGTCTGTGTTAGGATGAGTTGGTAAGTCCTGATTGGACAGGTTAGCCTCTGTAACCAAATAATGAATTTGTATTGCTGGATATTGATGTTTTTCCAGTTGAACCTTGCTAATCAGTTTTAGGAATGAGTCAATGGCCAAATAAGGGAATGGACATTGAGGATTAGACTTGGGAATGTAATGTAATGGTTTAGCCAGGGAGAGGGAACGGAAAAGGAAAAATTGTGCTGCCTGCTATGTTTGTCATGCTCTGGCTTGTTATAGAACCCTTCAAACTTTGTAATTGTACCTTGAATACAAAATTGCAGGACATATATAGATGTCAATTAAAAAATTTAAACATATAGATTCAAGATTTATTTCTGTACTTTTTAATACAATTTACATCTAGTCTTCTCAACAATGTAGAACTTTTGGAAAAAGATATACCCTAGCAGGACCACACTAGAGGCAAAAATAAGACTGCCATGGTCACCATGAGTTTTACCATGGTGCTATGGTAGACATGGAGGAAAGTGACAAAGACATTGAAGAGCACCAGCATGCTAAATGTCAGATACTTAGCTTAACTGAAAATTCCAGGCAAGTTTGGAGCCAAGAAATACATGGTGAAGTTCCCCTGTAGCCTAGCCCCTGATATCCCAGAATACAGTGGAAGGTAGTGACTGTGTAGCACACGATGATGTGACCATGTACAGAGCGTAAATCTGTGTCAAAAAAGAAAGGATATTTCCATCCAAACTCCAGGGAATTAGTTACATCAGGGTACACAAGGGAATGAGGAAGTTAGGTGTCCCAGACACCAACAGCCTTCACATTCTTTTTTCTGGATTAGTAAGCAGAAAGGTTAGGGCCACAGTAATTCTTTGATCAATATTGTAGAAACAGCAACATTTCCAAATATGTCTGCTGCAGGATGCATGTGGCCATGGTGGGATATCCAAAGAAGAGCAAGGAGTAGAGAAAATAGAAGGTAAGTGAGATGAGCAGGAAGTAGCTGGGAGTGCCGTTATTAGCCTTCAAAATGAAATCACCATGGTATTTCACAAAGACTCCAAGACCAATTGCTGCGAGTGAAGAATAGCACAGGACCATGCAGGCAAGAGTCATCCCCACAGAGTCTTCTTAAGCCAAAAATGACACAGATCTTTAGAGAGAGTGAGTTTGCTCTAAATTGGCATATTGATAATCTGGACAGCTCACACACTGCTTCAGATCTCCTCATGAAACAGAGAGACAAGGTATTACCACTCTAGATTTAGTATTTCTCTTATTCCCTGGATAAATCAAGTCAATGTTTTGGAGATAAACAGAAATTGCTTTTATTGTTGCTGCAGGGAACAATTCCTGCAGTCTGTACCTTGGTAACACAAGCTACCCCATGAAACCCATCATCTTCATGAAGGAAACAGCATATGCTTTATCCTTCTTTATTATCTTCTTTATCTGTGATATTCCTGTTAGCATGAAAGAAAGCAAAACACTTGGTTTCTTAGTGCATTCAAACTTCTATAATAAAATAGCTCAAATCAGGTGTTTTTTAAACCTTAAATTTATTTTTTAATGTTTTAATAATTTATTCATTTTATTTTGTGGGTATGAGTATTTTGCCTGCATGTATATATGTGCACCATGTGTATATGACTGGTGCACACACATGTCAGAAAAGGGCATTGGATCTCTGGAGACAAGAGTTACAGATGCTGTAAGCTGCTATGTGGGTGCTGGGAACCAAATCCAAGTCTTCTTGCAAGAACAAGTGCTCTTAACCACTGAGCCAACTCTCCAGCCCTGCAAACCTTAAAAGGACTAGTATACTACTCACTATTCTGTGGACCATGTAGTTCAAATTCACACAACCACTTGATCATTTATGAAATACTGTAAAGTCAGTCTGTCTCTAGGATTATGCCCTCTGGCTATGGCCTCACATGGCAACACATAATTCTCTCACAAAAATATTTTTAATAGACAGCAATAATAATATTAATAATGGTTTAGTCCTTGGGTATCTAAATTCCCTTTGCTTAATACTTTGACCTTGGTACTTAACATATTAATATGAGAAGGACACAACATCTACTCATTTCACTAAATTCTACTCACCATAAATTCATATCTACATATGTTATTTTCATGTCTTTACTCACTTGGAAACAGGAGAAAAACAGAAAATACAACTGACTCACCAACTATATCCTGAACAACAATATACTTGACAAGACAAAAATATGTCTTCTCATATGTAATTATTTTATATTTACCTAAAATTGCATGATATATATATATATGTCTTAGGCTTTGAAGATACCCCATGGCCATAGCAACTCTTTTTTTGTTGTTGTTGTTGTTGTTGTTCTTGTTTTTTGTTTTTTGTTTTTTGTTTGTTTTTGGTTTTTCGAGACAGGGTTTCTCTGCATAGCTTTGTGCCTTTCCTGGAGCTCACTTGGTAGCCCAGGCTGGCCTCGAGTTCAAAGCGATCTGCCTGGTTCTGCCTCCCGAGTGCTGGGATTAAAGGCATGCGCCACCACTGCCCGGCGGCCATAGTAACTCTTAAAGGAAAACATATAATTGTAGTGTCTTGCTTACAGTTCAGAGCTTTAGTTCATTATAGTTATAGCAGCAAACAGGGCAGCATTCAAGCTGAGAGGCCTTACATCTTGATCAAAGGCAAGGGGAAGTAAACTATGACACTGGGTGTGTCTTGAGCATATATGAGACCCCAATGCCCACCTCCACAGTAATACAATTCCTCCAACAAGACCACACCTTCTCCAACAACCAACACCTACTAATAGTGCCACTTCATTTGGGAAGCATTTTCTTTCAAGACAAAAATATACATATAATATAAATGAGATTATGTCCACTAAGAGTGATAATGTCCTCCAAGATCCATAGAGTAGCTAACAAAGAACTCAAGAGGAAGTATCTCATTATGGAGTGATGCCCCTAACAACATAGATAATTGATGTTGCCCTTGCTTGCCTCTCAGATATTGGATCTAATTTCCTATGACTGAAGACATTACATTTTTAGGACACAGGACTCAAATGATTCAAGCTACATCTAACCTGAAAACACACAGAGGAATAAGATGATTTGAGCTGGATCTAACCTTAAAGCATCCTTGTAGGGAAAAGGGGCTGGCTAAAGAAACCCACCCTGATCCTGGAGCCCAGAACTAGGGAAAAATGGCTCAGATAAGACCAGTGAAAGAAACAGTTTGGCTCAAATCAGAGCCATCTCTGTCCCTGGCCTACTGACTTGTGAAACCAACCAATCACAGAGCAGGACAGTAGAACCCTGGGCCCCAAGTCAACTCCTGGTTGACTCCACCCCCAAGACATCCTATCTAAACCACCCTGCCTGTTCAGTTAAGAAACAGCTGTTCTCTCTACCCTGGTAGAGGCAGCCACTCTCTTGGACTCCTCCTTCCCAAATAAATCTCTTTTTAAAAGAGTTTTGAGTGTGAAGATCTTCATTCAATGGCATAAAGAACCTTGCTGAGACATACCTCAGTAGACAGAACAAGAGAGCAGAAAAAGTGACAGTTTTGTCCAGAGCTGGAGGAGATTGCTACATTTCTGCAGTGGTTTCTCCTTTTGCAGAGTGAAGCAAAAGAAGCAACATCTTAAGCCAGAAAAGCAGAACTCTGCTAGGAAGGCCCCTTAAGTGGGGGCTGAGCAAAGCTAAGTTGTAGCAGCTCTCCAGGAGAGAAGCAGTATTGCTATATCCTGGGAGGAGAACCTCCCTCATCACACCAGGTATAGCCTGAGTCTCCCAAACAATCAGGATACCCTTCCCTGCTGAAGCAGTTCCAGGCCTGACTTTCCCAAACAGAATACCCTTCTCTGCTGAAGTAGTTCCAGGCCTGATTCTCCTGAGCAGTTGGAAAAACTTCCCTTCCCAGGTATCTAGGATACCTTACCCTCCAGGGCAGATCTGTTCTAAGAAGCTGGAGGTGTCTGGGATACCTCACCCTCCAGGGCTGAACTGTGTCTTTGTAGCTCCAGCCATCAGGGCTGTGCTAAACAGCTCCATGTGTCTGGAACACCTTCAGGGTTGAGCTGTCCTGAGCAGCTCCAACCATCAGAGCTGTCCTAAGCAGCTCAAGGTATTGCCTGACTCCCCAAGTAGTTAGGATACCTTTCCCATAGTTGCAGGCTCACACTTTGGTGCCAAAACCTGGGACCAAACCAACAGAGTTGCAACAGATTTACTTACAATCTTTCCTTCAATCTAGCTTCTATAGTATCAGAAAGTACTACACAAGCCTCCAAGGAATAGAAACAATTAACAGTCCTGCCCAGTTTTGGTACCTATGAAGCACAGCTCTGACAAGCATGGCAAGATTCCTAAAGTTATGAGGAGCACTCCTACCTTGGAAGAAACCAAAAGTTGTCCAATTGGACTTAAGTCCCACTCAACAGGAGAGAAATGATGCCTGGCACAAAAAGCCTATCCAAATACGTGAAAGTAGTGAGGTCATTGGTCTTAGCAGAGAACTTACTGTGGCCACAATATAAACTAGCATAATTCTTAACAGCATTCTAAAATTTATCCTCATACCTATTGATAAGTGCAGATCTTATCTTTCATCTAAGAATCTTCTCTTTACATCAAATGGAGACCATTAAATTAAACCCCAACTGAACACAATAAATGCAGAGATGATGAGGAGCTCCAGGAAAAAAACACACATTTAACATAATTCATGCATCTAAGGCACAAGGAACACTGTTGTAGAGAGGTAAAATGATTGTAAGATCCAAAGGACTATGAAGTGTGACTTTCTCTCCTATAAATATCTGCCTAAACAGTGCATGAACAATGATAATAACAATAGACATGCTGAGAGGGAAAGGAAAAACACATTCCTAGACAAAGAACAACATGTCACTGATGACTCCTGAGAGGGGGAAAAATTAGTCTATCCAGGCTTTGCTGGGAGTGATCCACTGCAGTAGACAGGTCCCAGCAGAAGATGTAACAAGGAGGCAGGCCATGGTGGTCAAGATGTAACAAGGAGGCAGGCCATGGTGGTCATGAGAATCTTTCAGACTGACTGACTATCAGCCACAGTACTTCTTTATTTATACAGAATTTAGTAAGCAGGAATATATTCATGTTGTTCCAAAACATAGATCATATCATTTTTGGTTTTGGACATGTGTTTCATAAAGGCCAAGTGACTTATAAAGGCAGACACATCAGAATAACACCCAACTTCTCAATGGAGACTCTGAAAGCCAGAAGGTCCTGGACAGATGTTATGCAGACACTAAGAGACCATGGATGCCAACCCAAACTATTATATCCAGCAAAACTCTCAACCACCATAGATGGAGTAAAGAAAATATTCCATGATAAAACCAGATATCCACAAACCTAGCCCTACAGAAAGCATTTGAAGGAAAAAAATCCAACCTAAGGAAGTTAGATACACCCATGAAAACACAGGAAATAGGTAATCTCACACCAACAAATACCAAAGAAGAGAAAAACATATAACACTACCACCAAAAAGTAATAGGAATTAACAATCACTGGTCATTTATATGCATTAATATCACCTATAAAAAGACACAGGCTAGCCGGGCGGTGGTGGCGCACACCTTTAATCCCAGCACTCGGGAGGCAGAGCCAGGTGGATCTTTGTGAGTTCTAGGCCAGCCTGGTCTACAGAGTGAGATCCAGGAAAGGCGCAAAGCTACACAGAGAAACCCTGTCTCGAAAAACCAAAAAAAAAAAAAAAAAAAAAAAAAGAGCACTTAACTTATTGCTCTTTCAAAGACCCTGGTACAGTTCCCAGCACCCACACAGTGGCTCACAACTATTTAAACTCCAGTTCCAGGGGCTCCAAAGGACTTGGTGTACATAAATACACACACAGAAAAAGAAAAAAAAAAAAGACACAGGCTAACAGAATGGATATGAAAACAGAATCCATCCTTCTGCTGCATACATGAAACACACCTCAACTTTAAAGACAGACACCACCTCAGAGTAAAAGGCTGGGAAAAGACATTCCAATCAAATGGACTTAAGAAGCAAGCTGGTGTAGCTATCCTAACATCTAATAAAATAGACGTCAAGCTAAAATCAATCAAAAGAGATCAGGAAGGACATTACATGCTTATCACAGGGAAAATCCACCAAGATGAAGTCTCAATTCTGAACATTTATGCCCCAAATACAAGGGCACCCATATTTGTAAAACAAATATTACTAAAGCTTAAATCGCACATCAAACCCCACACAATAGTAGAGTGAGAGTGTCCTGGACCTTTACCAAGCAACTATGCTGGCTTCCTTACTTTTGCCATTCCCCTTGGAGAGGACTGTGCCATACTTATACCACACAGCCTCACCTTTGGATACCTGGTAAAGATTACCAGTTTAAAGATGTTGTCTATGAATGGCCTGAAAGTTCTACATAACATATGACCCCTTCACAGACATAATTAAGCAATTAACAAATCTTGAAGTATTGTTTTATAGTGAAGTTAATTTATCTAGAACTCTGAATGTAATATCATATTGATCTAAAGAGAAGGAAAATATCAAAGACATGTTGAGTAAGATATAAGGGTTCCTGTTGATCTTGTCAGTAGCAAAAAAAAATTACCAAAGACCTTGTATTTTCATATTACTATCCTGAAAAAAGGCTCATGAGCATTATGGAGGGTGTTCTAAACATGAAATAGTCAATTGATTGCAGTGAACTTTGTAATATATACACCCAAAATTTCTGTGTACACGAGATTTGAGAAATAAATCACACTGATATGAGACTTTTTATCTTTGTGGAAATCCATTAAGAGCCTGTTTTATCCCTGAGTGCCATCAAGAACTAGATGACAGTCCTAGACATTCAGTCTGCTGTATTTATCTTAGAATTCTTGTTCCAGAGAAATATTAAAAAAAAAAAAACATAACTTGAACTGTATATATAATTCATGGCAAATTCTCCTTCAATAATTTTTGTTACTTGAAAACTGCATTTGTGTATAAAAAGTATTTTGATCCTATTTAATATATCAAGAATTGAACAATGTATTATGACATTTTCTTGTACTTTCATGTTTATGCTCTTCATCTCCCTTACAGAATCTCATTAAATGTATTAAATAATATCTATAATTCAGGGTCACATTTCCAATGGTTGAGTACCAAATTATGTTTTTTAATTTGTAAACTACTCTTTGAAAACTGAACATTGTAAAACATCATAAAATATTAAAGAGTGAACCAGAAGAAAAGCTGATGTCAGTAGTTTTGTGTGCTATGCTATGAGTGCTGCTGTGGAGAGATAAGTGGAGAGCTTGGGCCAGTTGGGAAACCACAGCATGGTACTGTGCACAGATGCCTAGAGGGAAACACCTATATATGTAAAATAAAATAAATCTTAAAAAATGTTATTCTCCCCCAGCAATCTCAGAGGCTCCCCAAGATACAGAATTTGCCAGCTCTGATTGGACCAAGATGTTAGTGTCTCCTTTCCTAGTCAGAGACTCCTGTCTCTAGGACCCAGGCCCTGGGGCTTTACCCATCCTCCCCTTCCCCCAACCCATCACTGCCAAAGATGCATGCCAAGAGGAAAGACTACTATGGGCAACCATCCTCACCAACACTCCTCATCAGACCAGACTCTGCAATCTACAAGACCTACTTCCTTCCCCAAACCCACCCATCCCCCTGCAACCTCAGCACCTCCCAGAGATACAGACTCTACCAGCTCTGATTGGACCAAGAGTTCTGGTTAGAACAAAAGGACCAAGAGCTCTGATAGGACCAAGAGGGGATCCCTGAAACACAGAATCCACAACCCTGATAGGACCAAGAGCTTTGATTGGACCAAGAATGCCCCCCCCCCGAGACATAGACACAGCCAGCACAAACTGAACCAAGAACAGCTCCCTCAGACACAGACACCTTTTGCACCTATTGGAGGAAGAGATGGGTAGATGCCAGTGCAAAATACATACAACAGAATAAAGAGCAATATGGCATCACCAGAACCTAGTGGTTCTACAACATCAAGAAGTGAGCATCACAGTGTAGAAGAAACAGAAGAATGGGACCTTAAAAATAAATTTATGAAGATTAAAGAGGCCTTTAAAGGGGAAATGAAAAACTCCCTTAAAGAAATTTAGGAAAAAACAAACAAAAAATGGAAGAAATTAAAAATCCCTTATAGAAAGCCAAGAAAAAAGCAATTAAATAGGTGAAAAAAAAAAACAGTATAAGATCTAAAAAATTAAATAGAAACAATGAAGAAGACACAAACTGAGAGAATGCTAGAAATAGAAAATCTGAGTAAATGAACAGGAACTACAGATGCAAGCATAACCAACAGAACACAAGACATTAAAAAGAGAATCTCTAATGTGGAGGATACAATAGAGGAAATAGATTCACCAGTCAAAGAAAACACTAAAGCCAAAAAAGCCATAACATAAAACACCCAGGAAATCTGGGACACCTTGAAAAGGTCAAACATAAGAATAAGAGGGGAATAAAGAAGAAGAAGAAGGAGGAGGAGGAGGAAGAGGAAGAAGAGGAAGAAGAAGAAGAAGAAGAAGAAGAAGAAGAAGAAGAAGAAGAAGAAGAAGAAGAAGAAGAAGACCAACTCAAAGGCACAGGAAATATATTCAACAAAATCATAGAAGAAAACTTTCCCAATTTAAAGAAGGAAATGCCTATGAAGATAAAAGAAGCTTATAGAACACCAAATAGACTAGACCCTAAAAAACTCCCCTGGCAACATAATGATCAAACCACTAAAGCTACAGAATAAAGAAAATTAAGATCAGCAAAGGAAAAAGGCTAAGTGACTTATAAAGGCAGGCCCATCAGAATAACACCCAACTTCTCAATGGAGACTCTGAAAGCCAGAAGGTCCTGGACAGACATAATGCAGACACTAAGAGACTACGAGTGCCAGTCCAGACTACTATATCCAGCCAAACTCTCAATCACCATAGACAGAGTGTACAAGACATTCCAAGACAAAACCAGATTTAAACAATACCTATTCACAAATCCAGCCCTACAGAAAACACTAGAAGGAAAACTCCAACTTAAGGAAGTTAGATGCACCCACAAAAACATAGGCAATAGATAATTCCATAGAAATAAACCCCAAAGAAGGTAAACACACACACACACACACTACCAACAAAAAATAGCAGGAATTAGCAATCATTGGCTGGCCATTAATATTCCTTAATATCAATGGACTCAATTTCCTAAAAAAATAAAACAGAATCCATCCTTCTGCTGCATATAAGAAACATACCTTAACTCCAAACACAGACACTACCTCAGAGTAAACAGCTGAGAAAAGACTTTCCAATAAAATGGACATAAGAAAGCTGGCATAGCTCTCCTAATATCTAATGAAATAGATTTCAAACTAAAATCAATCAAAGGAGGTTAAAAAGAACATTACAAAAAAAAAAAAAAAAAGGACATTACATAGTCACCAAAGGAAAAATCCAGCAAAATGAAGTCTCAATTCTGAACATTTATGCCCCAAATAAAAGTACACCCATATATGTAAAAGAAACATTAGTAAAGATCAAACCGCACAAACTAGTAGTGGGAGACATCAGCACCTGACTCTCACCAATGGACAGGTCTGTCACATAGACACTTAACAGAGAAATAAAGGATCTAACAGATGTTATGACTCAAATGGACTTAATAGATATCTACAGAACATTCTACCCTAACACAAAAGAATATACCTTCTTCTCAGCACCTCATGGAACCTTCTCTAAAATTAACCACATACTAGGTAACAAAGCAAAAAAAAATACAAAAAAAAAATTGGAATAAAAAAAAAAAGCAAACTCACCCAGGAAGAATAGACACCAGGAAGTAATCAATTGAGGGCTGAAATCAATGAAATAAAAACACAGGGAACAATGTAAAGAATTGATGAAACAATATCCCTTAATACCAATGTACTCAATTCAACTAGAAGAAAACACAGGCAAACAGAATGAATATGAAAACAGGATCCACCCTTCTGCTGCATATAAGAAACACACCTTAACTTCAAAGATAGACACTACTTCAGAGTAAAACGTTGGGAAAAAAAGACTTACCAATCAAATGGACATAAGAAGCAAGCTGGTGTAGCTATCCTAATATCTAACAAGATAGACTTCAAACTAAAATCAATCAAAAGAGATTTGGAAGGACATTTATGCCCCCAAATACAAGGGCACCAACATATGTAAAAGTAACATTAGTAAAGCTTAAATCACACATCAAAACCCATAGTAATAGTGGCAGACTTCAGCATGCCACTCTCACCAAGAGAAAGGTGTGCCAGACTCTAGACAGATTTCTAAACAGTCTAATTAAATAAGAAACACAGAGCCAAATACAGGGGTGATAGCCAAAGAGATCAGAGTGATAGCTACCCACTAACCCTAGCTCACCATGTCACCCTAGCTCCCCAAGCGAGCACCTCTTCCTGTCTAACCTGCACCTTTATTGCCTTGCTGTTCTGCCTTCTTATTGGCTCTTAACCCAGTCACCTCACTTCCTCATCACTGCCTGTCTATACAGACCTCCAGGTCTCTATGGCTGGTACTAGGATTAAAGGTGTGTGTCACCACGGTTGGCTGTGTCCTTGAACACACAGAGACTCTGCCTGCCATGTGATCAGATTAAGGGCATGTGCCACCACCACCTGACTTTTGTTTATGGCTGATTTTGACCTCTAATCTCCAGGCAAATTTTATTTATTAACATACAAATAAAATATCACCACATTTCAGCACAGATAAAATATTACCACACCAGACAAAACTTTAAAAGAGAAATAAGGGATCTTACCACACCAGACAAAACTTTAAAAGAGAAATAAGGGATCTAAGAGATGTTATGACTCAAATGGACTTAATAGACATCTACAGCACATTCCACCCTAATACAAAACAATATACCTTCTTCTCAGCAACCCAAGTAACCTTCTCTAAAATTGATCACATACTCAGTCATAAGGCAAATCTAATCAGATACAAAAAAAAAATTTGGAATAACCCTCTGCATTCTATCAGATCACCATGGCCTAAAGTTAGAATTCAACAACACAAATTACAGAAACTCCTGGAAACTGAATAAGGCTCAGCTGAATCACCACTGAGTTAAGGAAGAAATAAAGAAAAAAATACTTCCCAGAATTCAATGAAAATGAAGGTACAACATACCCAAACTAATAGGACACTAGGAAAGCAGTGATAACTGAAATGTCCATACACTAAATGCCCACATAAAGAAGTTGGAGAAATCTCCCACTAGTGACTTGACAGCACACCTTAAAGCTCTAGAACAAAATGAAGCAAACTAAACCAGGAGGAATAGATGCCAGGAAATGATCAAATTGAGGGCTGAAATCAATAAAATAGAAACAAAGAGAACAATACAAAGAATCAATAAAATAAAGAGATGGTTCTTTGAGAAAATCAACATGATAGACAAATCCTTATCCAAACTAACCAAAAGGCAGAGAGAGAACATCCAAATTAACAAAATTAGAAATGAAAAGGGAGACAGAACAATAGACAATGAGGAAATCCAGAGAATCATCAGGTCATACTTTTAAAAAAAACTGTACTCCACAAAATTGGAAAATCTGAAAGAAATGGACAATTTTCTGAATAGGTACCACATACCAAAATTAAATCAAGATCAGATAAACAATTTAAACAGACCTATAACCATTAAGGAAATAGAAAATCTCATTACAAGTCTCCCAAGCAGAAAAAGCCCAGGACCAGATTGTTCCAGTGCAGAATTCTACCACAATTTCAAAAACAAACTAATACCAATACTCTTCTAACATTGCCAAACTCTTTATGAGGTTACAGTTACACTGATCAAAAACCACACAAAGATGAAACAAAAAAAAGAGAATTACAGACCAATCTCCCTCATGAACATTGATGCAAAAATACTCAATAAAATACTGGCAAAACGAATCTAAGAACACATCAAAAAAAATCATCCACCATGGTCAAGTGGACTTCATCCCAGAGATGCATGAATGTCTCAACATACAAAAATCTGTCAATGTAATACACCATATAAACAAACTGAAAAAAAAAACCACATGATTATCTCATTAGATACTGAAAACACCTTTGACAAATCCAACACCCTTTCATGATAAAAGTCCTGGAGAGATCAGGAATACAGGGAACATACCTAAACATAATAAAGGCAATTTACAGCAAGTCTACAGCCAACATCAAATTAAATGGAGAGAAACTCAAAGTGATTCCACTAAAATCAGAACCAAGACAAGGCTGTCCATTCTCCCCATATCTATTCAATACAGTACTCAAAGTTCTAGCTAGAGCAATAAAAAAAAAAAAAAGGAGATCAAGAAGACACAAATTGGAAAGGAAGAAGTCAAACATTTGCTATTTGCAGATGATAGTATACATAAGTGACCTCAAAAATTTTACTAGAGAACTTCTACAGCTGATAAACAACTTCAGAAATGTGGCAGGATACAAGATTAACTCAAAAAAATCAGTGGCCCTCTTATATACAAATGATAAATGGATTGAGAAAGAAATCAGAGAAACATCACCCTTTACAATAGCCACAAATAATATAAAATACCATGGGGTTACGCTAACCGAGCAAGTGAAAGACCTGTATGACAAAAACTATAAGACTTTGAAAAAAGAAAGTGAGGAAGATATTAGAAAATGAAAATATCTCCCATGCTCATAAATATATAGAAACAACATAATAATGTTGACACTTACAAAAGTAATCTACAAATTCAATGCAATCCCCTATCAATATTCCAAGACAATTCCTCACAGACCTCGAAAGAACAATACTCAACTCCATATGGAAAAACAAACCCAGGATAGCTAAAACAATCCTGTACAATAAAGCAACTTCTGGAGGCATCACCATTCCTGACTTCTAAGCTCTGCTACAGAGTTATAAAAAAAAAAAAAAAAAAAAAAAAAAAAAAAAAAAAAAAAAAAAGTGGTATTGCCATAAAAATTGACATGTGAACCAATGGAATTGAATTGTGTAGCTGGATCCTAATGGCTCCCTTGGGGCAGGGGGTGAGAAGGCATGGCATCACTAGCACAGACACTGGGAGTCAGTTGAAGGCAAACCACAAACTCCTTTATTTAATAATAGGGAAGGCCTTATATACCCTCCTCCCAGCACCCAGTCTATGTCACAATCTGGTGGCATTGCATGGTCATCCCTTATTGGCTAGGCACAATCAGGAACTCCAACAACAACCAGAAACTCAAACAGCTACTGTTGCTAGGCCCTCAGGCAGACTCCAGGTTGACTCATAAGGAAATACGTAATGTGCATGCCTTGGCAACTGGTCTGAGCCAATTTCCTTGACCATATGGGCCTGTCCTACTATATATCCACTCTTTTATTTTATTATGTGGGCGATCAGGAGGAGTCAGAGTTCTTTGCTCCATCCTTGACCCCACCTCAGGGGTGCTCAGCAACTGGATTGTGCCTGTCTTACATTGGCTTGCCAAACAAGCTTTTACTCATCATTGACTATCAGCCCTCAAAGAGCATACATCCCTGGGGAGTCACCTTTTGAATTTCAGACAGCCAGGCATGCATAAACTCCTGTGGAGGGCTATGAGTTGAAAGTCTAAGAGCCATTAACACCTGTAGAGTCACCTCAGTGGCCACCCATTGTTGCCAGATGTGCTGGGGAGACACTAAAAAAGGAGAAAGATTAAAGGCATGTGCCACCACTGGCCCAACACATAGAGAAACCCTGTCTCAAAAAACCAAAAAAAAAAAAAAAAAAAAAAAAAAAAAAGGAGAAAGATTAAAAGCACCATCCACCAATCAAAACATAAGTGAAAATCCAGGAGGGATCAATCTTTTTGTATCATGCCAAACTTTTCAAAAAGTAAAGAGTCAAAGGCCATAAGCTCTGGAAAATTTCATGTGTTAGCTGTAATGGATAATATAGAAACTTAGCTAACCATAGGCCCTTAATATATTGAGCTAGATCCCAGCCTGATAAAATAACATTCCTCATCTCAAAAAGTGTCATACAAAATGAAGGAATGCAAGGCTCCACAAGTCTTCAACCTTTAGAGGGGCAATGATAGCAAGAAAGGGGAGTATATACATTACCCATCCTGGGTTATTTCCTCCTTGGTAGAATCAGGCTGATCTGTGGCCAGGTGCACATCTCTTGCTAGGACCCATATTGGTGTAGTGGCACTCTAAGGAAAAACACAAGCATACTCTCTCCCATAGGTTCGCAGGGGGCTGGTGGCTGCCATTAGAGGGAGATAGGATCTCTCCATCTCACCAGGGGCAGGGGTGTGTTCTTTGGCAGAGACATCAGTGCTTATAGGCTAGGCTGAGCCCCTTGTCATCAAAATTGAGAAAGTTCATATGGAAAAGGACCTTGGTGAAGGCCAGATAAGGATCTCTTCTAGCCACTGGTGAGACAGTTCTTGTCAACATCTCCTTAAGAGCTCTGTTGGTCCTCTCCAAAATGACTTTTCCCTGTAGATTGTAGAGGATTCCAGTGGTACGGGAAATCTTCCAGGACCCCAGAAAGCCATTTAATTGTTGAGAGGCATAGATAGGGCCATTGTCAGTCTTAAGTGCCCAAGGTACCCCCATAACTACCATGGCAACTTAAGGTCCTTGATAGGATTGATGACCTTCCCCCCAGAAAAGGCAAGGGTATAAACAAAGGAGGAACAGGTATCTATTATCACATGAATATATTTAAGATTGCCAAAGGGGGCATGATGTGTGACATCCATCTGCTACATGGCATTAAGCAGCAAGCCCTGGGGATTAACCACTGCACACTGAAGTGGTCGTAAGGGGGCAAGAGGAGTGCAAGTGGCACATGCCCGGGACAAATGTTTACATTGGAAAACAGTAATTCTGGAAGAAATCTATGAAAATTCTGTGGAGACAAATGGAATTGCTGGTGAAGAGCTCTGGCTTGCTCTAGGAGACACATACTGGTTGTTAATATGGTGGTGTCTGTGACCTCATTTCCTTGAGCCAATATTCTGGGTAATTTGGAATGAGATCTGACATGTCATTGGTACCAATACTCAGTCTTCTGATTTAGGATATCTTGTATGAGCACACAGTGCTGGTAATGGAGGTCAATGAGTCTTTGACTCAAGAAAAGGCTAACACATGAACTGCCTGTACAGTGTTTTGGCTGTCAGAAAAAAATATTAATGCCTCAGTCTGGCCATCCACTAGAACTTTGAGGAGTGCCATTAGCTCACCCATTTGAACAGAACCACGGTTAGTGATAACATATATGACATCTTTTTAGCCAGGACACTGGATAAGAACACCATATCTGTTTTTATTGGAATCTGAAAAGGCCAGAGTGGCATGAGGGATGGGAATGGAGGAGGGGATTGCATTGGGGCTGTATCTTTATTGGAAGTGTAGAGAGTTCCTCTAAGATCTTGTTTTTTAGCAAATGATTGTCAATAGTTCCTGTGAATCCTGCAACCATTTCTTAGAATGAGATAGAATCTGCCCAGAAGGACTGGGTATTCTTTAAAGAAAAGGGGAAGACAAGCTTATCTGGCTCTGATCCATATGTTCTCCATGCCAGGTTCTGTGCCTTAAAGCTGAATTAAAAGGACTGGTCAAACTTAGAGGTGAGTTTGTGCAGGTCAGAATGTGCCTGATGGACACATAGAAGGGGCCCAGATTGCAATAATATTCTCAAGAATCCCCTGGGTGTCAAGAGGACCATTGCCAATAAGGGTCTTTGGGGATCATGGCATTGCAGGCTGGAGGTTGCTAAAATGGCCAAAACCTTTTGTGGCAAATCTTTAGCCTCTCAGGTAAACCTAACCTTAGTGGAATGACCCATGAGGCCCTCCAACAAAGAAAATAGGTATCTCATCTCTTGGTCAGGGATGGGTAAAAAAGGTTTAAGCCAATTAACCATGTCACATAATTGTTATAATTCTGAGAATGAAGATTTAAAAGAAAGGGAGTAAACCTGCTTAGCAATGGAAAAGCCTAAAAAGGCAAAGAGGGGTACCATTTGGATCTTATCTGGAGCCACCATCAGATGTAACAATGCAAGATCTTCTAATACTCCCTTGGCAGTCTTTTGCAGGTAGGCTGCCTCTGGGTGGGCCAGTAGGAGATCATCCATATAATGGATAAAAAGAACATCCCTAGAGACATTGACCAAAGCTTGAGAAACATATAACTGGCAAATAATGGGGTTATTCTTCATTACTTGGAGCAAAACAGTACATTGATATCTCTTAGCTGGTTTATGCATATTAGGTTCCCACACAGTAAAGGCAAAATTATCTTGATCCTGTGCTACCAGGGGAATTTGAAAAAAGCAGTCCTTAATATGTAAAACTAATATATAATAAGATGGAAGAATAGCACTAGAGTGGGGGAGGCCTGACTGTGTAGACTCGATTTTTTTCCATTAGACCATTAGCTACATGAAGATCATGCAAGAGGCAGTAGCATCTCAATTTCTTTGGCATAAGAAATTTAGGGGTATTATGTTTAGTTTGGGATGATTCAATGTGCCTCAACTTTAACTGTTCTGCAACTAATTCCTTTAGGATTGACAGCTTGAGTTCAATTATAGGTCATTGTTCCACCCATACTTCTTGATCCAAGAGCCATGTCAATGGAATGGGGCTAGGGAGCTTGACTGTGGTGAATCTTATGGGGACCTTAGAATTGGGTGTGAAGATCTCATGCATGGTCATGGACCACAAGACCCACATTCTCATGGACCCCAATGTCATCAAAAAAGGTCCTGTCGAACTTGTTATTGGTAATTGAACTAAGCTAGTGGAACTGAGAACATGGTGACTTTATGAAATACTGTACACGTAAGTGTGCTCAGATTTTCCAGTGTAATATTGGATACTCATTTGTAAAGCAAAAATGTTGCTCAGATTATTTTAATTTTTAAAAGTCATTGAACTGATATTTGGCATAAGACATATGGAACAAGTTTGTTTGTTTACTGTTGCCTATTTGTATTACTCATTGTAAAATCGGTGTATCTTCAGTCTTATTTACTTCAGTCTTGTTTTTTGTAATTTAACAACTTCCAAAAAGAATGTAGAACTGTTAAACTATCTGTGATTATACAAACATTTAATGCTATTTTCTGTAGTATTTAAAAAATATTTTGACAGACAGGCCCAGCAGCGGAGACAAGCAGACGCAGGTAGGCCTGTGGCATCAGCCCTCAGAGGTAGAAGGCTTGGCGGCAGTGACTGACAGGGACATTCAGGCCTGGTGGCAGCCGGCAGAGACATACAGGCCCAGCAGCAGCCCACAGAGGTAGACAGGCCTGGCAGCGGAGACAAGCAGAGGTAGGTAGGCCCACGGCGGCAGCTGGCAAACACATACAGGCCCTGCAGCAGCTGGCAGACCCGGCGGCGGCAGCTGACAGGGACATACAGGCCCGGTGGCAGACCACAGAGGTAGACAGGCCCGGCGATGGAGACAAGCAGATGCAGCTTGGAACAGGGACGCCTCTAACCCCAACAACCGGGGAAGAAGCTATCTCCGTGGGACAGAACCAGAACGAATCTGAACACTCCTTCTGAGGACAACCCAGGGCCCAGCTGCTGACCCTGCGAAACCCAACAACTTGGAGGTGTTGGTGAGACTACCCCGCTCAGCTGAAACCCATCTGGGAGAGGATTCAGATGCCTACAGTTTGAAGTCTGAAGAAACAAGATCAGCTGAGGAGTTGACGGATGAACAAAACGTGACCTGGGAACACAGAAGAAGGCACTGCCCAGCCACCAAACCAGATCACCAGAATCATAAGTATATACTTCTCTGACTGAGATCAGCTGCCCCTGAAAAAATAGCCCAATAGCACAAATTTAACCAAGAACTCCTACTAAACCAAGACTAAAAATTAGAACAAGAGAGGCACTCTCAGACACAGACACCACCTGTACCGCACAGAGGAATAGATGAGTAGACGCCAGTGCAAAAATACAGACAACAACATAAAGACCTATATGGTAACATCAGAATGTAGTGATTCTACACCTGCAAGACCTGAACATACCAAGACAGAAGAAATCAACCCTAAAAATGACTTTAAGAAGATGGTAGAGGCCCTTAAAGAAGAAATAAAACATTCCCTCAAAGAGGAAATAAAAACTTTCCTTAAAGAGGAAATGAAAAACTCCATTAAAGAGGAAATAAAAACTTCCCTTAAAGAGGAAATGAAAAACTCCATTAAAGAGGAAATAAAAAACTCCCTTAAAGAAATGGAAGAAAAAAACGAACAAAAAATGGTAAGAAGCCGGGCGGTGGTGGCGCACGCCTTTAATCCCAGCACTTGGGAGGCAGAGGCAGGCGGATCTCTGTGAGTTCAAGGCCAGCTTGGGCTACCAAGTGAGTTCCAGGAAAGGCGCAAAACTACATAGAGAAACCCTGTCTCAAAAAAACCAAAAAAAAAAAAAAAGGAAGGAATCAAAGAAAGCCAAGAAAAAGCAATTAAACAAACATTCTAAGAACTGAAAAATGAATTTGAGACAATAAAGAAAACACATGCTGAGGGAATGCTGGAAATAGAAATCCTGACTAAACGAACAGGAACTACAGAAACAAGCATAACCAACCGATTGCAAGAGATGGAACAGAGAATCTCTGACACTGAAGACACAATAGATAAAATAGATTTGTCAGTCAAAGAAAACACTAAAGACAAAAAAGTCGTAACACAAAACGTCCAGGAAATTTGGGACACCATGAAAAGACCAAACCTAAAAATAATAGGGATAGAAGAAGGAGAAGAATACCAACTCAAAGGCACAGAAAATATATTCAACAAAATCATAGAAGAAAACTTTCCTAACCTAAAGAAAGAAATACCTATGAAGATACAAGAAGCTTACAGAACACCAAATAGTCTGGATCCAAAAAAAAAGTCCCCTCGCCACATAATAATCAAAACACTAAACACACAGAACAAAGAAAAAATATTAAGAGCCACAAAGGAAAAAGACCAAGTAACATATAAAGGCAAACCCATCAGAATAACACCAGACTACTCAATAGAGACTAGGAAAGCTAGAAGATCATGGACAAATCTCATGCAGACATTAAGAGACCACGGATGCCAACCCAGACTATTATACCCAGCAAAACTCTCAATCACCATAGGCAGAGTAAACAAAATATTCCAGGATAAAACCAGATTTAATCAATACCTGTCCACAAACCCAGCCCTAGAGAAAGCACTAGAAGGGAAAATCCAACCCAAAGAAGCTAAACACATCCATGAAAAATCAAGCAATAGATAACCCCACCCCAACATACACCACAGAAGGACAACACAACACAACCATAAAAAATAACAGGAATTAACAATCATTGGTCATTAATATCCATCAATATCAATGATCTCAACTCACCTATAAAAAGACACAGGCTAACAGAATGGATAAGAAAACAGGACCCATCCATCTGCTGCATACAAGAAACACACCTTAACTTCAAAGACAGACACTACCTCTGAGTAAAGGGCTGGGAAAAGGCTTTCCAAGCAAATGGACCTAAGAAACAAGCTGGTGTAGCTATCCTAATATCTAATAAAATAGACTTCAAACTAAAATCAATCAAAAGAGATCAGGATGGACATTACATATTTATCACGGGAAAAATCTACCAAGATGAAGTCTCCATTCTAAACATTTATGCTCCAAATACAAAAGCACCCACATTCATAAAAGAAACACTACTAAAGTTTAAAACGCACATCAAACCCCACACATTAGTAGTGGGAGATTTTAACACACCACTCTCACCAAAAGACAGATCTACCAGACTGAAACTTAACAAAGAAATAAAGGACCTAACAGATGTTATGACTCAAATGGACCTAATAGATATCTACAGAACATTCCATCCTAACACAAAAGAATATACCTTCTTCTCAGCACCCCATGGAACCTTCTCAAAAATTGACCACATGCTTGGCCACAAAACAAATCTCAACAGATACAAAAAAATTGGAATAACCTCCTGTATCTTATCAGACCACCATGCATTAAAGTTAGACCTCAACAACAACAAAAATTATAGAAAACCCACAAACTCATGGAAACTGAATAATGCCCACCTGGAACATCAATGGGTCAAGGAAGAAAGAAAGAAAGAAATTAAAGAGTTCCTAGAATTCAATGAAAATGAAAGTACAACATAGCCAAACTTATGGGACACTATGAAAGCAGTGCTAAGAGGAAAATTCATAGCTCTAAATGCACACATAAAGAAGATGGAGCAATCCCATACCAATGAATTAACAGCACAACTGAAAGCTCTAGAACAAAAAGAAACAAACTCATTCAGGAGAAATAGACTCCAGGAAATAATCAAATTGAGGGCTGAAATCAACGAAATAGAAAAGAAGAGAACAATACAAAAAATCAATAAAACAAAGAGTTGGTTCCTTGAAAAAATCAAAAAGATAGACAAACCCCTAGCCAAATTAACCAAAAGGCAAAGAGAGAGCACTCAATTTCACAAAATCAGAAATGAAAAGGGAGACGTAACAACAGACAACGAGGAAATCCAGAGAATCATCAGGTCATACTTCAAAAACCTGTACTCCACAAAAATGGAAAACCAGGAAGAAATGGACAATTTTCTGGATAAATACCACATACCAAAATTAAATCAAGACCAGATAAGCCATTTAAATAGACCAATAACCCCTAAAGAAATAGAAACAGTCATCAAAAGTCTCCCAACCAAAAAAAAGCCCAGGACCAGATGGTTTCAGTGCAGAATTCTACCAGACTTTCAAAGAAGAACTAATACCAATACTCTTCAAAGTGTTCCACACAATAGAAACAGAAGGAACACTACCAAACTCTTTTTATGAGGCTACAATTACCCTGATACCCAAACCACACAAAGATGCAACAAAGAAAGAGAACAACAGAACAATCTCCCTCATGAACATTGATGCAAAAATACTCAACAAAATATTGGCAAACCGAATCCAAGAATACTTCAAAACAATCATCCATCACGACCAAGTAGGATTCATCCCAGGGATGCAAGGATGGTTCAACATACGAAAATCAGTCAATGTAATACACCATATAAACAAACTGAAAGAAAAAAACCACATGATCATCTCATTAGATGCTGAAAAAGCCTTTGACAAAATCCAACACCCCTTCATGATAAAGGTCTTAGAAAGATCAGGAATACAAGGAACATTTCTAAACATAATAAAAGCAATTTATAACAAGCCAACAGCAAACATCAAATTAAATGGAGAGAAACTCAAAGCGATACCACTAAATTCAGGAACAAGACAAGGCTGTCCACTCTCCCCATATTTATTCAATATAGTACTAGAAGTTCTAGCTAGAGCAATAAGACAACAAAAGGAGATCAAAGGGATACAAATTGGCAAGGAAGAAGTTAAACTTTCACTATTTGCAGATGATATGATCGTATACATAAGTGACCCCAAAAACTCTACCAGGGAACTCCTACAGCTGATAAACTCCTTCAGTAAAGTGGCAGGATACAAGATCAACTCAAAAAAATCAGTAGCCCTCCTATACACAAAAGATAAAAGGGCTGAGAAAGAAGTCAGAGAAACATCACCCTTTACAATAGCCACAAATAATATAAAATACCTTGGGATAACACTAACTAAACAAGTAAAGGACCTTTTTGATAAGAACTTTAAATCTCTAAAGAAAGAAATTGAAGAAGATATCAGAAAATGGAAGGATCTCCCATGCTCATGGATAGGTAGGATTAACATAGTAAAAATGGCAATCTTACCAAAAGCAATCCACAGATTCAATGCAATCACCATCAAAATCCCAACACAATTCTTCACAGACTTGGAAAGAAAAATACTCAACTTTATATGGAAAAACAAAAGACCCAGGATAGCTAAAAGAATCCTATACGATAAAGCAACCCTTGGAGGCATCACTATCCCTGACCTCAAACTCTACTATAGAGCTATAGTAATAAAAACAGCTTGGTACTGGTATAAAAACCGACATACAGACCAATGGAATCGAATTGAAGACCCTGACATTAATTCATGCACATATGAACACCTGGTTTTTGACAAAGGAGCCAAAACTATACAATGGAAAATAGAAAGTATCTTCAACAAATGGTGCTGGCATAACTGGATGTCAATATGTAAAAGATTACAAATAGATCCATATCTGTCACCATGCACAAAACTCAAGTCCAAGTGGATCAAAGACCTAAACATAAATCCAGTTACACTAAACTTAATAGAAAAGAAAATAGGAAGCACTCTTGAACGCATTGGCACTGGAGACCATTTCCTAAATAAAACACCAACAGCACAGACCCTGAGCACAACAATTAATAAATGGGACCTCTAGAAACTGAGAAACTTTGCAGGGCAAAAGACACAGTCAATAAGACAGAAAGACAGCCAACAGAATGGGAAAAGATCTTCACCAACCCCACATCTGACAGAGGATTGATCTCCACAATATATAAAGAACTCAAGAAACTAGACATCAAAGTACTGAACAGTCCAATTAAAAAATGGACTAAAGAGCTAAACAGAGAATTCACAAAACAAGAACTACAAATGGCCGAAAGTCATTTAAAGAAATGCTCAACATCCTTAATCATCAGAGAAATGCAAATCAAAATGACTCTGAGATACCACCTTACACCTGTTAGAATGGCTACGATCAAAAACACCAATAACAACCAATGTTGGAGAGGATGTGGAGCAAAGGGAACACTCCTCCACTGTTGGTGGGAATGTAAACTTGTACAACCACTGTGGAAATCAGTATGGCGGTTTCTCAGAAAATTAGGAATCGAACTACCTCAAGACCCAGCCATCCCACTCGGGCATATACCCAAGGAATGCTGATTCATACCATAAAGATACATGCTCAGCTATGTTCATAGCAGCACTATTTGTAATAGCCAGAACCTGGAAACAACCTAGATGCCCATTAACAGAAGAATGGATGGAAAAAATGTGGTACATATACACAATGGAGTACTACTCAGCAGAGAAAACAATGAAAGCATGAAATTTGCAGGCAAATGGATGGAACTAGAAAAAATCATCCTGAGTGAGGTAACCCAAACCCAGAAAGACAGTCATGGTATGTACTCACTCATAAGTGGATTCTAGATATAAAATAAAGAACAATCAGACCACAACCCATAGAACCATGGAGGCTATATATATAGCATGGAGGTCCCTAGGACGACTGTGGCTTATAATAAATTTCAGTTTTACTCAATTATTGAAAAAAATAGCCAAATGAAAGGAAACACATGAACTATGAACCAAAGGCTGAGGGGCCCCCAGCTGGATCAGGCCCTCTGAATAGGTGAGACAGTTGATTGGCTTGATCAGTTGGGGAGGCAACTAGGCAGTGGGACCAAGTCCTGTGCTCATTGCATGAGTTGGCTGTTTGAAACCTGGAGCTTATGCAGGGACACTTGGCTTAGTCTGGGAGGAAGGGACTGGACCTGCATGAACTGAGCCTTCCAGGTTGATCGCAGTCCTTGGGGGAGGATTTGCCCTGGAGGAGGTGGGAATGGGGGGGTAGGCTGGGGTAAGGGGAGGGGTGGGAGGGGGAGAATAGGGGAACCCGTGGCTGATATATAGAACTGAATGGTATTGTAAAATAAAATAAAATAATAAAAAAAGAGAAAAAATTAAAAAGCAAATGAGAAAAAAAAATATTTTGAATGTTTTATCATAAATTTTATTAACATTTAAAAAAAAAAAGGTCCTGTCATCTGTAGTTAGGACAACACCCATATCCTCCAAAATATCTCTGCCCCACAGGTTCGTAGGTACAGTGGAAATTATAGGGTGAATAGCTCCCTGATTGCCATCGAGATCTTTCCAATGTAAAAGATAGGTGGTGGTCTTAGAATCTTGTTGGCCCCCCACACCACAGATGGGGAAGGACAGCAGCGGCAGTGAAGGGTAAGGTTTTTAACTCTTAACTATTGCTCTGACCTCTTGGGTTATTAACTCTGCATTTGGCTTTGTTTTTCTTTCTTTTGGGGGGGGGGCGACTTTGTGTTTCTTATTTAATAAGACTGTTCATCTACAGGGGGACTGGGTTTAAACTTCCAATGAGGAAAGTGAAGCACCTCAGTCTTGGTTAAAATGGTAGCATCCCCACCCATGTCAACCAAGCTTTTGATAGCTTGTCCATCAAGATAGATGGTTAACATTGGCGAGTGTGGAAAAATGGGCATTGTCCAATAGATTTATGGATTACCAGAGCTTCCTCTTACTGTCAGGGCTGATGAGTGCCCCACCTGGAGTTTAAAGGGGCTGGTGTTTCAGCAGGCTGTGACCTTCATCCTTTGCCTAATGAAATCCTCTAAGGCATCTGGGGCATCAGGTTCTAGGTTTTGCCTGGGGGCAGTCATGCCACAAATGGCCTGGTTTGTCACATCCCCAGCAAGTTCTAACTACCTGGGGACACTTGGGGGTGTCATTAACATGCTCCCTGTCAGTGAGGAGAGTGTGCAAGGAGGCAGCAAGAGTGATGATGGGACTGGTGATGGGGTCAAGATCTTTGGTGGTCTGCACCCATTTATGTATGTCCTCATTTTACACGGCTGCAACCACATTATGGGTTTGGGATTGAGCCCCTCCCAAGTCAATTGTTTAATCAGCATATCTCTAGTGGGGCCTGCACCCACTCTACACTCTACTGCCTCATTGACAAGGGCCAGGAAGTCAGTGAAGAGTTCTCCTGGCTGTTGGATATGATTTCAAAAGTAAGGGGAGGGTCCAGGGGAGTACAGGCTCTAAGGGCCTTGAGGGCCAGGTTCAAGGCCTGTTAAAAATAAGCATTCAAGCCAATCTGTGCCTGGTGTACAAGATGGACATATTCCCCAAGCCCTGTGGGCATATTATATGTCAATGGGACATTAAATAAGATGTTCATCTGGGCCTAGGATTCTGCCTGATCATCATAGGCTGATCTCCAATTGAGAAAGACTGAAGGTTCCAACACAGCTTTAAGCAAGTGGTACCAATTGAAATAAGTTTGTAATTGCACAGACCATTGAGCAAGGACCTGCTGAAAGAAAGGGAAATCTGGGCCAGACTTATTGGCTGCCTTCTAGATGAGGGAGAGATCAGCTATGGGGGTGGGGATCCAGGGCTAGGCATCTGCATTTGGGCCCATAATGACTAGGAAGGCTTCTATGGGCTTACAGACCGACAGTGGCACAGACTATGAAGGTTGTAAGATGCCTGGAACTGCAAGAGAGTAGCCACCTCCTGAGGCAGGTGGGTATTGGGGTAGATCACCCCAAGACTACTGTGGCAGAGTTGTAGCTGCCAACAGTGGCGGCAGAGCAGAGGGAGTAGCAGCACATAACTAAATGACAGCTGCCTTCTCTTTGACAGATTTCACAGAACCCAAATTGACAGCTACATTCTCCTTGACAGATTTCATGAGGCCCAAACTATCTGCTTCCTCACCATCAGGTATTGTAGAGATATCTGACATGGAAGTGGTAGGGGTGATAAAAAAGATTACCCATCTTTTAGAGGGAAACAGCAATCAAACAACAGTCAGAGAGAAGATAACAGTCAGGGGTGGAATTTGTATCGCACCTTTATGTCTTGTGCTTAGTGGGAGACTTCTGTGGTTTTCTAGATGACAGCCATATGCCCACATGGTGTTTCCAGTTGAGTGACAGTATTCAGGAGCCAAGCCTTGGTTCAACCTCCTGAAGGGATCAGTCTTTATGTGGCAGCATCAGGCAATTCAAAACAGAAAAAAAAAGTGTGCCTTCCTAATGGAATGGGCAGACAAACATGACAGACAACACAAAAGAAGGGAAGAAATGGGGGTCTCATTGCTTACCTGCCAAAGGGACTGAAAGAACACAACACTGATGGACATTGTCTTGCAGGCACTGTCAAGCATCATGAGTAAAGGGAAAGAGACTATCATAACCCATGCTGAGAGAGAGAAAGTAATGGAAGCCCTATGTTCAAGTGCCAGATGTTGCTGGATCCTAATGGCTCCCTCGGGGGAGAGGGTGAGAAGACACTGTATCAATGGCACAGACACCAGGAGTCAGTTGAAGGCAAACAACAAACTCCTTTACTTAATAATGGGGAAGGCCTTATATACCCTCCTCCCAGCACCCTATCTGTGTCAGAATATCCTGACAATTCTGATTAGTCAATATTTTCCTTTCTTATGTTTTAAGACTAAGAATTCCTCCTACATATAAAACATATACTACTATGTTGCTATAAATCACACAGTTCAAATTGTGCTAAAGACTCTTACGTTAATATCTGTGCATAACAAAATGTTAATATTTAGTATTATTTGACTGTTGTTTAAATCCAAATGCCACTGTCCATACTCTAGCTTATTTGGATAAGAGCTACATTCCTTCCACATCCATCCTTATGGCTGCTTTGGCAGTACAGCAATGGAGTACAGTTGTGTCATCAAAGACCTTGTGAGTTGGTCAGGAAACACCTTACAAGCCCCTTACAAGTCATTTAACAAGGACCTCATCATACTATAAAATTCAAGTTCTAGAGCCTAATAACAATGACTTTCAAAAAAGCTATTAAGATACATTTATACCAGTGCTTTTCAACCTCTGGATCATGACCATCAGAAAACACATATCTCCCAATGGCCTTAGGAACCCCCTACCATAAATTTATGTTCCTTTGTACTTCATAACTGTAATTAGTCAATAAATGGCATCTCCATTCCTAAAACCATTAGAAATGTGTGTTTTCTTTCTTTTTTTTGGGGGGGGGGAAGTGTTTATTTAATCTTATCATTTATAGTTCATTATCCATTGTAGTCAGGGAAGGAACTTTAGAGATAGGAGGCAATGATGAAGACATCATGGAGAATTGCAGCTTATTGGCTTGCTTTCATGGTTTGCTCAGCCTGTTATCTTAAATCACTCACCATCACCAACCCAGGGGTAGCACTGGTCATAGTGGTCTGCACCTTCCCAATTAACCATAAACATGCCCTACAGGCTTACCCATAGACCCAATCTATGGGGACATTTTTTAAATTGAGGTCCCTGTCTCCAAAATGGCTCTAGCTTTTGTCAAGTTGGCATGAAAACTAACAACACACTTACCTAGCATACAGCAAACAAATTCATTGGGTTTTTAAGACAAAAGCTTTACAAACTAGTAAGCCATAATTATTTTTATTTTTTCTAAATTAGTTTATTGTGTGGATAATGTTTGCAATACACGTTTTTTGGGGGGGAGCGGGAGATCCCAGCTGGATCAAGAACAGAGAGGGAGAACAAGGAACAGGAGACCATGGTAAATGAAGACCACATGAGAATTGGAAGAAACAAAGTGCTGGAGAGGCCCACAGAAATTCACAAAGACACTCCCACAATAGACTGCTGGCAATGGTCTAGAGACAGCCCGAACTGACCTACTCTGGTGATGGGATGGCCAAACACCCTAATTGTTGTGCTAGAAATCCCATCCAACGACTGAGGGATCTAGATGCATAGATCCATGGCTAGGCCCCAAGTAGAGCTCCGGGAGTCTAATTAGCGAGAAAGAGGAGGGTTTATATGAGCAAGAATTGTTGAGACCAAGGTTGGATAAAGCACAGGGACAAATAGCCAAACAAATGGAAACACATGAACTATGAACCAATGGCTGAGGGGCCCCCAACTGGATCAGGTCCTCTGAATGGGTGAGACAGTTGATTGGCTTGATCTGTTTGGGAGGCATCTAGGCAGTGGGACTGGGTCCTGTGCTCATTGCATGAGTTGGCTGTTTGAAACCTGGGGCTTATGAAGGGTCGCTTGACTTGGCCTGGGAGGAGGGAACTAGACTTGCCTGGACTGAGTCTACCAGGTTGATCTCAGTTCTCAGGGGAGGCCTTGCCCTGGAGGAGATGGGAATGGGGGGTGGGCTGGGGGGATTGGGAGGGGATGGGGGGGACAATGGAATCCATGGCTGATATGTAGAACTGAATTGTACTGTAAAATTAAAAAAAAAAAAAGAAATATGTGTTTTCTTAAGGTCATGGCTCACAGCTTGAGAATCACTGGTTTACAGTTGCATGAGTAGGAACCAAAAAACAATCAAATTTAAAGTTGTGAGTATTAAAGACCTAAAACTATGGTTCCAGTCCACAGGCATAGGATAGGAGAGGCCATATTTCCTCAGCATGAATTGGTATACTTACCTTGTTGAGCACACATTTTCAATTGGAAGAGTTGAAATGTTTCTGGTTGGTGGGGGTGCAGATAGCTGCTCAGCAACCCATGGTGATAATGCTGCCACCAAACACACCAAATAAAGAGTCAGATGGCAAGATTTCCAAGGGGCAAGTTCAGCACACTTTTACAATTTTAAGTTGATTTCAAATATATTTTAATACCCTTCCAATTACTTTAAGTTTGGTTTGCATAAAGAAGGTTTTCACATGCTTCTCTACCCTTCCTTTGGGCTGGGCTCCTGCAAAATTTGCTTTCCCCATACTCCTATAGTTTCTCTTTTTAAGCTTTTACAACACAAATATTCTACCTATACACTTTCATTTTAGCTATACTATGGTGTCCCCATTTTCTTAACCTGTCCTCCCTTCCACAAGGTACCTTTTAGTTTCCTTGTTTCAAAGTGGGCTCCAGCATCTATGACTCTTTCAGCTGATGTTGGAACTCTTTCAGCTGATGTTGAGACTCTTCTCCAAATGAGTTGCTTTGTCCAGCCTTGACATGAGAACTTTTGCTTTATCTTATTGTATCTTGTTTTGTCATGCTTGGTTGTAGTCTCCTAAAGGCCTGCTTTTTTCTTAAGGAACACAGAGGGGGAAATAGATCAAAGGGAGAGGAGTGGTGTGGAGTGGGGATTAGAAGGACTTGGGAGGGGAAACTGTGGTCGAGATTGTTGTGTGAGAGCAGAATCTATTTTTTAAAATAAAAATAAATACATACTCATGAAAGACTTGCAGCCAGGATCCTCATATGTGGCAAGCAAGGTGGTTTTTAATCTTACTTATCTCACTAAGTATATTTTTTCAAGTCTACCAACTTATATGCACATTTCACACTTTAAATCATTTTTGTGAATAATAGTCTATTATGTACAAGAATCACATATTTTTTATCCATTCTTCTGAACATCAAACTTCTAACAATGAATAGAGCAGAAATGAAGGTGCATGTGCAAGTGTCTATAAAGGAAGAAAAAGAATGCATTGGATATATGCCCAGAGGTATAGAGCTATGATGTATGTCAGCTCCAGTCCTAGTCCTGTAAGAAATTTCCAGACCCTCTGAGACTGCAACTGTTCCCTGAGACAGAGCCCACCAGCACCTGATTGGACTAAGAGGTGAGTCTCTATCCTCATACCCAAAAACCCCAGCCCCTAGGATTTGGGCCTAGGGGGCACAATCCTGTGCCCCTATACCACCACCCATTGCAGTCCCAGTTTCAGGCCCCCACCAGACCCTGTAACCCGCAAGTCCCACCCCTCCCAACCCACCCATGCCAACATTGCAGCTACTCCCTGAGACACAGACCACAAGTGTCAATTGGACTAAGAGCTGCTCCCTGAGACAAAGAGTCCATCAGCACTGATTAAACCAAGAGCTCATACTGGACAAAGAATATCGATCAGACCAAGAGAGACTCCCTCAGACACAGACACCACTTGCACCAAGTGGAGAAAGAGGTGGGTAGATGCCAGTGCAAAAATATAGTCAACAACATAAAAACCAATATGGCTCCATCAGAACCTACATCAGCAAGACCTGAACATCCCAACATGGAAGAAACAGAAGAAATTGACCTTAAAAATGACCTTAAGAAGATGACAGAGATCTTTAAAGAGCAAATGAAAATTTTTCTCAAAGACTTCAAGGAAAAGTCAAACAAAAAATGGGAAGAAATTAGTAAATGCCTTAAAGAAAGTCAAGAGAAAGCAATTAAACAAGTGAGGGAAACAGTTCAAGATTTGAAAACTGAAATTGAGAAAATAAAGAAGACACAAACTGAGGGAATCCTGGAAGGGGAAAATCTGAGTAAATGAACAGAAACTACAGATGCAAGCATAACCAACAGAACATAAGAGATGGAAGAGAGAATCTCTGGCATTGAAGATATGATAGAGAAAATAGATCCATCAGTCAAAGAAAACAATAAAGCCAATAAAGTCAGGACCCAAAATGTCCAGGATATTTGGGACACCATGAAAAGGCCAAACCTAAGAATAATAGGGATAAAAGAAGAAGAATACCAACTCAAAGACACAGAAAATATATCCAACAACATCATAGGAGAAAACTTTCCGAACCTAAAGAAGGAAATACCTATAAAGATATAAGAAGCTTACCAAACACCAAATAGACTGGATCAAAAAAAAAGAAGGACCCCTCACCACATAATAATCAAACCACTAAACATACAGAATAAAGAAAAAAACTAAGAGCTGCAAAGGAAAAAGGCCAAGTAACATATAAAGGCAGACCCATAAGAATAACACCTGACTTCTCAATGGAGACTCTAAAAGGCAGAAGATCCTGAGCAGATGTTATGCAGACACTATGAGACCATGGATGCCAATCCAGACTGTTATACCCAGCAAAATTTTCAAGCAACATAGATGGAGTAAACAAAATATTCCATGATAAAACCAGATTTAAACAATATCTTTCCATGAATCCAGCCCTACAGAAAGCACTTGAAGGAAAAAAATCCAGCCTAAGGAAGTTAGATACACCCATGAAAACACAGGAAATAGATAATTTCACACCAACAACTACCAAAGAAGAGAAAAACACACAGCACTACCACCAAAAAGTAATAGGAATTAACAATCACTGGTCATTAATATCCATTAATATCAATGGTCTCAATTCACCTATGAAAAGACACAGGCTAACAGGGGGGATATGAAAACAGAATCCATCCTTCTGCTGCATACAAGAAATACACCTCAACTTTAAAGACAGACACTACCTCAGAGTAAAAGGCTGGAAAAAGACTTTCCAATCAAATGGATTTAGGAAGTAAGCTGGTGTAGCTATCCTAGCATCTAATGAAATAGACTTCAAACTAAAATCAATTGAAAGAGATCACAAAGAACATTACATATTTATCACAGGGAAAATCCAACAAGATGAGGTCTCAATTCTGAACATTTATGCCCCAAATACAAGGGCACCTACATTTGTAAAATAAACATTACTAAAGCTTAAATCACACATCAAACACCATACACTAGGAATGGGACACTTTTAACACCCCACTCTCACCAATGGACAAGTCTGCCAGATGGAAACTTAACAGAGAAATAAGGAAACTAAGAGATATTATGACACAAATGGACTTAATATATATCTACAGAAAATTCTACCTTAACACAAAAGAATATACCTTCTTCTCAGCACCCCATGGAACCTTCTCCAAAATCGAACACATGCTCTGTCACAAAGCAAATCTCCACAGATACAAAAAAATTGAAATAACCTCCTGTATCTTATCAGACCACCATGGCTTAAAGTTAAATTTCAACAACAAAAATTACAGAAAGCCTACAATCTCATGGAAACGGAATAATGCCCAACTGAATCACCAATGGGTCAAGGAAGAAATAAAGAAAGAAATTAAAGATTTCTTAGAATTCAATGAAAATGAAAGTACAACATACCCAAACTTATGGGACACTATGAAAGCAGTGCTAAGAGGAAAACTCATATCACTAAATGCCAACAAAAAGAAGTTAGAGAAATCTCACACTATAGTGACTTAACAGCACACCTGAAAGCTCTAGAACAAGAAGAAGCAAACTAAACCAGAAGAAACAGATGCCAGGCAATAACCAAACTGAGGGCTGAAATCAATAAAATAGAAACAAAGAGGACAATAAAAGAATCAATAAAACAAAGAGTTGGTTCTTTGAGAAAATCAACAAGATAGACAAGCCCTTATCCAAATTAAACAAAAAGTAGAGATACAGTATCCAAATTAACAAAAACAGAAAAGAAAGGGGAGACATAACAACAGACAATAAGGAAATCCAGAGAATCATCAGGTCATACTTCAAAATCCTGTACTCCACAAAATTGGAAAAGCTAAAAGAAATGGACGATTTTCTGAATAGTTACACCATACCAAAGTTAAATCAAGACCAGATAAACTAAACTAAATAGACCAGTAACCCCTAAGGAAATAGAAACAGTCATTAAAAGTCTCCCAACCAAAAAAAAAAAAAAAAAAGCCCAGGACCAGATGGTTTCAGCAAAGAATTCTACCAGATTTTCAAAGAAAAGCTAATACCAATACTCTTCAAATTGTTCCACACAATAGAAACAGAAGGAACATTACCAAATTCTTTTTATGAGGCTACAGTTACCCTGATACCCAAACCAAACAAAGATGCAACAAAGAAAGAGAATTACGGACCAGTCTCCCTCATAAACATTGGGGGGAAAATACTCAATAAAAAAACAAATTCAAGAACACATCAAAAAAAATCATCCACCATGGTCAACTAGGCTTCATCCCAGAGATGCAGGAATGTCTTAACATACAAAAATCTGTCAATGTAATACACCATATAAAGAAACTGAAAGAAAAAAACCACATGATCATCTGACTAGATGCTGAAAATGCCTTTCAAAAAATCCAATGCCCTTTCATAATAAAGGTTCTAGAGAGATTAGGAATACAAGGAACATACCTAAACATCATAAAGGCAATTTACAGCAAGCCAACAGCAAACATCAAATTAAATGGAAAGAAACTCAAAGTGATTCCACTAAAATCAGGAACAAGACAAGGCTGTCAACTCTCCCCATACTTATTCAACATAGTATTTGAAGTTCTAGCTAGAGCAATAAGACACCTAAAGGAGATCAATGGGATATAAATTGGGAAGGAAGAAGTCAAACTTTGACTATTTGCAGATGATATGATAGTATACATAAATGACCCCAAAAATTCTACCAGGGAACTCCTACAGCTGATAAACTCCTTCAGTAATGTGGCAGGATACAAGAATAACTCAAAAAAGTCTGTAGCCCTCATACATACAAATGAAAAATGGGCTGAGAAAGAAATCAGAGAAACATCACCCTTTACAATAGCCACAAATAATATAAATACCTTGGGCTACTCTAACTAAGCAAGTGAAATACCTGTATGACAAGAACTTTAAGTCTCTGCGGAAAGAAATTGAGAAAGATATCAGAAAATGGAAATATCTCCCATGCTCATGGACAGGTAGGATTAATATAGCAAAAATGGCAGTCTTACCAAAAGCAATCTACAGATTCAATGCAATCACCATCAAAATATCAACACAATTCTTCACAGACTTGGAAAGAACAATACTTAACTTTACATGGAAAAACAAAAAACCCAAGATAGCCAAAAGAATCCTATATAATAAAGCAACCTCTGGAGGCATCATTATCCCTGACCTCAAGCTCTACTACAGCGCTATAGTAATAAAATCAACTTGGTACTGGCATAAAGACTGACATATGGACCAATGGAATCAAATTGAAGATCCTGACATTAATCCACACACATATGAATATATAATTTTTGACAAAGAAGCCAAAACTGTACCATGGAAAAAAGAAAGCATCTTCAACAGATGGTGCTGGCAAAACTGGATGTCAACTTGCAGAAGATTGCAAATAGATCCATATCTATCACCATGCACAAAACTCAAGTCCAAGTGGATCAAAGACCTCAACATAAATCCAGTTACACTGAACTTGACAGAAGAGAAAATAGGAAGTAGTCTGGAATGCATTGGCACAGGAGACCACTTCCTAAATATAAATATAACACCGGTAGCATAGACACTGAGAGCAACAATTAATAAATGGGACCTCTTGAAACTGAGAAGCTTTTGTAGAGCAAAGGACATGGTCAATAAGACAAAATGACAGTCTACAGAATGAGAAAAAGATCTTCACCAACGCCACATCTGACAGAGATCTCTAAAATATATAAAGAATTCAAAAAGCTAGGCTTCAAAATTCTGAACAATCCAAATTAAAAATGGGCTACAGAGCTTAACAGAGAATTCTCAACAGAAGAATATCAAATGGTCAAATGACATTTAAGTAATTGCTCAACATCCTTAGTCATCAGGGAAATGCAAATCAAGACGACTCTGAGATACCATCTTACACCTGTAAGAATGGCTAAGATCAAAAACACTGAAGACAGCTTATGTTGGAGAAGATGTGGAACATGGGGAACACTCCTCCACTGTTGGTGGGAATGCAAACTTGTACAGCCACTTTGGAAATCAGTATGGTGGTTTCTCAGAAAATTGAGAATAAGTCTTCCTCAAGACCCAGCAATACCACTTTTGGGCATATATCCAAGGAATGTTCAATCTTACCACAAGGACACATACTCACCTATGTTCATAGCAGCATTATTCATAATAGCCAGAACCTGGAAACAACCTAGATGACCCTCAACTGAAGAATGGATAAAGAAAATGTGGCAATATGCACAATGGAGTACTACTCAGCAGTTTAAAAAAATGACATCATGAGGTTTGCAGGCAAATGGATGGAACTAGAAAATACCTTAGTGAGGTAACCCAGACTCAGAAGGACAAACATAGTACATACTCACTCAGAAGTAAATACTAGATGTGAGGGAAGGTATGGCCAGACTGCAACCCACACCTCCAGAGAGGCTAGCTAACAGGGAAAGACGTTAGGAGGGACACATGAATGGCCCAGTGAAGGAGAAGTGGATGAGATCTACATGAGCGGACAGGGAGTAGGTGGGTGGAAGAGGGCGAGGAGTGGGGAATGAGAACATAGGAAAATGGGAAGGTCAAGCTGGAACAGGGACAGAGTGGGAGGGCAGGGAGGGAGATACCATGATACATGAGGACATCATGGGAATAGGAAGAGGCAGGGTGCCGGTGAGGCTCTCAGGAATCCACAAGGATACCCCACCTGGGAGTGCTGGCAGTTGTCTAGAGGGTGCCTGGACTGGTCTACTCTGGTGACCAGTCTAGTGAATACCCTAACCGCCATCATAGAGCCTTTGTCCAGTGACTGATGGAGGCAGATGCAGAGATCCATGGCCATGGGCCAGGCTGAGCTCCAGAAATCCAATCAATGGGAGAGAGGAGGGATTCTGTAAGCAGGGGACGTCAAGACCATGATGGGAAGACGTGCAGAGATGACCGCACACACTAGTGGAAGCCCACGAACTGTAGACTAGTGGTTGTGGAGCCCCCATGGGACTGGACAAGGCCCTCTGGATACGGATGATGGCTGTTTGGCTCAAACTGTTGGGGAGGCACCCAGACAGGGGGATCAGGATCCATCCCTTGTGCATGGACAGGCTTTTGGGAGCCCAGTGCCGGTGGTGTGACGCCTTGTGCAATCTTGGTGCAGTGGGGAAGGGCTTAGACCTGCCTATGCTCAGTGTGCCAGGCTCTGCTGACTCCCCATGGGAGACCTTGATTTGGGGGGTATGGGGACATGGGGTGGCTTGGGAGGGAGGCCTGGTGGGTGGGAGGATGAAGGAGATGGGATCTGTGGGTGGTATGTAGAGTGAGTAGAAAATTTCTTAAGAAAAATGAAAGAAAAAAAACACACACAAAAAAAGAAACTTCCAGACTGATTTCCAAAATTGGCTGCTCTAGTATACATTCTTCTCAATACCCTGTTAAGACATCTTCCCAGAATCCACTCCACCTTGTTAAAAATTTGTTTCTCTGATGAAGGCTTTTCTCATCAGGTAACATGATGTCCTAACAGAGTTTAAATTTGCATTTCCCTCATAGTTGAGCACTTTTTAGAAATATATTTTTAATTGTTTGGGCATTCTAAATAACACTTTTTGTGGGATTTGTTTTTTTACATTTTCTTGTTGAGAATTTCACTCAGAACTGTATTTACATCATTTCCACCACATCCTCTCACTCTACCCCATCTCATGTCCCCACCCTCCATCTAACATTCATAAATTCCCTTAAAATTATTTTATATACATACAAAGAACTAGAGATGTGCACACCAACACAGAAAGAACCACACACAGCTGATGAGTACATTTACTGATGCTAGCATGGGCTCATCCATAGACAGAAGACTGAATCTCCATCTCTTAGCATCCATTGATTGCCTGTAGTTCTCCATCTAGAGGTCTAGATATGGAAAATTTCCCCAACTCTTTGGCATATCTACTACCAACTTGTTATCATTGATGCAGCTTCACTATTATAGAGAAGACACTTGTCTCTCAGCAGGCACCATAGTCCTGTAGGTCTTACTGGTCTTACTGCCTTTCAGCCTCTTTCCAAGATGTTCCTTGTGCCCTGGGTGGCAGAGTCATGTTGTACATATATCAAATTGGGTTGGGTATCCTATTTGTTCCTCACATATCATGGCAAGTTGGATGTTTCTGCTTTAGACTCAGTGTATTGAAAAGAAGTTTATCATGAATGACCAGGACTATACTTTATGGGGATATTAGAGGTTTCCAGAATTATCCTGGTTCAGAAAATAGCAATAAGTGGCTATCCCTTAGAATCCAAGACATCACTAATCATAGGCACTTGAGTAGGTTTACTGTAACTATCATAAATTCCCTTCTGTTGAGTGCCTTAAGTATAATTAAACAGGTGTTAGTTAACCAAACCATATACTTTCTACAATCACAGCTTTGAATATATCTAACCATGATAGTCTTTATGGTGGTTCATAGACTTTGCAGCTGGGTATGACTTAGAATTGGTTTTCTCTCTTAGCAATTTTTAGCAACTTCAAATACTGCAAAAGCTAGTCCTCAGAGAGGAGGCTTCCCAGTCAGTTCTATCTCAATACTTTCATGTCTGTATATGAAGTGTGTGGTGTCTTCAGAAATAGGGCACATCTTCAATTTCTGGGAGGCAACAAGGTGAGTGTCCATAGGTTATATAGTTTTGAGAGTCTTTTGGATTCTCCTGACAAATGACTTGGAGAACAATTTCTCATGCCTGCTACTAAGATTTTTGTAAGACTGTCTGTGTACCTTGGGGAATTGTTATCAGCCCAAGAAGTACAATTTCATTTAATATTTATATGTGAATATACACAGAATTAGATATATTATACATGTATTTCTAATTTTACTTTTATTAAATCTTTTTTCCAAATAATACATTTTGATCATATTTTCCCTTCTGTAAATGCCTCCCCAATACTCCTCACCTACTGATTCATCCAATTTCATATTTTTTTTCTTCTCTCTCTCAAACAAAACAAAGCATAAATGGAAATCATAACAAATAAACAAAAAATCATAAGATAAAACAATGCCCAAAGAAAACAAAATAAACACACACAAAATGAAAAACATGTGAAATTTGTCTTGTGTTGGCCAACTACAACACAAGGCATGAGCCTTCCCTATAGTGTGATTGACATAAACATTGAAACTCCATTGTAGGAACTTGATTTTCTCTTTTGCAAAAAGCATGAATTGCAAAATATTTCTTGTGTAAGAGATGGCATACAAGTGCATTTCCACTTATTAGTACTTGCATATTTTATGGCTTGTAGCTCTGCAGATCTTATGCATGCTTCCAAAGTCTTTGTGAGTTTATATGATTGTCAGTTCCTTTTATTTCTAGATGACAATGCTTCCATGAAGACACCCACTACCTCGGTATTGGTGAAATTATTAAGGCCACTCCATGTAGTTAAAAGGGAGGTTTATTTAGTGGCGTAACTTACAAATGAAGGGATAGGTGGGTTACAGGGTCTGGGGAAGACATAGTGCAGTCCAGCAGTGTTCTCTGGAGAACTCTGCTTGGTCTACCTCTAGCATCCAGGGCTCAGGAACCAAGAGAAAGCAGTGCATCCGGATCTCAGGTCTTCAGGGCCCTCTCTTGGCCCCGCCTTGTAGGCATGACAGTTACCAAAGCCTCAATGGGGGTTGGAACTTCCAGATCAAAGCTGGAATGGCTACCCACTACATCTCCCCCTTTTGTCTAAATAAGAAGGTGCTAATGTAATACAAGACTATATACAAAGGAATCATTATCAAATATTGTCCAGGAGTACTGAGGGATAATGACCTAGATAAGATGGAACTACAACCAATACAAACAATATCAAGCAAGAAATGCATACTAAAATCCAGAGAAGTCTAGAGCGTAGGTAAATGGTATGTTACAAAGATTATTCCAAAGGGTGTCCTATCCCTATCCTAAAGAACCTGAATCTAGATTTTTTATATATATATATATATATATATATATATATATATATATATATATATATATATATATATATATATATATATAAAGTTGTAACTATAACTGCTAGTTTTCAATCCCATCAAAGACCTGAGAAGGAATATAATGGTACCTGAGAAATGGAAGATGGATGCAAGCAACTTTCGGGAATCTTGCAAGAGTAGACAGAGACAGCTGACAGTCTGGACAGCCACCTAATATCTCTCAGCATTGTTGGTGCATTCAAATTGGCTATAGGCCTAGAGTATCTGACAGACCATTTTCAGAAGCAGGAATTCTGAAAGACCATCTTACCCTGTCTTGGCAGAGTTCAGAAGTCACTTTTCCTTGTGTCCCACTTGTTCAGAAGGACAACACTCGTATTGGCAGTTCTTTGCCCAATAGGCCATTTTGTGCCAAGAAGACAAACTTCCAAATGGAAATGTCTTAGAAGCCCAACGTTCTCTCAGGATCAAATTGGTGCTGCCAGGAGCAATTATGTCTCATGCCAACAGAATTCTAAGTTATTTAAATGCCATATTCTCTAGGTCTATGAAGTGTTTGAAGATCATCTATCCATCCAACCTATGTATTTGTAAATCTGGATAACCTAACTAACGTAACTATAGAGATGACAAGCATTGGTGACTATAAATCTATAAATCTTATCTACCAAAATAACTTAATAAGTTATGTAAATAAGGTAAACAGTCTATAAGCAAATGTATGGTAAAGGATGAAGACTTCAAAATTGTGACAATACACAAGATATTTATACCAGAGGTAGGAATGTATAGTGCAATATGACAATAATCTTAAATATATATCAATATACAGAATATCCTAAATAGAAGTAGAACATACATAAAGTATGACAGTTATAAATTTATATTTGCATCAATATACAAATATTTCAAATAGTAGAAATATATGTACATTATAACAAATATAGTTCTGTATTTGTATCAATATACAAATTATCTTAAACAGGAATATAAAAATACTTTACATTTGTATCAACATATAAGAATCCATAACAGTGCAAATTATCTAAGGTTGCTATTTTACTAAATTTGTTTCTAGTATATACAATAATCTACTACGATAATATCTTATACCTATTCATTCCATTTCTTCTTTTCTCTCTTTTTTTGAGATACTTTTTCTTTTCTTAAGGAGAATACTGTTTAATATTTTCTTCCACCCCCAACCCTATAACCATCATCCATAACCCTGAGAAATATGAAACCTTAGAGAGAAGGGGCATTGTTTTCTTAGAATTTCTTCCTGCTGTTTAGAGGGTGATGGAATCTCTGTTGGGTATTGTGAAAAAGCTCAGATAGTTAAATCTCAGTTAGACTAACTGTAGGTTCTGCAGCAAGTCTTACAGTAAATGGTAACATTGTCTGAAATTATGGCAAGAAGTGTAGTATGATGATGATTACCATGGCATCGTTCTGGATTGGGTAGAGTTGTTGTTGTTGGGGCTCCATCTTCCTTCTGGAGACTTCAGAGATTGCTATTGAAAAAACTTATTTTTTATCAAAATGGAAGGTTTGGATTTAAAGAGGACATAACATGTAAGAAAGGATTCCAATAAAGCAAGAGTAAGCATGGAGAGAATTAGAATCTTGAAGACAATGGTTCCTTTTTATTGGTTTCCTTCTGTCCTATACCAGAGGGCTCTTCTGATATGGGACTGAAGAATCTCTCAACCTTTTCTTTTAGCAATATGCTTGGGTTTAGAGAAGGAGTGAGCCAGTTCCATCTACAAAGCCAGCTTGGTTTATAAGTGAATTGGAACCACGACTTTTCTAGATTGATAGAGATATAGATGTTATACAGTGAGATTTTACCCTGTGTATATTGGTACCAATAGATTCTTTCTTTCTGCTGTAAACATCCGGATATCCAAGGCCTTATGATTTCTGGAAGATGGGTATTTCCATTATCCTGGCGGTAAATGTACCACCGCCATGTTGAGAAGCGGAGGTGGGCAAAGCCAACAGCCATAGCGCCATTTCAGTCTTACAAATGCTGCACTTTAAAGCAATAGATTCACAATAAGACAGATTCAGATGTAATAGTTTACAATGTGTGTAAAATATACATAGGCTTGAAAGAGACAAAAAAAAGATGATATATACAGTTATATAAATAAATACATAGTTTTAAAAAATAAAGTCTTTAAAGAGACAATAAAATTAATGTAAAAATAAGCCACGTAAAGATGAATATTACACAGAGAATCTGGATTGTGTTGTCTTTGGGATTTTTAACTACAGGAAAACATTTGATCATAAAACATGTTGAGTTAAACCAATATACATATTTTAAAGATTACTTGACTTTAAAATTTGAATATAAGGATGTGTTGCTTTGGAAAGGAGGCTCTGCATTTGTTCCCACAGAAAGCCAGAGGCTATGGATTTGTTCCAGATTAAGATACATCAGGTTTGACCAGCCAAGACCCCCTGAAAGATCTTTGATGACACCAAGGCCCAGATGATCCAACATCCAGAACCGTTTCAAGGCAACTGGCTCAGATGATACACCCTAACGGACTACTCCATAATACTAAAATTTTCTTTGTGTCCCCATAAGATACAACACCCCCTTCCAGCAGGAAGTAGTAAGAAAAGCTACGCCCAAATTCCAAAATTATATGTAATTTTACTTTGTTAAAGTTAAAACCTTCCTTTTTGAAAAAAAAAGGAGGGGAAGTTCTGTGGGATGTTCTGTATGGCAAATGTGTTTCTCTGATTGGTCAATAAATAAAACACTGATTGGCCAGTGGCTAGGCAGGAAGTATAGGCGGGACTAACGGAGAGGAAAAAAAAAAAAGAAGAAGGCAGAAGGAGTCACTGCCAGCCGCCGCCAGGATAAGCAGAATGTAAAGATTCCGGTAAGCCACAAGTCATGTGGCAAGGTATTTATAGAAATGGATTAATTTAAGCTATAAGAACAGTTAGCAAGAAGCCTGCCATGGCCATACAGGGAACACTATGAAAGCAGTGCTAGGAGAAAAATTCATAGCACTAAATGCCCATATAGAGAAGTTTGAGAAATCTCACACTAGTGACTTAACAGCACACCTGAAAGCTCTAGAACAAGAAGAACCAAAGTCAGCCAGGAGGAATAGATAGATGCCAAGAAATAATCAAATTGAGAGCTGAAATCAATAAAATAGAAACAAGACAACAATACAAAGAATCAATGAAATAAAGAGTTGGTTATTTGAGAAAATCAACAAGATAGACAAGCCGTTAGTCAAATTAACCAAAAGGCACAGAGACAGCATCCAAATTAGCAAAATCAGAAATGAAAAGGGAGATGTAACAACTAACACTGAGGAAATCCAGAAAATCATCAGGTCATACTTCAAAAACCTCTACTCCACAAAACTGGAAAATCTAAAAGAAATGGATCATTTTCTGGATAGGTACAACATACCTATGTTAAATCAAGACCAGATAAACTATTTAAATAGTCTGATAACCCCTAAGGAAATAGAATCGGTCATTAAAAGTCTCCCAACCAAAAAAAAAGGCCCAGGACCAGATGGTTTCAGCGCAGAATTCTACCAGATCTTCAAAGAAGAGTTAATACCAATACTCGTTAAATTGTTCCACACAATAGAAACAGAAGGAACATTACCAAACTCCTTCTATGAGGCTACAATTACCCTGATTCCTAAACCAAAAAAAAGATGCAACAAAGAAAGAAAACTACAGAACAATCTCCCTCATGAACACTGATACAAAAATACTCAACAAAATACTGGCAAACAGACTCCAAGAACACATCAAAACAATTATCCACCATGATCAAGTAGGCTTCATCACAGGGATACAAGGATGACTCAACATATAAAAGTCTGCCAATGTAATACACCATATAAACAAACTGAAAGAAAAAACCACATGATCATCTCACTAAATGCTGAAAAGGCATTTGACAAAATCCAACACCTTTTCATGATAAAGCTCTTGGAGAGATCAGGAATACAGGGAACATACCTAAAAATAATAAAGGCAGTTTACAGCAAGCCAACAGCCATCATCAAAGTAAATGGAGAGAAACTCAAAGTGATTCTACTAAAATCAGGAACAAGACAAGGCTGTCTGCTCTCCCCATACTTATTCAATATAGTACTTGAAGTTCTAGCCAGAGCAACAAGACAACATAAGGAGATCAAGGGGATACAAATTGGAAAGGAAGAAGTCAAGTTTTCACTATTTGCAGATGATATGATAGTATACATGAGTGAACCAAAAAATTACACCAAGGAACTCATATACCTTATAAACACCTTCAGTAATGTGACAGGATACAAAATTAACTCAAAAAAATCAGTAGCCCTCCTATATACAATTGACAAACAAGCTGAGAAGGAAATAAGAGAAACATCACCCTTTACAATAGCCACAAATGATATAAAATACTTTGGGGTAACTCTAACTAAGCAAGCAAAGGACCTGTATGACAAGAACTTTAAGTCCCTGAAAAAAGAAATTCAAGATATCAGAAAATGGAAAGATCTCCCATGCTCATGGATTGGCAGGATTAACATAGTAAAAATGGCAATCTTACCAAAAGCAATCTACAAATTCAATGCAATCCCCATCAAAATACCAACACAATTCCTCACAGACCTGGAAAAAAACAATACTCAACTTCATATGGAAAAACAAAAAACCCAGGATAGCCAAAAATATCCTGTACAATAAAACAACCTCTGGAGGCATCATGATCCCTGACCTCAAGCTCTACTATAGAGCTACAGTAATAAAAACAGCTTGGTACTGGCATAAAAACCAACATGTGGACCAATAGAACCTAACTGAAGACCCTGACATTAATCCGCACACCTATGAACACCTAATTTTTGACAAAGAAGCCAAAACTGTACCATGGAAAAAAAGAAAGCATCTTCAACAAATGGTCCTGCCATAACTGGATGTCCACATGCAGAAGAATGCAAATAGATCCATATTTGTCACCGTGCACAAAACTTAAATCCAAATGGATCAAATACCTCAACATACATCCAGTTACTCTGAACCTGATAGAAGAACCTGATAGCAGGAAGTATCCTCAATGCATTGGCACAGGAGACCACTTCCTAAATATAACACCAGTAGCACAGACACTGAGAGCAACAATTAATTAATGAGACCTCTTGAAACTGAGAAGCTTTTGTAGAGCAAAGGACACAGTCAATAAGACAAAACAACAGCCCACAGAATAGGAAAAGATCTTCACCAACCCCACATCTGACACAGGGCTAATCTCCAAAATATACAAAAAAATCAAAAAGCTAGACTTCAAAATACTGAACAATCCAATTTAAAAATGGGCTACAGAGCTTAACAGAGAATTCTCAATGGAAGAAGCTCAAATGGCTGAAAGACATTTAAGTAATTGCTCAACATCCTTAATCATCAGGGAAATGCAAACCAAAATGACTCTGAGATACCATCTCACACCTGTCAGAATGGCTAAGATCAAAAACACTGAAAACAGCTTATATTGGAGAAGATGTGGAGCAAGGGGAACACTCCTCCACTGTTTGTGGGAATGCAAATTTGTACAGCCACTCTAGAAATCAATATGGCACTTTCTTAGAAAATTGGGAATCTACCTCCCTGAAGATCCAACTATTCCACTCTTGGGCACATACCCAAGAAATTCTCAATCATACCACAAGGACACATGCTCAACTATGTTCATAGCAGCATTATTTGTAATAGCCAGAACCTGGAAGCAACCTAGATGCCCTTCAGCTGAAAATGGATAAATAAAATGTGTTACATATACACAATGGAGTACTACTCAGCAGAGAAAAACAATGACATCATGAGGTTTGCAGGCAAATGGATATATAAATGTGATATATAACACAACTAGAAAATATCATCCTGAGTGAGGTAACCCAGACTCAGAAAGACAAACATGTATGTACTCACTCATAAGTCGATACTAGATGTAAAGCAAAGGATTACCAGACTGCAACTCACAATCCAGGGAGGCTACCTAGTAAAGAGGACCCTAAGAAAGATACAGGAATCACCCTGTGACAGAGAAATGGATGAGCTCTACATGAGCAAACTGGGGGTGAGGGGGATAATAGATGGCAAGTTTGGGGGGAAAGAGAGCTTAGGGGAGCAGGGGTCCCAGCTGTATTAGGAACAGAGTGGGAGAACAAGTAAAGAGATACCATGATAAATGAAAACTCCAGGGGAATAGGAAGAAGCAGGGTGCTAAAGAGGTCCCCAGAAATCCACAAAGATGACTGCACTATAGACTACTGCCAATGGTCGAGAGAGTGACTGAGCTGATCTACTCTGGTGATCAGATGGCCGAACACCCTAACTGTCATGATAGTACTCTCATCCAGTGACTGATGGAAGCAGATGCAGAGATCCACAGCCAAGCCTCAGGTGGAACTCCAGAAGTCCAGTTGAAAAGAGAGAGGAGGGATTATATGAGCAAGAGATATTGAGACCATGATTGGAAAAAGCACAGGGACAAATAGCCAAACTAGCAGAAACACATGAACTGTGAACCAATAGCTGAGGAGCTCCTGTGGAATTGGACTAGGCCCTCTGGATAAGTGAGACAGTTGATTAGCTTGAACTGTTTAGGAGGCCCCCAGGTAGTGGGACTGGGACCTGTCCTTAGTGCCTGAGCCAGCTTTTTGGAAGCTAGGTCCTATGCTGAGACACTTTGCTCAGCCTTGGTGCAGGGAGGAGGGGATTGGACCTGCCTCAACTGAATGTACCAGGCTTTCCTGACTCCCCAAGAGAGACCTTGCCTTGGAGGAGGTGGGAATGGGGGGTGTATTGGGGGGAGCTCTGGGGAGTGGAAGGAGGGAGTACAGGGGAATCTGTAGCTGATATATAACAAAACTAGAAAATCTCTTATATTAAATTAAAAAAAAGACTTCTGCTCTACCCTAGGCCACACTGGTACTAGAAACTAAAGGAGATCAAGGGAATACAAATAGGAAAAAAAGAAGTCAAAGTATAGCTATTTGCAGATGTTATAATAGTATACATAAGTGACCCCAAAATTCTACCAAGGAACTCCTACAGCTCATAAACATCTTTAGTGAAATGGCTAGCTACAAAATCAGTAGCGCCTTATATACAAGTGATTAACAGGCTGAGAAAGAAATCAGGGAAACAACTACCTTCATAATTGTCACAAAAATGTATAAAATATCCTGGTGTAACTCTAACAAAGTAAGGGAAAGACCTGCATTTCAAAATCTCCAAGTCTTTGAAAAAAGAAGCTGAAGGAGATATCAGAAGTTGGAAATATCTCCCAGGCTCATGGATCAATAGAAATAACATAACAAAAATGACAATCTTACCAAAAGCCATCTGTAGAGTCAATGCAATCCCAATCAAAATTCCAGCACAATCCTTTGCAGATCTTGAAAGAGTAATACTCAACTTCATACAGAAAAAAACAGGATACTGAAAACTAGTCTGTAAAAATGAAAGAACTTAGAGAGGTATCATCTCTGATTTCAAGCACTACTACAGAGATATAGTAATAAAAACCACAGGGTTTTTGGCATAAAAACAGACATGGAGATCAATGGAATCAAACTGAAGATCTAGACATAAATCCACACATCTTTGAACACCTGATTTTTGACGAAGAAGACAAAATTATACAATGGATAAAAGAAAACATCTTCAACAAATTATGCTGGCATAACAATGTCGGCATGTAGAAGAATACAAATAGATCCATACCTATCCATCTGCACAAAACTCAAGTCCAAGTGGATCAAAGACCACAAAATAAAACCAGTTACACTGAACCTGATAGAAGAGAAAGTTGGAAAAAAAGCCTTGAACACATTGACACAGGTGACAACTTACTGAACAGAATACCAATAGTGCAAGCACTAAGATTGACAATTAATAAATGGGACCTCAGGAAACTGAAAAGCTTCTGTATGGCAAAGGTCACCATCAATTGAACAAAATGGCAGCCTACAGAATGAGAAAAAAATCTTCAAATACCCCACATCATACAAAATATATAAAGAACTGATTTGTAAATATATAAAGGGCTGGTTTCCAAAATATACAAAGAACTCAAAAAACTAGACATTAACAAGCCAAATAATCCAATTTAAAAATGGGGTACAGATCTAAACAAAGAATTCTCAAGAGAGGAATCTCAAATGACTGAGAAGTTCTTAAAGAGTTGTTCAACATCCTTAGCCATCAGGAAAATACAAATCAAAACTTCACTGAGATTTCATTTTAGGTCTGTCAGAATGTCTAAGATCAATAACACAAGTGATAGTTCATCCTGGTGGGGATATGGAATAAGGTGAACATTCATCCATTGCTGGTAGAAGTGCAAACTTGTACAGGCATTATGGAATTCAGTGCAGTTGCTCTTCATGAAGATGGGAATAATTCTACCTCAAGATCCAGCTATACCGCTCATGGGCATATACCTAAAGGACGTTTCTTCCTACCACCAGGACACTTGCTCAACCATGTTCATCGCTGCTCTATTCTTAATTGCCAGAAACAGTAAACAACCTCCATGTCCCTCAATGGAAAATTAATAAAGAAAATAAAGTGGTACATTTATACAATGGAGTATTACTCAGTTGTTAAAAAAATGATATCATGAAATTTGCAGGCAAATGGATGGAACTAGAAAAATAATTGCCTTGTAATATAACACAGACCCAGAAAGATAAATATGGTCTACACTCATTTATATGTGGATATTAGCTACTAACTAAATAATGACACAGCTACAATATGGAGAACAAGGGAGGCTAGGTATGGAATAAGAGACGGGGGGGGGGGAACACCTGGATCTCATTGGGAGGGGGAAATAGAATAAATATTATGAGTGGACTGGACATGGTGGGATGAGAACTGAAGGATAATGTGGGGAAGGGTAGGAGACATTGGGTTGAGGGAGGGAATGTGGACAGAGACATCTAGAATTAAGGGCCACTTAAGGAGTGAGAAGGAAATCTATTGCAGTGGAAATTTCCTAAAATATATGAAAGTGATCCTAATGAAGTCTCCTAATAATGAGGGAGACAGAATCCCAACTGGCAACTCTGATCACCAAATAATGCCTCCAGGACCAGAAATGGGTTACATACAATTGAGTGTTGGTCAAAGAGGTCCCATGGAAATCCTAAACAGCTCAGGCTGTTGGCAAGACAATAGTTTGCTCTCTGCAAACTGACAGCAAGTCCCCGTTGCTGAAGACAACACCCACATACTGCATTGAACATGGAGAGGTCAAGCTGCTGCATCCTTATAAACTTCCCCCCTACATTCTAGTGTCTTTGGCATGAGAAGGTACTCTGAAGGCTACCAAAAAGAAACTTAAACACCAATTCAGCCACACAACATTTGATCTAAAATCTGTTCTCCCTGAAAAATATGCTAGAGTAATGGTGGCACAAAACTTGTGAGAGTAACCAACTGATGTCTGCTTTGTCTGAAGGGCCATTCCATGAAATAGAACCCATACTGACCCAGCTTAGATGACAAATAACCCAAAAAGTGATTTGCAAGATATCTAGGGTAAACCAAATACTACTGGTCTAAAAAAAAAACGTAACAATAAAATGCCTCTTAATGACATTCTACTATACTCATATAGATCAGTGCTTTATTCAACCATCATCAGAGAAGCTTCCTTCTACCATACATGGGCATACATACAGAGACCCACAGCCAGACATTATGCAGAGAGAGACACCTTGGAACATATAGCTCAAATTGGATGTCTCTATCAAACCCCTCCCCTCAGAATTTTGAAGAACCCCATGGAAGTGAATGTGGAAAGAGTGCAAGAGTCGAAGAGGATGGAGGACACCATGTCAGCAAGGCCCTCTAACTCAACTGAGCAAAGTTCAAATGAACTCAAAGAGACTGAAGCAGCAAGCACAGTGCTCAAACAAGTCTGCACCAGATCTTCTGCATATATATTAAAGCTTTCAGTTTAGTATTTGCATGGGACTACTGAATTTGTGAATGAGTGGGTCTCTGATTCTTGTGCCTTTTCTTGGGACTCTTTTGCTTCTGTGTTGTCTTGTTCTTTGGTTTTTGGGTTTTGCTCTTCTTGGTTTGTCTTGTTCCACTTTGGTGGGGTAATTTTTGTTTGATCATAATATATTTTACTTTATTGTATTTGGTTGTTATCTCTTAGAATCCTGTTCTTTTCTAATCAGAGACAGAAAGGGAGTGGATTCAGATGGGACAAGATGTAGAGAAGAACTGGGAGGAGTAGTGGAAGGGGAACTATAGTCAGGATATTTTGTCTGAGAAAATAATCTATTTTTAATAAAAGAGGGAAAGTAAAAAAAAAAATGTAGCAAAACCTCAATGGTTGGGGGAGGAAGGAAATTAATAAGAGGAGCTGCTCTGCAATTTCCAGGCCTATATTGTGGAGAACATGGATAGCTTCCTCCCAGACCCTCAGGTCTGGGGGTGGACAACCAAACAAGGAGCTTACCGGGCACCAAAGGCCAAAGGTTGATCACCATCATACCAAGCCTATGGTTTCTAGATCCAGGCATATGAAAGATAAAAAGCAACATCTCTACCCCATGCCTTGCAGCTGAGGTGGGCAGGACTCAATCAAGTGCCATCTGTGACTCAACTAGGAGACCTCCAGTCATCAGGCGACCATTATGGTGAGTGGATACAGGATGGGGAAATGGAAGAGAGAGAGAGGCAGAATGGTTCATAGGCTGGGGAGAGAGTCAGATCTGAAAGGGTGAGGGTAGTGAGGAACGGGCTGTCATGAATGGCCTGCTTGCCACCCAAGTCCAACATAATGTCAGGGCCTGGGCTACTGACAAGCGCCAAGACTTGATCCAAGGCCTTGAAGCAGCTGAGGGGCCTGGGTTGATGTCTGTGGCTCCTGTCACCAATGAGGGTCATGTAGAGCCCTAGAGTCTAGGCCACCACCTGGGGCCATGATTGTGTCTGATGGCCATGCTGCTGCAGGGGCCATGCCAATCTGGGTGGCCTTTACTGCCACCTGGGGCCATGGTGAGAACCAGGCCCAGGCTGCTGCTGTGAACCATGTGTGGGTCCATAGTCCTACCATAGCCAGGAGCTGTGTTGAATTCCAGTGGCCCATTTTCCACCAAAGGCCACACGGATGCCCAGGGTCAAGGCCACAAGCTGTGACCATGTTGGTATCTCAGGGCTGTACTCCCACAGGGGCCATACAAATCTGAGTGGCCAGCACTGTTACCTATAGCCATTGTGTCATCTGGGCTAGAGCTGCTGCCTAGGGCCATGTCTTGGTGTATGGCCCTACTGCAGCCAGGGTCTCTGTTAATGGCCACAGTTCCTTACACCATCAAAGGGCATGCCGATGTGAGAGGTTTGAGCCACCACCTGGGAGCGTATTGGTGTCCCAGGGCCATACTGCCACATGAGACATGCCAATCCATGTGGCCTGTGCTGCCACCTGGGACCATGTCTGGGTCCATGGTCCCACCACAGCCCAGGTCTGTATTGACAAACCCAGCCAATGTTACCACCAGAAACCACATGGATGCCCAGAATCTGGGCCACAACCTGTGGCCAAGTGGGTGTCTGTGGACCATGCTGCTTCAAGGGCCAAGATGATCTGAGTAGTCTATGCTCTCACCAGAGGCCATATTGTCATTGGGACCAGGGCTGCTGCTGAGGAACATGTCTGAATCCATGACTCTACAGTAGCCAGGGTGTGAGTTGGTGTCCATGGTTCTGTTACCATCCAGAGCTGTGGGTTGACCACCTAAGGTGATCTCTGTGTCCAAGGCCCATGTCAATGCCAGATCTGAGTAGCCTGTGATGAATGACCAGAGTCTGGTCAGCCATCTGAGATCATCTTGGTGCCCAAGGCCCATGCCACTTCCAGGGCCATACAGACCTGAGTAGCCTGTGCTGACACCTGGGGACACAGAGATGCCTGGGCTGCTGTGTAGGGCAATGTCTGAGTCATCGGCCCTGCAGCAGCAAGGGTCTGGGGGTAATGTCTGTGGCTCCTATTATTATCAAAAAGCCCTGCATTTACACAGGATCTGGTCAGTCCCCTGAGACCTTGTTGGTGTCCAAGGGACATGCTGCCGCAAGGGCCATACTTATCTGGGTGGCCTGTGCTGCTACAGGGCTATGCTTACAATTTGGGCCTGAGCTGCTACCAAAGGCCATGTCTGAGTCCATGGTCCTGCTGCAGCTTGGATCTGTGATGATATCCATGGCCAGTGTTAGCACAGGGGGTCTTTAAAACTACATGTGTGGAAAACAAAGGGCTACACTGAGCCTGGGATATCTGTCCCTTCCCCTCTCTGGATACTGCAGCAGGAGAGCTGGCCCCACCCCTCAGGTGAGAACTGGCCCCAGACTCAGGAAAGATGGCCCCACCCCTCACCATGAGCACACAACTCACCTGGGCAGCACACTAGAGCTGACCCAATTGTTGAGAATGCAGGTGGGCAGATACTGAGGATGTGAAAGTGGGAGAGCTGACCCTACCACCACCACCCCATGTCTGCCATTTGGTGGCATAGGTAAGAGAAAATTCCATCCCCTGCTCACCCATTGCCACCTGCAATGTATGAAAGAGCTGACCCCAGGGTCATGAGAGTGAGAGAACCAGCCCTGCCCCTCACCAGCTGCAGCACCCCACCTCACCAGGTCCTGCACCCCACCTGGACAGCAAACTAGAGATGACTGTTGTCAGGGGCACAGGTGAGCCATTCCTGAGTGCATGAGAGAAAGACAGATGACCCTCATCCCCCACCCCATATGCCCTCTATAGCAATGGGGAGGGGCAGTGAAAGGACCCTGCACCTTGCCTGGGCAAAACAGTAGAGGTCCCACTCATGGTATGAGTACAAGTGAGCTAGAGCTTAGGAATTGAGAACAGGAGAACTGGCCCCACTTCATGCTGCAGTCTGCATTGGCTGGGCTAGCTGGGGCAGAGCTGGAGAGATCACCCAGGGAGTGAAGATGAGGAAAAGCTGGTGGGGTAATCAACCCAGTCCAGACCCAGAACCAGGCTTATAAGTTAGCCCACCCGAAAATCACTGTATCTAAGAACTGTTGGAACATGTGAAGGGGATGAACCTACAAATCCAAAATTGCAGTATCTCTACCACACAGAACAACAACAAACTATCCAAGAGGAGTACCAGAGAGAGCTTATTATCAATAGAGTAACAGAAACCAGAGGCATCAAGCCAGACCAATGTCTCATAGCAATAATACATACAAGTAAAGATAAATGGACTAAAGGGTAAAATGAGTGACTCAGTGATCCATACTACAGCTTCCATGATGAGATTCTTTTGTTGTTGGTTGGTTGGTTGGTTGGTTGGTTAGTGGGTGGGTGGGTTTGGTTCTTGGTTTTTCTTTTAAATTTTGTTTACTTTGGGGGGGAGGTTGCATGGACAGAGGGTAGATACAAGGGAAGGGTGAGATAAGAGGGATCAGGATGCATGATGTGAAATCCCAAAAGAATCAATAAACATTAAAGAAAAAGAAAAAGGAAAAGAAAGAATATTAATGAGAAAGATGTGTGGCTAGGAAAACTCTGAAGTTAAAAACAAGATCCTGGCACACAAGTTCAACAGAAGCCCACTGATTGAGCACAGCCCATGGCAAGCCACCAGAACTCCAGGTAGGATGCATGCTCTGGGAACCCCTTCATTCTCTCACTCCTACCCACCCCTAGTCCTACCACACTCCAGTGCTGTGTCTGAAGCTCTAATATGGGCAGAGAAACCTCTGCTTGACTAAAGGCCACCCCACCCATCAGAAGTCCATCAAACAATACACATAGAAACTCTCTACTCAACCACAGGCCACACAAGCCAGGAGATAATAGAGGAAACACAAACAAGGAAGGAAAACCCATGCAACAAAGAAAAACTCAGAAATCAGCATCCATACCAATAATCATTCAAAACCCAGATGCATAGACACCAGTGTAAGAAGACAACAATCAAGTCAATTGTCACCACCAGAACAGAGGAGCTATATCCTACTACAGCCACCCCCGAATACTCCAACATACCTGAATTACAAAAAAAAAAAAAAAAAAAGATACCTTAAAATTGACTTTATGAAGATGATAGAGTTCCTTAAAGAGGAGGTGTACAAAAATCCCTTAAAGAAAGCCAAGAAAAAAATGAAGAGTTGAAGGAAATGACTAAAACTGTCTAAGACCTGAAAATGGAAATAGAAGCAATAAAAAAAATACAAACATGATGAATGCTGGAAATGGAAAATTTAGGTAAGCATCACCAACAGACTATAAGAGATAGAAGAGAGAATCCCAGCTGTTGAAGATACAACAGCAGAAACAGATATATCAGCCAAAGAAAATGTTAAATCTAAAATATTCCTGACATAAAATATCCATGAAATTTGGGACACTGTCAACAGACCAAGCCTAATAATAATAGAAATAAGAGGAGAAGAATCCCATCTCAATGGCCCAGAAAATACACTCAGCAAAATCATAGAAGAAAATCATTCTACCCTAAAGAAAGACATTCCTATAAAAGTATAAGAAGCTTACAAAACATCAAATAGATGGGACCAGAAAAGAAAGTGCCCTCAGCACTTGATTATCAAGCACTAAACATTCAGAACAAAGAAATCATATTAAAAGCTGAAAAATAAAAAGTGTAAGAAAATTGTAAAGGCAGAATTATCAGAATTACCCTGACTTCTCAATATAGATTAAAATCCATAAGGGCCTGGAAAAAAGTCCTGCAGAGACTAACAGATCACAGATGCCAGCCTCAACTATTAGACCCAGCAAAACTTCGAATCACCATAGTTGGAGTAAAAAAGTCATTCCATGATAAAGTCAAATTTAACAATATCTATCTATAAATCCTGCCCTACAGAATATACTAGAAGGAAAACACCCACCAAAGGAGGATAAACCCATGAAAACAAAGGAAATAATCTCACATCAAAAAATGAAGGGAAGTACACACACACAACCAACAAAATAACAAAAAATAACAGTGCTTGGTCAGTGATTTTTCTCAATATCAAAGGACTCAATTGTCCAATAAAAAAAAAAAAAAAACACAGACTAACAGATTGAATGCAAAAACAGGATACATCCTTTGGCTGCCTACAAGAAGTATATCTCATCAAAGACAGATATTACCTCAGAGTAAAGGGTTGAAAACAGATTTTTCCAAGCAAATGGACTCACAAAGCAAGCTGGTGTAGCCATCCTACTTTCTAACAAAATAGACTTCAAACCAAAATTAATCAAGATGGGCAAGCAAACTTGATCCTCATCAAAGGAAAAAAATCAACATTTCAATTCTTAACATCTATGCCCCAAATGCAAAGGGCATTTTTAGAAAAGAATCTTTACTAAAACTTAAATCACACATCAACCCTCACACACTGATAGTGGAAAACTTCAATATGCCATTCTCATCAATGGACATGCCTTCCAGACAAATGCTAAACAGAGAAATACTGGAGCTATCAAATGTTATAAACCAAATGGACATAACACACATCTACAGAACATTCCACCCTAACACAAAAGAATATATCTTCTTCTCAGCAACCCATGGAACCTTCTCTAAAATTGATCACATAATCAGTCACAAAACAAATCTCAACAGATACAAAAAAAAATTGGACTAACCCCCTGCATTCTATCAGATCACCATGGCTTAAAGTTAGAATTCAACAACAACACAAATTACAGCAAGCCTACTAACTCATGGAAACTGAATAATGCTCAACTGAATCACCAATGGGTCAAGGAAGAAATAAAAAAATTAAAGACTTCATAGAATTCAATGAAAATAAATGTACAACATGCCCAAACTTATGAGACACTATGAAAGCAGTGCTAAGAGGAAAAGTCATAGCTCTATATGCCTACATAAAGAAGTTGGAGAAATCTCACACTAGTAACTTAACAGCACACCTGAAAGCTCTAGAACAAACAGAAGCAAACTCACCCAGGAGGAGTAGATGGCAGGAAATAATCAAACTCGGGGCTGAAATCAATAAAATGAAAACAGTACAAAGAATCAGTGAAATAAAGAGTTGGTTCTTTGAGAAAATCAACAAGACAGACAAACTCTTATCCAAACTAACCAAAAGGCAGAGAAAGAATATTCAAGTTAATAAAATCAGAAATGAAAAGGGGGTATAGACACTAAGGAAATCCAGAGAATCATCAAGTCATATTTTGAAAACCTGTACTCCACAAAATTTGAAAATCTAAAAGAAATAGACTATTTTCTAGATAGGTACCACATACTAAAATTAAATCAAATTGAGACAAACAATTTAAGTAGATCTATAACACCTAAGGAAATAGAAACAGAAATCAAAAGTATCCCAACCCAAAAAACCCAGGGCCAGATGGTTTCAGTACAGAATTCTGTCAGAATTTCAAAGAAGAGCTAATACCAATACTTCTCAAATTGTTCCACACAATAGAAACAGAACAAACATTGCCAAACTCTTTTTATGAGGCTACAGTTACCTTGATACCCAAACGACAAAAGACACAACTAGAAAGAGAATTACAGACCAATCTCCCTCATGAATATTGATGCAAAAATACTCAAAAAAAAAAAATACTAACCAAATCCAAGAACGCATCAAAACAAATCATACACCATGATCAAGTAGGCTTTGTCCCAGAGTTGAAGGAATGGTTCAACATAGGAAATTCTGTCAATGTAATCCACCATATAAACAAACTGAAGGAAGAAAAACACATGATCATCTCATTAGATACTGAAAAAGCCTTTGACAAAATCCAACACCCTTTCATGATAAATGTCCTAGAGAGATCAAGAATATAAGGAATACACCTAAAGATAATAAAGGCAATATACAGCAAGCCAATAGCCATTTATCAAACTAAATGGAGAGAAACACAAAGTAATTCCACTAAAATCAGGAACAAGACAAGGCTGGCCATTCTCTCAATATCTATTCAATATAGTACTCGAAGTTCTAGCTAGAACAATAAGACAACAAAAGAAAATCCAGGAGATGCAAATTGGAAAGGAAGAAGTCAAACCTTCACTATTTGCAGATAATATGATAGTGTACGTAAGTGACTCCAAAAATTCTACCTTGAAACTCCTACACCTAATAAACACCTTTAGTAATGTTGCAGATATAAGATTTATTCAAAAAAGTCAGTAGCCCTCTATATGCAAATGATAAGTGGGCGAGAAAGAAATCAGAGAAACATCACCCTTTACAATAGCTACAAATAATATAAAATACCTTGGGGCAACTCTAACCAAAAAGGTGGAAGACTTGTATGACAAGAACATTAAGATTCTGAAGAAATGTTCATAAATAGGTAGGATTAACATAGTTAAAAATGGCAATCTTACCAAAAGCAATCTATAGATTCAATGCAGTCCGTATCAAAATCCCAAAACAATTCTTCACAGATGCCGAAAGAACAATACTCAACTTCATGTGGAAAAGTAAAAAAACCCAGGATAGGTAAAATAATCCTATACAATAAAGGAACCATTCCTGACTTCGAGCTCTACTACAGAGCTAGTAATTTATTAAAAAAAAAAAAAAAAAAAAAAAAAAAAAAAAAAACAGTTTGGTATTGGCATAAAAACAGATATGAGGATCAATGGAATCAAATTGAAGACCATGACATAAATCCACACACCTATGAACACCTGATTTTTGACAAAGAAGACAAAACTGTACAATGGAAAAAAGAAAGCATCTTTAACATATGGTGCTGGCATAATGATACTGGCATGTAGAAGAAGGCAAATATCAATCACCCTGCACAAAACTCAAGTCCAAGTGGATCAAAGACCTCAACATAAATCCATTTACATTGCACCTGACAGAAGAGAAAGTGGAAACTAGCCTTGAATGCATTGGCACAGGAGACTGCTTCCTGATTGTAACACCAGTAGCACAGACACTGAGAGCAACAATTAATTAAAGGGACCTTCTGAAACTGAAAAGCTTCTGTAAGACAAAAAACACTGTCAATAAGACAAAACAAGAGCCTAGAGAATGGGAAAAGATCTTCACAATACATTTAACAGAGGGCTATCTCCAAAACATATAAAGAACTCAAGAAACTAGACATCAAAATACCAAATAATCCAATTTAAAAATTGGGTACTGATATAAACAGAAGAATCTCTTAACCACTGAGCCATCTCTCTAGCCCTAAACATAAGAATCTCAAATGGTCAAGATAAATATAAAGAATTGTTCAACATGCTTAGCCATCAGGGAAATTCAAATCAAAAGGATTCTGAGAGACCATCTTACACCTGTCAGAATGGCTAAGATAAAAACACTGAAGACAGCTTATGTTGGAGAGGATGTGGAGCAAGGAGAACACTCCTCCACTGTTGATGGGAGTGCAAACTTGTACAGCCACTTTGTAAACCAAAGTGGTGGCTTCTCAGAAAATTGGAAATCTACCTCAAGACCCAGCTATACTAATCTCGGACATATACCCAAAGGATGCTCAATCATACCACAAGGACACTTGCTCAACTATATTCATAGCAGCATTATTTATAATAGCCAGAACCTGGAAACAACCTAGATACCCCTCAACTGAAAAATGGATAAAGAAAAAGTGGTGCATTTACACAATGGAGTATTATAGCTATAAAAAAAAATGACATCAGGAAACTTGCAGACAAATGAGTGGAACTAGAAAAATCATTCTGAGTGAGGTAACCTAGACTCAGAAAGTAAAATATGATATGTGCTCATTTATAAGTGGATATTAGGAGTAAAGTACAGGATAACCAATCTATAATCCACAGCCCCAGAGAGGCTAGATATCAAAGAATGCCCAAAGAGGGATGCATGGATTTCCCTGGGAATGGGAAATAGAAGAGATCTCCTTGGTAAACTGGGGGCAGGGGTAGAGGGTTTGGGAACTTGAGGGAGCAGGTTGGGCAGGCTGGGTGCAGATGGCAGGTTGAGGGAGGTACAAAAGGGGAGAGTAAAGAACGAGATGTTTTGATAGGGGTTAGGAAGAAACCTGGTGATAGGGAAGCACAAGGATGACCTCAGCTAAGACTCCTAGCACTATTGGAGAGGGTGCCTGAACTGTCCATCTACTGTAATCAGATTGGTGACTACTCTAATTGTCATCAGAGAGTCTTTATCCAGTAACTGATGGAAGCAGATGCAGAGATTCCCAGCCAAGCACTGGGCCAATCTCTGGGAGTCCTCCTGCAGAGAGGAAGGAAGAATTGTACAAGACAGGGTGTCAAGGTTATGATGGGGGAACCAACTGAGAAGGCTGACCTGAGCATGTGGGCACACATGGACTTTGGACCAACAGCTATGGAGCTTGCATGGGACTGACCTAGGCCCTCTACATGTGTGTGACAATTGTGTGGTTTGGTCTGTTTGTAAAGCAGTGAGTCCCTGGTGGCTATCTGGCTTTTGGGACCCTGTTCCTCATGCTGGATTAGCTCACCCAGCCTTGATGCAGAAGGAGGAGCTCAGTCCTACCTCAACTTGATGTGCCAAGCTTTGTTAAGCCCATGGGAGGCCTTTCTTAATGGAGATGGAGTACGAGTTGATGGTGAGGGGGGTATGTGGAAGTTGGGGAAGGGAACAGAAAGAGAGGACAAAGGGGAGACTGGTGGTGGTATGTAAAATAAATGAAGAAAGGTTAATTAAATAAAATTTTTTAAAAATTTAAAAAGGCATGTTCATCACCTATCTGATATTAATCATGACCCAAATCTGTGTTTGGGCATATGTACAAGTGAAGCGAAATAAAACAGAATTCACAGTTGACAGTTTTATTTTTTCCATACTCATTGTCAGCTCCAGAGAAACCTTAGGGACTGGTATAGGGGCTATTTTTAAAGCAATGTATATGGATATTGACGACTATGCTTACAATATGCCCTGTGGCTAGAACCAAAATTAAGTAACCTATTTATCAAGGCTTTAGGAATACATGCTGATGTAGAAATCCTTGGCATACACTTGAAGAGACACTGTAATGTAACCTCTTCACACTGAACTCATGCCAGCGGTGTGCATTTGTGTTTTCATGTCAGGTCATGAGACCCTGTGCAATGACAACTTTCAACATAAGGAGATCCATCAGGAAACAAGAAAGATAAACTTCTCTCACCTTCCAGATTAGTGAATTGGAATCTAATACAAGCAAACCATACTACAATGAAATTTTTTAGAAAATATTAAAATAATGATCAATAAATGATCAATTTTTCTGTAGTTCCTAATGTTACAAAGGGAAGTAGAGGACAGAAACCCATAGTTTTTCTACATAGTCACAGACTTCTAATTCATGACATTTATGCAAGAAATAAAGAAGCTAGCCGGGCGGTGGTGGCGCACGCCTTTAATCCCAGCACTTGGGAGGCAGAGGCAGGCGGATCTCTGTGAGTTCGAGGCCAGCCTGGTCTCCAAAGCGAGTTCCAGGAAAGGCGCAAAGCTACACAGAGAAACCCTGTCTCAAAAGAAAAAAAAAAAAGAAATAAAGAAGCTAATGACTTATCTAAAATCAACTGGAGTATTATAAAAATCTTCCTCTATGGGTTCTGTAGTCACGAGAAGGATAAAACCACAGTCAGTCAGCAAATCTCCATCAACCTCTTCATTGTGCTTTATTCTCCAAAAGCATCTGGTTTCTGTCAAACTACACAAAATGAGAGAAAACTTCAGGAGCAAGAAGGAAATAATGAAAGCACACACCTTCCTCATTTCTGCGAGGATCTGAGACTGGGCAGAGGTGAAACCTGTTTTTCATGCAGACAAACATCACACACACAACTATGACTCTATGCCTGTTTTATTGCTGAATGGGGAGCACATATATACACCCCAGTTCCTTTTTGCCCATCTTGTGCCATGTTCCCTGGATACGTCTGGAAAATTCTGGCCTCAGGATCTGCATCTGAGGCCTGCAACATTTTCTTTCATCAACACAAGTCAGAAAACATGTTGTAAGTATTATGGTCTCCAGCCTCAGGTGCCATGATTCCATTCATACCCCCAGAGACAATCTCCTCCTGAACAGCTAGGGCCCTACCCTGTGTCAACAGCCATGTGCATAAACATCATTAGCGATCATTTCAGTGGGTTTCATCAGAACTTTCATAGTAATGAGGTAAGAAGGTCATAAAGGGCCCATGCTAGTCAAAGCTATTGCTTAATTATTGGACAATATGTCCTCCATTCTCCATAATATGGAAGGGCAGCCTCACATACAGCATCCAGCCAGGAGCAGAGCACTCTCTGTATTGTTCATTTGCTAACATATTCCAGTCACATGTGCAGAATCTCATGAAATTACCTCTGTTTTTCTGCCCTCTGGGGAGTCTCTCATCATGCCAATACCAGAAAATTTATGAATTACAGTGACTCAACACCCATCCAGTCCAGTATCCACACAAATGGCAGACATTCAGTCAAACCCAGCTCTAAAACATCTGTCTGCTATTCTGTTCCCATGTTTAGTGTCTTGTAATGAAACATTTCTTCATCCAGCACTGCAGTTTCCTCCAGACTTGCCCCTATTGCTGGGTATGATATCTAATTTCCAGATGCAGTCTCTTCTTCTAAGACTTTGTCTATAAAAAGGATCCTTGTTTAGTTGGAATGCAAAAAAAAACATTGGCTAATAGAGAGTCTGTGAATGAGTGTGAAATTATAGATATATCCAGTACCAGAACCCAGTAATCTTTCAATCTCAATCCCATATAATTTTATTTTTAATTTAGGCTGCTTATCATTGATAACTGTTTGTCAAAACACCTTTTCTCCTGTACTTCCAAAACCTCCAGTTCTACATATAGGTGCCATTTTGCATTTAAAATATGAAAGCAATAATAATTGAGCAATTCTATCACTAGCTTCTATTTCCATGGTCCTTTTTACATATGCCAATTATAAAAGCATTAAATAAAATCTCTATAGGATTTGAAGAGGTAACTTTATAGAATTAAACCAGAATTTCTAGAAAGCAACTTAAAGAGCAGAGCCAAATTTTCAGTAATGATCAACAGACAAGAGTATACCTAATATATAGTTCAAAATTATGAATTCTGCTCCTTTAGTTTATCTACCATGAAAATCAAGCATTTATTAATCAATCAAAAAAACAGAACATCCTTTATACAATGAATGATTAATATCCTTGGAAATTCAAACAGCATTGACTTAGCATTCCATGTCCTGACTGAAACCATTTTTCACCAGAAGTTGGGCCTGTTTAAACTTTTAGCGCCTGTCCTTCCCCTGGCCTCTGCTCACTTGCCTGCCCACAAATCCATTCCTCTTGTCAGCCTCATGGCTACGCCTCCAGCTGGCTTGTACCTGCCTGTGCACTCCCATTTAAACTTCCTCTTTCTCCCATGAAGGGATTACCTAATAATGAGTTATTCCCATCATACGGGGAAAAAAAAGAAACAGAAAACATTTCCCATGAAGGGATTCTAAATATTGAATTATTCCCACTCTGAGGGAAAAAATAAAAAACATTTAAATCAAAATTAAGCAAACCGACAACAAAACTTCAACTTCTGGACTTGCTTGCTTGTTCAGCCAGCAGCAGTGAGGCCCACCCACTGATTCTTTGTAATTCAGATGCTGCCGCTCTGTGCTGGCAGGGAGAAAGAGTTCAGAGTTTCAGCTATCCTGAAAATTCTTTATTGAAAAGAGCCCTTTCTTCCTCCATTACCACTGGGAAGAGGCTTTTCTCTTTCCTTCATCCTTCCTCTACAGGGCCCCAAAATCTTTAGGCCTAGTTTCAAACTTTTTCCCCTTTTTACCGGGAAAATTCTTTTTTCTTGATTAAAATTTTCTCCCTTTTCTAATGGGAAATTTTTTTTCCTTCCCTCTTCTCTATTGGGAAGATTTTCTTTTTTATTGTCTTTCTTTCCCTTTGATCTGGTATAATCTTTAGCTGTCTTGCTCTTACCGGTGGTGTCCTGCACCCATAACAATTCACCCTCACCTTCTCTTTTCTTTACAATGCTGGCCAGCCTTACTTTCAGGTTTCCATCAGCTTGTCCCTTCTTTCTCCCACTTGTAGCGGTAATGCCTGCACTACCACCACCCGTTCACCATGTCCAAAAGAGGGGCTGTGGATCAAAAAACAGAGATAAGAGACAGCGGGGTCATTCGCCTCAGCAGAAAGCCGAATGCCGTTTATTGGGGGGGAGGCCTTAAATACAGGCTTACAGCACAATGGGAGAACCCCAGAGGGCAGAAGTTCGCTACCAATGTTCTACATTCTTGCATCTAAGCTGTTAAGGCCCAATATGCAGGATACACAAACAAGGAACTTCCCTTAAGCATTCAGGAGGGAGGAAACCAAACCTGCAGGGAATCAGCATAGGGAGGACATCTGGTCAAGGTCAGCAAGTAAGGCAAAATCTACGCAAAATGGGGGCCAGGGCCCTACATGTGCCCCTCCCAGATGTACAAATAGAAATGGGTTTACTTCATTATCTTACTACTCAGATGATGATTCCAAGCACAGTTGTCCTCATGACTGTATACAGCTTGACCTCATGTGAAATTTGCTCTTATGATTAACTCTCAGAATATAAAATGTCTGATACCCAGAATAAATTTGGCTATTTCATGAGACTTTAGTCCATTTCATTTTTAGGCTCCACTCTCCCAGGTTCATGTCATCAACTAGAGCAATAAAAGACACCCCATGCTCAAGGACTGGTACAATTAATGTTATGAAAATAACCATTTTGCTAAAAGCTATTTATAGATTTAATGCAATCCCAGTCAAAACTCTCCATCTCATTCTTCATAGACACAGAAAAAATTATCCTAAAACTGATACGAGACCACAAAAACCCTGCATAGTCAAAAAATCCCTGAAGAAAAACAATGCTAAAGAAATTATCATTTCAGATTTCAAGATATATTACAGAGCCATAGTAATAATAACAATATGATAATGGCACAAGACAGACATGTAAACCATGTGAAACAAAACAGAAGACTCAAACATGAGTTAATGTGACTTCAGTCATCTGATATTTGACAAAGGTGCCAAATACATAAGCTAAAGAAAATAAAGCTTCAACAAATTGTACTGGGAAAACTGGATGTCCACATGCAGGAGAATGAAACTTGACCAATATTACCACCTTGCACAAAAACTAACTACAAATGGATCAAAGACCTAAGCCTAGAAACTGAAACTGCTAGAAGAAAGCATAGGTAATACCATGCACAATACAGCTGTATGAAAGGATTTTCTGAATAGGACTCCATTTTCCAAGAACTAAGGCAAATAATTGACAAGGGAGACTTCATAAAACTAAAAAGCAATCAATGGGTGAAGAGGAAGCCCATAGAATGGAAGAGAATCTTTGCCAGCTATACATTTGACAGATTAATATACAGGCTATACAGAGAAGTCAAAAAAACAAAGTTTTTTAATGTAATACAATACACCAAGACCCCTCAAAAAAATGGACCTAGGAATTGAGCAGAGAGTTCTCATTTTTTTGCTTGTTTGTTTTTTGTTTTACTTTTTGTTTTGCTTTGTTGTTTTGTTTTGTTTTGTTTTGTTTTGTTTTGTTTTGTTTTGTTTTGTTTTGTTTTGTTTTGTTTTGTTGAGACAGGGTTTCTCCATGTAGTTCTGGTTGTCCTGGAACTCATTCTGTAGCCTTGAACTCATAGAGATCCACCTTCCTCTGCCTCTCAAGTGCTGGGATTAAAGGCATATGCCACCACTGCCTGGCAGAGATTTCTCTAAAGAAGAAAAATAGCTAAGGAAAACTCTTAAAAGATGACGGCATCCAAAGCAATTAGAGGAAGATAAATCAAAACAACTTAGAAATTTCATCTTACCTCAATCAGAATGACAAAGATCAACAAAACAATAAATTGACAACAAATGATGGAGAGGATGTGAGGGAAAGGGAACCATCATTCAGTGTTGGTGAAATTGCAAATTAGTTCAGTCGCTATGATCAGTGTGAAGAATTATCAAAATGCTAAAAATAAATCTACCATATGACTTTGCTATACCACTCCCTGGCATATGCCCAAAGGACTCAATATCCTACTCCACAAATACTTGCTCAGACATATTCATTACTGTTCTATTCACAATAGCTGGGAAATGTAAACAACCTAAATCTTTCATAACCAACAAATGGATAATGAAAATGTGGTACATATACACTATGGAATACTATTCAGCTGTGAAGAAAAATGAAATCATAAACTTCAGGTAAATGAATGGAACTAGAAAAGGTCACATTGAATGAAGTAACCCAGACCCAGAAAGATAAGTAAGTCCCATTCATCTGAGGTTCGTAGTTCCAAATCTTCAGAGTAACTGTAGAAATCAGGAAAGTTAAAAGGGGATCACAGCCATAGTAGGGAGCTGGGGGGAATGATAGAGAAGGATATAATAGGGTACACATGATCTAATCAAAGAAATGGGAAAGGGGTTCTCTTTAAGGAGATGTAGGGAAATAAATACAGAAGAAGGGAGGATGGTAAAGTATTAATGAGGGTATCTGACAGTCATAAGAAACCATACTATTAACTGTTTTCCTAGTAAATATTTTTAAAACATATTAAGATCATGGGCAGTACAGTACAAGGTGGCTCAGTGAGTAAAGAAGCTTGCCATCAAATCTGTTTACCTGAATTGGGTTGCTGGGTCCCACATGGTAGAATGAAAACCCCAACTTCAGGCACCAGTGACCACTAGAGCTATAAGCCCACCCTGCACCAATTGGGAACAGGTAAGTCCCCATCTCTGGATTGGGCAGATCAGGTCTCTAGCCCCTAGACCCCAGGGGCACATTTTATGCCCCTCCCCCCAGCCACTGGAGCCCCAGGGACAGGGCAACTGTCTTTTTCCCCACCCCCTCACCAAGACAACCATCCCCTGTGACAAAAGTGACCACTGGAACCATAAACCCACCCTGAACCAATTAGGAACAGGTAAGGCCCCATCTCCAGACTAGGCAGACCAGGTCTCCAGCCCCTAGGCCCAGGGGCACATACTGTGCTCCTTCCCCTCCCCCACAGCCAGTGCAGCCCTAGAGACTGGACAGCAAATTCTTCCCCCACCCCACTCACAAAGCCAATCATCCCCTGCAGCATCAGTGACCACTGAAGCCATAAGCCCATCCCAACCAATTGGGAACAGGTAGGGCCCCATCTCTGGACTGAGCAGACCAGGTCCCTAGTCCCTAGGCCCTTGGGGCACATTCTGTGCCCCTCCCCCAGCCATTGGAGCCCAAGGGACCAGGCAGCTGACTCTTTCCCCAGTACCTCACCAAGCCAAGCAGGCCCTGAAGCAACAGTGACCAATGTAGCCATAAGCCCACCCTGTACCGATTGGGAATAGCTGCTCCCTGAGACAGAGCCCACTAGCTCTGATTGAACTAAGAGCTTCTCCCTGTGATACAGATTCTATCAGCACCAATTAGACCAAGAGCCCTGATTAGATGAAGCGTAGCAATCAGACCAAGAGAGGCTCCCTCTGTTTACACCAAGTGGAGGAAAGTATCGGTACACGCCAGTGCAAAAATACAGTCAACAACATAAATAGCAACATGGCATCATCAGAACCTAGTGATTCTATATCAGAAAGACGTGAACATCCCAACACAGAAAAAGCAGAAAAAATCGACCTTAAAATGACTTTAAGAGCCAGGCAGTGGTGGCACACACCTTTAATCCCAGTACTCAGCTGGCACAGGCAGCCAGATCTCTGTGAGTTTGAAGCCAGCCTGGACCACAAAGTGAGTTCTAAGAAAGGGTCCAAAGATACACAGAGAAACCCTGTCTTGAAAAACCAAAAAAAAAAAAAAAAATTAAAATGACTTGAAGATGATGATAGAGGCCTTTTAAGAGGAAATGAAAAAATCCCTTAAAGAATTCAAGGAAAAGTCAAACAAAAAAAATGGGAAGAAATCAGTAAATCCTTTAAAGAAGGAAACAATTCAAGATTTTAAAAATAAAATAGATGCAATAAAAAAAAGACACAAACTGAGGGGATGCTAAAAATGGAAAATCTGAGTAAAAGAACAAGAACTACAAATGCAAGGATAACCAACAAGAGACGGAAGAGACAATCTCTGATATTGAAGATATGATAAAGGAAATAGATTCATCAGTCAAAGAAAACACTAAAGCCAACAAAGTCAAAACACAAAATGTCCAGGATATTTGGGATAGATATAATAGAGATAGAAGAGGAGAAGAATACCAACTCAAAGGCACAGAAAATATATTCAACAAGATCATAGAAGAAAACTTTTCCAACCTAAAGAAGAAAATGCCTATGAAAACACAAGAAGCTTACAGAACACCAAATAAACTGGATCCAAAAAAAAAAGTTCCCTTGCCACATAATAATCAAACCACAAAACATACAGAATAAAGAAAAATATTAAGAGCTGCAAAGGGAAAAGGCCAAGTAACATATAAAGGCAGATCCACCCAAACAATGCCTGACTTCTCAATGGAGACAATAAAAGGCAGAAGGTCCTGGTCAGACGTTATGCACACACTCAGAGACCATTAATGCCAGCCCAGACTATTATACCCAGCAAAACTCTTAATCACAATAGATGGAGCAAACAAAATATTCCATGATAAAACCAGATTTAAAAAATACCTATCCACAAATCCAGCCCTACAGAAAGCACTTGAAGGAAAAATTCAACATAAGGAAATTAGATAAACCCATGAAAACACAGGCAATAAAAAATGCTGTGGATATCACTCTATATAAATAAAACACTGATGGCCAGTGACCAGACAGGAAGTATAGGCAGGACAAGGAGAGAGGAGAATTGGGGAAACAGGAAGAAGGAGGGAGAGACACTGCAGCCACCGCCAGGACAAGCAACATGTAAAGACGCCGATAAGCCACCAGCCACGTGGCAAGGTATAGATTTATAAAAATGGGTTAATTTAACATAAAAAGAACACTTAGCAAGAAGCCTGCCACGGCCATACAGTTTGTAAGTAATATAAGCATCTGAGTGATTATTTTATACGTGGAATGTGGGACTTCGAGGCTTGGTGGAACCTGGAGAGAAGCCCTCCAGCTACAAAAAATCCACAACAACAAATACCAAAGAAGAGAAACACACAACACTACCACCAAAAAATAACAGAAATTAACAATCACTGATCATTAATATCCATTAATATCAATGGTTTCAATTCACCTATGAAAAGACACAGGCTAACACAATGGATACAAAAACAGGATCCATTCTTCTGCTGCATACAAGAAACACACCTCAACTTTAAAGACAGACACTACCTCAGGGTAAAAGCTGGGAAAAGAATTACCAATTAAATGGACTTAAAAAGCAAGCTGGTGTAGCTGTCCTAATATCTAATAAAATAGACTTCAAACTAAAATCAATGAAAGACATCAGGAAGAACATTACCTATTTATCACAGGAAAATCCACCAAGATGAAGTCTCAGTTCTAAACATTTATGCCCCAAATACAAGGGCACCTACATTTGTAAAAGAAACATTACTAAAGCTTAAATTGAACATCAAACCCCATACGCTAGTAGTGAGAGATTTCAGTACCCCAATCTCACCAATGGACAGGTCTACAAGACTGAAACTTAAGAGCGAAATAAGGGAACTAACAGACATTATGACTCAATGAATTGATAGATATCTACAGAACATTCCACCCTAACACAAAAGAATATGCCTTCTTTCAGCACCCCATGGAACCTTCTCTAATTGGCCACATGCTCGATCAAAAAGCAAATCTCAACAGATACAAAAAAATTGGAATAACTTCATAAATCTATCTTAAAGTTAGATTTCAACTACAACAAAAATTACAGAAAGCCTACAATCTCATGGAAACTGAATAATTCCCAGCTGAATCACCAATCGGTCAAGGAAGAAATAAAGAAAGAAATTAAAGAATTCCTAGAATTCAATGAAAATGAAAGTACAGCATACCCAAACTTATGGGACACTATGAAAGCAGTGCTAAGAGGAAAATTCATAGCTCTATATGCCCACATAAAGAAGTTGGAGAAATCACACAATAGTGACTTAACAGCACACCTGAAAGCTCTAGAACAAAAAGAAGTAAACTCACACAGGAGGAATAGATGCCAGGAAATAATCAAATTGAGGGCTGAAATCAATAAAATAGAAACAAAGAGAACAACACAAAGAATCAATGAAACAAAGAATTTGTTCTTTGTGAAAATCAACAAGATAGACAAGCCCTTATCCAAATTAACCAAAAGGCAGAGAGAAAGCATCCAAATTAACAAAATCAGAAATCACCAGGTCATACTTCAATAACCTGTACTCCACAAAATTGGAAAATCTGAAAGAAATGGACAATTTTCTGGATAGGTAGCAAATACCAAAGTTGAATCAAGACCAGTTAAACTATTTAAATAGACCAATAACCCCTAAGGAAATAGAAATAGTTCATTAAAAGTCTCCAACCAAAAAAAAATCTCAGGCCGGGCGTGGTGGCGCACGCCTTTAATCCCAGCACTCGGGAGGCAGAGCCAGGCGGATCTCTGTGAGTTCGAGGCCAGCCTGGGCTACCAAGTGAGCTCCAGGAAAGGCGCAAAGCTACACAAAGAAACCCTGTCTCGAAAAAACCAAAAAAAAAAAAAAAATCTCAGGGTCAGATGGTTTCGGCACAGAATTCTACCAGATTTTCAAAGAGCTAATTCCAATACTCTTCAAATTGTTCCACACAATAGAAACAGAAGGAACATTACCAAACTCTTTTTATGAGTCTACAATTACCCTGATACTCAAACCACACAAAGATGCAACAAAGAAAGAGAATTACAGACCAATCTCCCTCATGAACATTGATGCAAAAATACTCAATAAAATATTGGCAAATTGAATCGAAGAGCACATCAAAAAATTATCCACCATGATCAAGTAGGCTTCATCACAGGGATACAAAGATGGTTCAACATACGAAAATCTGTCAATGCAATACACCATATAAACAAACTAAAAGAAAAAAAAAAAACACATGATGATCTCTCACTGGATGCTGAAAAAGCTTTGACAAAATCTAACACCCATTCATGATAAAGGTCCTAGAGAGATACAAGAAACATACCTAAACATAATAAAGACAATTTACAGCAAGCCGACAGTCAACATCAAATTAAATGAAGAAAAACTCAAAGTGATTTCACTAAAATCAGGAACAAGACAAGGCTGTCTGCTCTCCCCATATTTATTCAATATAGTACTTGAAGTTCTAGTTAGAGCAGTAAGACAACAAAAGGAGATCAAAGGGATAGAAATTGGAAAGGAAGAAGTCAAACTTTAACTATTTGCAAATGATTTGATAGTATACATAAGTTACCCCAAAAATTCTACCAGGGAATTCCTACAGCTGATAAACTCCATCAGCAACATGGTAGGATACAAGATTAAATCGAAAAAAAATCAGTAGTCCTCCTATATACAAATAATAAATTGTATTGGCATTCCTGTTGAGCTGCCCCTGGCCTGGCTCCAGAGCATAGCACCTAGCCCTAATCTATCTTTTCTTTAGCAAACTCTTTTTGTTTCTCTTGTTGCCCTCTATGTGAATCTTGTCTCAGAGTTTCCCAAGGATACAAAGGCCTATGCAAAACTTGGTTCAGGAACCCCAGAAGACTGTGGTACCTGAGAAATGAAGGAATTTACACTTGGCATTGTATTGTTGGGAGCCCCTTTCAGGTTGTTTTGAGCATATAGAAATTAACTGGCTAAACTATATTGGAGAGAAATAAAACTGCCCTAGGCAAAGGGTTAGTGCTTCAGTCCTTCGAGGCTGGACTCCCCTGCAGCCATGAAAAGCTAGATTCATATTCATTCTTAAGATGCCTCTGTGTCTTCATTCAGTGAACTCGCGTGAACTCACACACCAATGTAGTGAATCACACAGCTACAATAAGTGGGCTTAGAAACTCACCCTTTACAATAGCCACAAATAATATAAAATACCTTTGGGTAACTCGAAATAAGCAAGTGAAGGACCTGTATGATAAGAACTTCAAGTCTCTGAAGAAAGAAATTGAAGAAGATATCAGAAAATGGAAAGATCTCTCATGCTCATGGATAGGTAGGATTAACATAGTAAAAATGGCAATCTTACCAAAAGCAATCTACAGATTCAATGCAATCCCCATCAAAATCCCAACACAATTCTTCACAGACTTGGAAAGAAAAATACTCAACTTCATATGGAAAAACAAAAAACCAGGATAGCTAAAAGAATCCTGTACAATAAAGCAACCTCTGGGGGCATCACCATCCCTGACTTCAAGCTCTACTATAGAGCTATAGTAATAAAAACAACTTGGTACTGGCATAAAAACCAACATGTGGACCAATGGAATCAAATTGAAAATCCTGACATTATTCAGAACACCTATGAACACCTGATTTTTGATAAAGAAGCCAAAACTCTACAATTGAAAAAAGAAAGCATCTTCAACAAATGGTGTTGGCATAACTGGATGTCAACATGCAGAAGATTGCAAATAGATCTATATCTGTTACCATGCACAAAACTCAAATCCAAGTGGATCAAAGACCTCAACATAAATCCAGTTACACTGAACTTGATAAAAGAGAAAGTAGGAAGTAGTCTGGAATGCATTGGCACAGGAGACCACTTCCTAAATATAACACCAGTAGCAAAGACACTGAGGGCAACAATTAATAAATGGGACTGTCTGAAACTGAAAAGCTTTTGTAGAGCAAAGGACACAGTCAATAAGACAAAACAACAGCCTACAAAATGGGAAAAGATCTTCACCAACCCCACATCTGACAGAGATCTGATCTCTAAAATATATAAAGAATCCAAGAATCTTTCAAGAATCTAGAAATCAAAATACTGAACAATCCAATTTGAAAATGGGCTACAGAGCTAAACAGAGAATTCTCAACAGAAGAATCTCAAATGGCCAAATGACATTTAAGGAATTGCTCAATATCCTTAGTCATCAGGGAAATGCAAATCAAAATGACTCTGAGATACTATCTCACACCTGTCAGAATGGCTAAGATCAAAAACACTGAAGACAGCTTATGTTGGAGAGGATACAGAGCCAGGGGAACACTCCTCCACTATTGGTGGGAGTGCAAACTTGTACAGCCACTTTGGAAATCAGTATGGTAGTTTCTCAGAAAATTGGGAATCAATCTCAAGACCCAGCTATAACACTCTTGGGCATATACCCAAGGAATGCTCAATCATACAACAAGGACACATGCTCAAGTATATTCATAGCAGCATTATTCATAATAGCCAGAATCTGAAAACAACCTATATGCCCCTCAACTGAAGAATGAATAAAAAAAAAAAAAAAAAAAAAGGTGGCACATGTACACAATAGAGTACTACGCAGCAGTAAAAAACAATGATATCATGAAATTTGCAGGCAAATGGATGGAACTAAAAAATATCATCCTGAGTGAGGTAACCCAGACTCAGAAGGAAAAACATGGTATGTACTCACTCATAAGTTGATAGTAGATGTAAAGCAAAGGATAACCAGACTGCAACCGACAGCTCCAGGGAGGCTTGCTAGCAGGGAGGAAACTAAAAGGGATGCATGGATTGCCCAGTGAAGGAGAAATAGATGATATCTACATGAGCAAGCTGGGGGCGAGGGGAATAATGGAGAGCAAGGGATGGGGGATGAGAACATAGAGGAACGGGAGGTTCGAGCTGGAACAGGAACAGAGTGGGAGAGCAAGGAACGAGATATCATAATAAATGAAGACATTATGGGAGTAGGGAGAAACAGGGTGCTAGGGAAGTTCTCAGGAATCCTCAAAGATGACTCCACCTTAGACTACTGGCAGTGGTTGAGAGGGTGCCTGAACTGGCCTACTCCAGTGATCAGATGGGTGATTACTCTGTCATCATAGAGCTTTCATCCAGTGACTGATGGAAGCAGATGCAGAGATCCACAGCTACACGCCAGGCTGAGTTCCAGGAGTCCAACTGATGAGAGAAAGGAGGGATTCTATGAGCAAGAGACATCCAGATCATGAATGGAAAATGTACAGAGACGGCCAGCTAACTAGTGGAGATGCATGAACTGTGGACCAATAGCTGTGGAGCCCCCATGGTACTGGACTAGGCCCTCTGGATAGGTGAGACAGTTGTTTAGTCTGAACTGTTTAGGGGACCCCCAGGCAGTGGGATCAGTATCCATCCCTGGTGCATGAGCTGACTTTTTGGAGCCCAGTGCCTGTGGTGGGACATCTTCCACAGTCTTGGTGCAGGGAAGAGGGGCTTGGACCTGCCTCAATTGAATGTACCAGGCTCTGCTGACTCCCCATGGGAGATCTTGCCTTGGAGGAGGTGGGGCTGGGGGTGGGTTGGGGGGGAAGGCTGGGGGCTGGGAAAAGGGAGGAGAGAGGGATCTGTGGTTGGTATGTAAAATGAATAAAAAAAATTCTTAATAATAAAAATTTCCTTATAAAAGAAAAGAAAGAAAAACCCAACTTCAACCTAGTCTACTCCTCTGCACTTTCCAGAGAGACCCTTCTACCAAAAAAAAAAAAGTAAATAAAGATGTAATCATTTTTTTCTTTAAAAACTAGTGAAGTTGATATTAACTCAGTAATGCATGGTTGGTTCAACAAATGCAAATTAATAAATGTAATATAGCATGCAAAGTTAAGGAGAGAAATCACATGGCCATCTCATTAGCTGCAAATAAAAAAGGCTTTTGGCAAAATTCAACATCTCTCTTCTGAATCTGGGAATAGAAGGCACATTGCTCAGAAAAATAAAGACTGTGGCAAAACTACAGACAATGTGAGACTGATAGGGAAATTTTAAATTCATCTTTTTGGGTGAGGGAGATGGCTTAGTGGGTCAAAACACCTGCTGCTCACTCCTGACAACCTGAGCTGAATCCCTGGGATGCACAGAACTGTGAGTCAGTCCTATGTGAGTTCACCCTCATGTCCTTCAGCCTTTGCATAATTTACAATTTTTTTCTTTTCTATATACAAACATTTTTTCCTACACGTATGTCTGTGAAGCACATGGTCAGAAGAGGGCGTCGGATCCCCTGAAACTGGAGTTAAGAATGGTTATAAGCTGCCACGAGATGGGAACCCAAGTCCTCTGCAAAAACAACTAGTATTCTTAAGTGCTGAGCCATCTCTCCATTCTCTATTACAGAATTTAAAAGTGTAACAGAAATCTGTTTGAAAAGGCCGAATGAAATATTTTCACTTAGTGTGTTCGTGGTCGTTATGGACATTCAAAAAACAAACAAAAAGCACCAGAACTCCTCTCCCAAGCAGGGAGGGCATGCAATACCATGAATTTGGTACAAATCCTACAGCTGGGAGGCACACATGGTCAAAAAAAGCCAGCATACAACCTTCTTTTGCTACCTGCACGTGTTGTGAGACTTCCTTCTAAATATTTACGTCTACACCCACAGCTCTCAGCCTGAGTGAAGGTGAATGCAGTGACTCATACCTGCTCAAAGTGCAGAGAATAATTGGTTGAAGAGTGCTCAGACCTAAACAGGACAGCAACACTCCCTATCCCTACTCAAAGGTCCAGGAAATACTGAAAAAGAGAGGACAGAGAGCAAAAGCTGGGTAAGGAGAGAGTGTCATGAAGCACTGCCATCCAGATATGACATTGCCACTGTAACCGTGAACACAGCAGCTGTGCAAACTTGCCCAAACTTAGGCCTTCCAACTTTCCACAATGGATAGAGGAAGTATCAGTGAAGACCCATCCCTTCCTGAGAAGTAATGAATTGTTAATTGCTGACCACAGCAACTCTTTTTTGCTTATAAAGGAAAGCATTTAATTGTGCCTGGCTTACGGTTCAGAAGTTTAGTCCATTATCATGGCAGAAAGCAAGGCAGTATGTAGGAAGACATGGTGCCGAGAGTTCTTACATCTTGATCCACAGGCAACAGGAAGAGACAGAGACACTATGCCTGTCTTGAGCTTCTGAGACCTCAAATCCCACCCCAGTGTCACACTTTCTCCAGCAAGGCCACACCTCCTAATAGTGCTGCTCCCTATGAGCCTATGGGGAACATTTTTATTCAAACCACCAGTTTCCATGTCAGTCTTACTTCCAATCTCTTAATTTTAATTTTTTTCAATTTGTTTATTCATTCATATTTATTTTACATCCCAGCTGCAGCCTCCCCCCATTCTCCCCTCCCAGTCCCTCTCCCCTACTCCAACCCCCCAACCCCCTCTTCTTCCATCTCCATCCATGAAAGGGCCCATCTCCTATGAATATCAATAAAATGTGGCATATCAAGTTGCAGTAAGACTAGGCACCTCCTCATGTACTAAGGCTGAGCAAGGTGACCTAGTATGTGGAGTAGAGTCCCAAAAGCCAGCAAAAGAGTTAAAGACAGCCCCTGTTCCCACTGTTAGGAGTTCAACAACTACACAATTGTAACATATATTCAGAGTCTAATTGCAGGCTCCCTGGTTGTTGGTTCAGTCTCTGTTAGCCTCTATGAGCCCAGGTTAATTGATTATGTGAGCCTTCTCATGGTGTCCTTGACCTCTCTGGCTCCTACACTCCTTTCTCCTCCTCCTCCTCCTCCACAGGAATCCCAAACTCTGCCTAATGTTTGGCTGTGGATCTCTGCATCTGCCTCCATCAGTTGCTAGATGAAGCCTTTCTGATGACAATTGGGCCAGGCACCAATCTGGTCAAAAGAGTTCAGGCTACTTATCCACTATTGCTAAGAGTCTAAGCCTGGATCCTCCCCATAGACTCCTGGGAGATTCCCCTGTGCCAGGCTTGACCACGGCAACTCTTATAAGGCAAATACTTAATTTAGGGTGGCCTGATTACAGTTTCGGAGGTTCAGTCCATTATTATCATGGTGGGGAGCATGACGGCATGCAGGCAGACCTGGTGCTGGTAACATCTTGGCTTGCAGGCAACAGGAAGTCAACTGACACACTGGGCAGTATTCTAAGCATCGGAAGCCTAAAAGCCTGCTCCCACAGTGACACACTTCTTCCAACAAGGCCATACCCACTCCAACAAAGCCACACTTCACAATAGTGCCACTCCCTGTGAGATTACTGGGGCCAATTACATTCAAACTGCCACAAGAGGGAAGGAAAAAAACATAAGGAAGAAAGCCAGACAGTCAGTTTGACCTGTTACCTTCTGATTTACATTCTTGGGAGACTGGGCAAGTTACCTGCAGAAGGAGTGTGTGTGTGTGTGTGTGTGTGTGTGTGTGTGTGTGTGTGTGTGTGTGTTGTGTGAGAGTGGGTTCTGCAGTGAAGATGCTGAATCAGAGACCTTGTTTCCTCTGCAGATTGGGCACTTGGAAGGTAGTCATAAAGAAATGAGGGCTGTGGGGCTCTGCTATGGAATTCTGCCCTCTGGCAAGACATGGCCTTGTGGCTGTGATTACGCATGGGAGACCTTCATAAAATTGAGCCTATTGATTGTCCATCACAGAGGTGAGGCTCATAAGGCCACCATACTCCTCCCCAGGAATTTATTGACAGTGGTTACTAAGGGAGAGGCCTCAGGAGGTCTCAACCCTCCCCACAAGAGAGTAAGCTGTTGCTACGAGTAGGGACTCAGGAAGCCATACCTTTTCCAAGGGTATACAGGCAGTTAACAGTTGCCATAGGAGATATTTTCCTTCACTGGTGTTGTTAGATCGGACTGGGATGGGATGGCAAAATCTCCTACCTCAACAGGAGTAGACTGCCCTTTAATTAGAACAATGAAAAGCAACAACCTCTCCATGTGAATGAAGACTGTGCATACAGGCTATGGTACAAGGGCTTGAGATCTTGTGGGGTTTGCAGTGGGAAGTGTCTATCAGGGTGCAGTTCAGTGGAAATTTTATTGGTCTTGGTTCAGCCTCCACAGTTTCAGATAACAACTATCTATATTGACAGGTAACCTTGACCACTGTGGTCTGGATTTCAGATAGAAGCCATCTACAGGAGCATGTATCCTTGAGTATGGGAAGCTTCTGCATCAGGATTTGCCAGCCAGAGTACATTTACCCTTTAAGTATAGCCTTTACCCATGTGCCTGTAAACAATCCCTTACCCACACTCCTGTAAGCAACTCCAGTTAAACTCACTGTTTGACCAAGCTAGACTTGAGTAGAACATCTTCTTCTCACTCTGTCTCTGATAAATAGACATTTCTCCCAGGTGAAATTCATACAAAGAGGTTCCTCCTGCCTTCCCCCAGTCCATCTCAACCCACTACATCCCTGCATTGTGAAGCAAGGGCAAGCACAGTGATGTCACAGACCCCCACTGTTCTATCCTCTCTCTCTCTTTCTGGCCACCCTGGGCCTTGATCAGCCTTTCCACTGGTGCCCCAGAGAAAAGAGGTCTACCTTGACAAGCAGCCTTATCAGGCCACTTGCAGCCATGGATGTCAATGGACACCCAAAGCCCCAGCCCTCCCCAGAGACTCCTGGTCCTCTTGCCGTGAACTCCAGCACACTCCTAGTGAACGACAATCTACAGCAAGATTCCCTCAACCTAGTTGTCGACAGGCTCCCACCGAAGACAGGTGCTGTGGTAATTGACATGGGCACAGGCACCTGTAAAGTGGGCTTTGCAGGACATTCCCAACCCACCTATACCGTGGCCACCATCCTGGGTTGCCAGCCCAAGAAACAGGCTACCAAGGGCCGGTCAGAGCTGGAAACTTTTATTGGGGAGGCAGCCCGCTCCCGCCCAGAGCTGAGGTTGGTGAAACCTATTCGCAACGGCATTGTGGTGGACTGGGAAGCAGCTGAACTAATCTGGCGACACATCCTGGAACATGATCTCCGAGTGGCCACCCAGGATCACCCTCTACTGTTTTCGGATCCACCCTTCAGCCCAGTCACCAACCGTGAGAAGCTAATAGAAGTGGCCTTTGAGTCTCTGCACTCCCCAGCCATATATGTGGCATCTCAATCTGTATTGTCAGTCTATGCCCATGGGCGTGTTAATGGACTTGTTGTAGACACTGGCCATGGAGTCAGCTACACAGTGCCAGTTGTTCAGGGCTACAACCTACCCCATGCCATCCAACGCTTGGACCTGGCCGGCAACCATCTTACTGCCTTTCTAGCAGAGATGCTGCTGGGCTCTGGCTTCTCATTAAGACAAGAGGACCTGGACATGGTGGAGAACATCAAACATCGTTACTGTTATTTGGCCTCAGATTTCCAAAAGGAGCAGGCTCGTCTGGATCAGGAGTGCAAGCAGACCCTAAAGTTGCCGGATGGACGGACTGTCACCCTGGGGAAGGAGTTATTTCAGTGCCCAGAGCTCCTATTCCATCCCCCCGAGATACCAGGACTGTCGCCCATGGGCCTCCCTGCCATGGCTGAACAGAGTCTCATAAAGGTGCCTCGGGAGCTACGGAACCACGTCGCCCAGAATGTGCTCCTGTGTGGAGGCTCCTCCCTCTTTACTGGCCTGGAGGGTCGCTTCAGGGCAGAGCTACTGCGCTCCCTGCCACCTGAGGATCACGTGGTGGTGATGGCACAGCCCAACAGGAACCTCTCTGTGTGGATTGGGGGCTCCATTCTGGCCTCGTTGCACGCTTTCCAGTCCTGCTGGGTCTTGAGGGAACAATATGAAGAAAGAGGACCTCAGGTTGTATACCGAAAATGCTACTAACGGGGGACAAGGTGGGAAGGGCTGAAGGCAGTAAAGCTTTCTTGCCAAGCAAACTCAGTCCTGTTGTCTTCCAGCTCTATCCCATGCTCTAAGGTCCACCCAGATGACTCATGTTCTCATTAAGCCACTAGCCTACACCCTCCAACTGACCCCTCAACCCATATCCTCCCATCTCCAACCCCTCACACCCCTGGTATCTTCTCCTCCAAACATTTCTGAATGGAAATTATGCTAAAGAATCCATGACCATCCCTATGAGACACCCTAATACTTTTTTAATTTAAGAAATTTTTTATTCATTTTCAAACCAACCACAGATTCCCCTCTCATCCCTCCTCCTGCTTCCCACCCCCAGTCTTCCCCCATCCACCCACCATCATCACCTCTTCCAAAAGAGTAAGGGCTCCCATAGGGAGTCAGCAAAACATGGCACCTGCAGTTGAGGCAGGAATAAGCCTTCCCCCTGCATCAAGGCTGAGTAAGGCATCCCACCATAGGTAATGGACTCCAAAAAGCCAGCTCATGCACCAGGGATAGATGCTGATCCCACTGCCAGGGGCCCCTAAAACAGACCAAGCCATACAACTGTCTCCCATATGCAGGGGGCCTAGTCTGGTACCATGCAGGTTCTACAGTTGTCGGCCTAAGTTTGTGAGTTCCTACAAGCTTGGTTCAGTTGTCTTTGTAGATTTCCCCATCATGATCTTGATCACCCTTGCTCATATAATCCCTCTTCCCTCTCTTCAACTGGACTCCCAGAGCTCAGCCTGGTGCTTGGCTGTGGATCTCTGCATCTGCTTCCATCAGTTACTAGATGAAGGCTCTATGATGACATTTAGGGTATTCACCAATCTGATTACCAGAGAAGGCCAGTTCAGGTACCCTCTCCACTATTGCTAGTAGTCTAAGCTGGCGTCATCCTTGTGGGTTCCTGGGAATTTCTCTAGCACCAGGCTTTTCCCTAACCCCATAATGTCCCCCTCTATCAAGATATCTCTTTCATTGCTCACCCACTCCATCCCTCCCCCAGTTTAACAATCCCATTCCCTCATGTTTTCAACCCTCTATTGCCCCACTTCTCCCTCAGTTTACTCATGGAGATACCCTAATTCTAATCGCTTAAATATACTTCCCTCATAACAAACCCTAAAACAACAACACCATTTTTCAGTCCTGTCAACCCACCTTCTAGGGATCTGTAGCCTATCTGTCCATCCATGGCATCCTCAGGTTGAGGAAAGCACACAGACACATCTAAATATTCTTAGAATCACACACACACACACACACACACACACACACTGGAAAGCCGTCTCCAAATTTCCATGGACTCTTAAGGTTTTAGGCTTTAGGTCATCTCCCTTGATATACTTCCTCAACCTCTCCAAACCAGTCCCCCAAAAAGTCTTCACAAGATGTTCTACATACCACACCCCAGAATTCTTCCAAGAATACTGCAACTCTACTCACCCTCCATGACTGCACCCTTTGTTATCCTTTCAAAAACACCCCTTAGAGTCCACTCATTCTTTTTTTTCCCCTTAATCCATACATGGATTTCTTTTCCCCTTGAAAATTTTGTATACAATCTGTCTTCATTTTATCCATCCCCCATTTCCCCTCCAGTGCTTCCCAGAGCCCCTCCACCACATCCTCCTTCCAACTTCATGATTTCTTTTCATAGCCCATTGAGTCCACTCAATAGTAGCCACATGGGCATAAGTACAGGACCATCCACTAGCATGTAGGCATCCTAACAGGGAACACTGCCCTGAAGAAAACTCATTTTCCCTATCCAAAGCTCTTCAACTTAGGGAACCCCCTCTTCCATATATGCTGGAATGTTAAATGGCTGGATATTGCATAGACCTTGTGCAGACAAGCACAGCTGCTATGAGTTCATAAATGCAATGGCCTGTTGTGTAGTGAAAACACTATTTTCCGACAGTCCTCACTGTGATACCTCTGTAAAAACCCCCCACTCTATCCCCTACAGACAAAGAGAAGCTTAAACCAGGATTCCTAAGTGTAGATAAGAACTTAGACCCCTTTTCCCCAGGTGGCTGTATCTGCTACAGGGACTTTGGAAAACACAGTCAGGATATTCAACCAAAAGACTAAAAAGGGAGGCGGGTTAAAATAAATTATATGGTCTGTGCCTTTAAGAACTAGCCTCACAAAGAAAGGGGAGCACTCCTTCCAACCTCCTTGCTGTGAGTGAGAGATTTGGAAGAGCCTCCTGGAGGCTTGTAAACTTAGAAAACACCTTACTTTTGCATTCTGTACCTAAAGTCTCCAGTGGTGGCTTTGGGGACTTGATCTAGGCACAACAAGACCCTCACTTTATTGTCTCAAAAAGGGGGGCTTAGACAAAGATATCTCAATATAGATAGACCCAGGCCAGTTTCAAGTCCCCAGAAATGATGGCGCCAGCCCCAGGAACTCAAAAGAACAGAGTCAGGATGTCTGATGGTAACCAATTAACCACAAGATGCCCCTCTCCAGAGATAACATGACCAGACCCCGGAGAGGAGTTGTAAAACTCCTGACAGGGCAAACAGATAAGCTAGAATAAGATAAAGCCCAGGCCTGGGAAAAACTGGACCAATCAAGGATGGACCTGTACTAACCCCCTCCCCTCTAAGAAATTTTATGGGTTTTGCCTATAAAAACTAACTTCCCCAAGAAAGAGTAACTCTTCTCTGCCTCACTTGAGATGGCTTGAGTTGAGTTCCCTGTCATGACTTGTAACAGATAAACCTTGCTTTTGCATTCTGGTATGCTTGTCCTTGGTGGTCTCTCTGGGGGTTACAATCTGGGCACAACACTCACCAACCTCTGGCTTTTAAGAATTCTCTGCCCCCTCTTCTGTAAAAGCTCCCTTAGTCATGGGAAACAGTGTGACATCTTATCTAGGGCTGTGAATTCTACATTTACTTGGTCTCTGCACTCTGACCACCTGGAGGGTCTATATATTTCTTGTCATTCACTGCAAAGCAAATATTCTCTGATGAAGAATGAAAACTGCACTAATCTATCAACACTGGAAGATAGGAAGGGTTTCAGGAGTGTGGGCTACTCACTCTCAGCTAACCAAACCCCTTTGTTCTCTCCAGACTCCACACATGAATACTAAATCTCAATCCACCACCTTCAAAGTCTCCCTCAAATGACCTACTAATGGATCCCGTGAAACTATCCCCTTCCCATCCTAGTATATCTTTCCAGACCTTGCTCTCACAATCCTGTAATCAGTCTCTCACAACTCATCTCCATCAATACCCACCAAAGAACACCAAGCCCCAAAATCTTAGGCTGATCCCTACTGCTCAAAGCTGACATCATTGTTTCCACCAGAAACAGTCCCACATGGCCACCTTACAGGGATGCTTTCCAACTCTGTTCCTCTGCCCTCACATCCTAGGAAGACTCTGAACTCCCAGATTTGGGTCTTAATATGTACACACTTCAGGGGTATCCTTTGCTGAGCCTACTAAACCCTCTTCTGTGTTATATTATAATCTCCCAACTCCTTCCCGTGACCCTCTCCAAAGACACTCTTCCAGCATCTTCCCCATGTTGAACCCCCAAAACACCCTTCTCTGAAATGCCTACATGTTTTCTAGAACTTGCTGCAGGACCAATTCCCAGGTGTCCTGTTATCAGCCCAGACTAGTATACGAATGGGTAACAAGGTTCACAAGAGCAATCCATTAAACTATGACCCTCAGGTAGATGTTCCAGGTGAGAAACACCTGGACAGTGGTTCTCTTCACCTGCTCCTACTCATGTCCCTAAGGGCCAGTTGTCCTAGTCATTCCCAGCCCCATTTCCCTTCATTCATTCAGAACTCATTACCATTTGTTTAGATTGATGCTTAGCCTATGACTTTGACATAGCCTCAGGGAATTTCTCTGCCCTGAGACCCTGAGGCCTCTCCAGCCCAGCTGTGTTCTTGCTGAGCCTGGAGTGGGAACCCAGTTCTTTCCCTGAAGCACCTGGATTCCTCTCTGGAGTTAGGACCTTCTGCACCAAGTCCTCTAGTAGAGACTGAGGGACATCAGGACCCTAGCCAGAAATGGGGACACAGGTGCCCAGTTTGTTGTTACAATAAACAGATTTCCATGGAGTTTATTCAAGTCTATTCCAGGCCCTCACAATGCTCAGCCCAAAGTGTCATTCTGCCATGGGACACTCTAGCTGCTCACACACATGTCTGTGTCTCTGCCTACATCCCTAACAGCTTTTGTCTTGTCTTGTGATTGTATGTGCATGTGCGGTATATATGCACATGTGTATGTAGGAACTAGAGTAGGATATTGGATGTTCTGCTCTCTCCTTCTGTACTTTGTTCCTTTGAGACAGGGCTTCTCACTGAACCTGGAGCTAGACTGGCAGCCAGCAAGATTGGCAGGCAACAGATTGGCAGTTTTAGCAATCCTTCCTGTCTCCCCATTTACACCCTCAGCACTGGGGTTAAAGACAACTTTTTACATGAATCCTGGGAATATTTTATTTTGTTTTTGTTTTTGTTTTCTGGACAGGATTTTTCTGTCTATCCCTGGCTGAACTAGAACTTAGCGATCTGTCTGCTTCTGCCTCCTGAGTGCTGGAATTAAAGGCATGTGCTGCCACACCCAGGAATCCTGAGATTTCAACTCAAGTCCCTACATTTACACAGCAAGCATTCTAACCCACTGAAAGATCACCCCGGCTGCTGTGCTGTTTTTAAAATGTGGGTCTCATATTGTCCAAGGTACACTGGAGCTCACATACAACACACACAACACACATATTACATTCACACACATCACACACACACAACACTCACATACAAAACTCACATTACATTCACACACATAGCACATACTCACATCACATACATTTACATATATCACACACAACACACATTCACACACACCACACATGAATCACATACACATACAGATCACATTCACACATATCACACACTCACACATATTATATATACACCACACACTCACACACAAATCACATACATTCATACATCATACTCACACACATCACACACACACACACACTCACACATATCACACATCATACACTCACACACATACACACACACACACACACACACACACACACACACACACACACACACCTTTTCTGCTCTCTCACTCTCCTATATAACTTCTTTTTATGTGCATTAACATTTTGCCTGAGTGTATGTCTGTGTGAGAGTGTTGGGTCCCAGGGAACTGTGGTTACAGACGGTTGTGAGCCACCATGTGGGTGCTGGGAATTGAATCCAGGTCCTCTGACAGAGCAGCCAATGCTCCCAACCACTGAGCCATCTGCAACCTCCCTAGCATCACTTTCACATGGCAATTTTCCCAAAGTATAGACATGCATATGCGTGGAGCACTCTAACTTGCCCCACAAATCTGCCATTAGGAAACAAAGGTGCACAAGAGAGAACACTAAATATTTGTCTTTATGAGTCTGGGTTACCTCACTTACCTCATATTTTCCAGTTATTATACCCATTTTCCTAGAAACTTCACAATTTTATTTTTATGGCTGAATAAAAGACAAACAGGTGAGGAGGGAATTAGGTGGGGCAGGGGAATCAACCAGAACTAAGTACAAAAATGCCCGAAGGAAATCTGTTCCTTTGTATGCTGGGTTTTTTCTCTTTTTTTTTTTTTTTTTTTTTTATTTTATTTTCTTTTCCCCCCTCTTATTAAAAGTAAATTCTTTTCTCATACAGTATATCCTGATTACAGTTCTCCTCCCTTTATTCCTCACAGTTCCTCCCCACATCCACTCCCATCCAAATCCACTCCCTTTCTGTCTCCCATTAGAAAAGAACAGGTTTCTAAGTGGTAACAACAAAACATAATGAAATAAAATATAAAATACAATAAGCTAATTTTTTAGTCAAAACAAAATGTCGTTATTTTTTAAGAAGAAAAAGGGGGAAAGAGAAAAGAAGGGAGGGAGGGAGGGAGAGAGGAAGGGTAGCAGGACTAGGCTAATTGTACATTCTCAGCTAGAGGTTCAGCTACTCTGAATTGGCCAGATTACCAAGAAGAATGCGGGACATATTTTGTTCTTCCCACCAGGGGGCAGCACCTTCAAGTTCAAAAGACCAAGGTAGCTTTGACTTTAACACAGTGGTTCTCAACCTTCCTAAAGCTGCCACCCTTTAATATAGTTCCTCATGTGGTGACCCCAATCATAAAAATATTTCCATTGCTACTTTATAACTGTAATTTTGCTACTGTTAAGAATCATAATGTAAATATCTGTGTTTTCCAATGGTCTTAGGCAACCCCTCTGAAAGGGCCATTCGACTCCCCAAGGGGCTGCAACCCATGAGTTGGGAGCTGCTGCTTTTTTTTTTAAAGGTTTATTTATTTATTATGTATACAGTGTTCTGCCTGCATGTCAGAAGAGGGCACCGGATCTCATTACAGATGGTTGTGAGCCTCCATGTGGTTGCTGGGAATTGAACTCAGGACCTCTGGAAGAGCAGCCAGTGCTCTTAACCTCTGAGCCATTTCTCTAGCCCAGGAGCTGCTGCTTTTACACAACAGAGTCAAAGGCAAGGGTAGTGACATCCGGGGAAAATTCTTCCAAATGAGAAGGGGGTGGATAGTGAGAAAAGAGGGAAATCTAGAAAAGGGGGAGAGGGAGGACACAGAGGAAGACAGAATGGAAAACAGTACTAAAGTTGGAAGGGGGAAGTGCTGGGGGTATAGGAAGAATGGGGGGGAGGGAGTAGAAGGGGGTGTGGATTTCATCAAAACTATATGTGTGTCTGAAATTATCAAACAATAAAAAGAAAATAATCTGTCTCAGAAGCCACTGGAAGTGGGGAATGTTCAGAAAACACACCTTCCCTCAGCCTACTAGGACACCCACAGGCCCTCATTTAAACCAAGCTGTGACTTCCTCGGACTCTAATAATTCCCTGGGTCAGAACATTCATCTACAACCTTCCAGGCATGGAGCATTCCCATTTACATACTCCCATTGATGAAGCCACCTGAACGCTATTAGAACTCTCACCCCCTCGTGTGAATCCTTAGGCTCCACCTAGCATCAGACCCTAATCCTGTTTATCCAGCGCCCTGAAGACTCTCACAGCTGCCCACACACACCCTAGAGTCCATGTGCTCTCAATCCCAGAGTTCCCAGTTCCCTCAATTTCTGGTTAAAGTCATTTACAAGCATATACTCGTCACACACAGTGATCTAAGAAAAATAAAGACATGGGGCCTCTGCCTTCCAAATCCTTGTGACAGAGACAGACAACGTCTTAGACCCATTTTCTCCAACTTCCAGTGAGCTGGCATCTGTCCCTTTCACAGATCCCCAACTCCTTTCTTTCTGAAGACCCCAGAATTCATCCCCTTTCTCCAGAATTCATCCCCTTTCTCCAGTCTTCTGATCTCAAGCCAGTACCTTGTCCTATAGGAAGGAGAGAGAGAGAGAGAGAGAGAGAGAGAGAGAGAGAGAGAGAGAGAGAGAGAGAAAGGGGGGAATGAATGTGCAGGAGTAGGGCTGTACACACTTGTAAACTTGTATGCAAAGGCCAGAGAACAACATTGGGTGTACTGTTCTGCCACTCTTTGCCTTCTTCCCTTGAAACATGGCCTCTTGCTGAATCTGAAGCATCTCGTTTCTGCTAGGCTGGCAAGCCAGTGAGTCCCCAGGAACTACCCATCCCCTGCCTCCCAGTTCTGGGGTTACAGGCACTCACAGCCACGTACAGCTGTTACATGGGTGCTGGGGATTCAAACACAGTCTGTCATGCTTGCATAGTAAGCACTCTTACCCACTGAGCCATCTTCTCAGCCCTTGAACCTTCTCTTAGGAGCCTGGTCACTCCAGGGGGAACCATTACAAGAGAATTAGAAATCCTAAATCGGAACATACTGCTCTCTGCTCAGAACTTTCTGGTAATATTTTATAATATGCAAACCAAGTGCTGACCATCTTTCTACACCTCTCTTTGGCTGTCCTTGCAATCCCTCTCTACTCCGCCATGCTTGCACTTTTTCTTTATATATTTGTATTTTTATGCTTGCACTTTTTCTGGTATATAGGGTGCATGCACCCCTCCAGTTCATCTTGGAAACTTTGCTCTATGGACCTTTGAAAATGACTTTTTGAAACACGGGAAATATGGTTAAAAGAGGGCACTAGGGTGTGCCCTAGTTCAATCTGGCTGGCTGGCAACCTAAGAAAAGATTAGTCTGGGTATCATGGTGTAGTTCAGGATAGATAGAGAGAGGAGGACCAGAGTTCAAAGTCACCCTTGCCTACAAAGTCTAAGGCCAGTCTGGACCCAAAAGGAAGAATAGGTAAAAGAGATGGCTCCGTCAGTAAAACTTGCCTCACAATAGTTAGGACCTGAGTTTGGATCTCTGGAGCCTAGAGAGAGAGAGTGAGAGAGAGAGAGTGAGAGAGAGAAAGTGAAAGAGAGAGAGAGAAGAGAGGAGAGAAAGAAAAGAAAGAAAAAAGAAAGACGGAGAAGAGAGAAAGAAAGAGAAAGGGAAAGAGAGGAGAGAGACAGAGAGAGGAGGGGAAAGAGAGGAAATAGAGAAGAGAGAGCAAGAGACAGAGAGAAAGAAGAGAGAGGGAAAGAAAGAAGAAAAAAGGAAAGGGAAAGAGAGATAAGAGTGAAACAGAGAGGAGAAGAGAAAAAGAAAGAAGAGAGCAAGGAAGGAAGAAAGAAAGAAAAAGAAAGGAAGGAAGGAAGAAGAAAGGAAAAGGAAAGAGAGGCAAGAGTGAGACAGAGAGGGAAGGGGTAGGAAAGAAAAGAAAAAAAGAGCCAGGCAGTGGTGGCGCACGCCTTTGATCCCAGCACTCAGAAGGCAGAGGCAGGTGGATCTCTAAGTTTGAGGCCGGCCTGATCTACAGAGCGAGTTCCAGGAAAGGCACAAAGCTACACAGAGAAACCCTGTCTCGAAAAACCAAAAAAAAAAAAAAAGAGAGAGAGAGAGAGAAGAGTTGCATGTAAGCACGTCCCTGTAATCTCAGCAGTATCAAGATAGAAAGTGGATCCCTGGAAGTTCCTATCTTCCAGGATCTATATGGCAAAGTTCCAGGCCAATGGCAAAGTTCCAGGCCAATGCGAGATCTTGTCTCAAACAGAAAACACAGAAGGTGCTTAAGGACCAATCCTGAAGGTTTTCCTCTAACTTCCACACAGGCACTGTGCAGTTCATATGAACACCCACACATACAAACACACAGAGAGATACACTAAAATTAATGAGAAAATAAATGTGATACCTCAGTAAAACCCTCCACTTTATCCCCTACAGACAAAGAGAAGCTTAAACCAGGATTCCTAAGTGTAGATAAGAACTTAGACCCCGGGGCTGGAGAGATAGCTCAAGGGTTAAGAGCACCGACTGCTCTTCCAGACGTCCTGAGTTCGATTCCCAGCACCCACATGGTGGCTCACAACCATCTGTAATGAGATCTGGCGCCCTCTTCTGTATACATAATAAATAAATAAATCTTTAAAAAAAAAAAAGAACTTAGACCCCTTTCCCCAGGGACTTTGGAAAACAGTCAGGATATTTGACCAAAAGACTAAAAAAGGGAGGCGGGTTAAAATAAATTATATGGTCTGTGCCTTTAAGAACTAGCCTCACAAAGAAAGGGGAGCACTCCTACCAACCTCCCTGCTGTGAGTGAGAGATTTGGAAGAGCCTCCCTGGAGGCTTGTAAACTCAAAAAACACCTTACTTTTGCATTCTGTACCTAAAGTCTCCAGTGGCAGCTTTGGGGACTAGGCACAACAAGACCCTCACTCTATTGTCTCAAAAAGGGGGGCTTAGACAAAGATATCTCAATATAGATAGACCCAGGCCAGTTTCAAGTCCCCAGAAATGATGGCGCCAGCCCCAGGATCTCAAAAGAACAGAGTCAGGATGTCTGATGGTAACCAATTAACCACAAGATGCCCCTCTCCAGAGATAACATGACCAGACCCCGGAGAGGAGTTGTAAAACTCCTGACAGGGCAAACAGATAAGCTAGAATAAGATAAAGTCCAGGCCCGGGAGAAACTGGACCAATCAAGGATGGGCCCATACTAACCCCCTCCCCTCTAAGAAATTTTATGGGTTTTGCCTATAAAAACTAACTTCCCCAAGAAAGAGTAACTCTTCTCTGCCTCACTTGAGATGGCTTGAGTTGAGTTCCCTGTCATGACTTGCAGCAGAAGTAAACCTTGCTTTTGCATTCTGGTATGGTGGTCTCTCTGGGAGTTACGATCTGGGCACAACAATAAACTCGGGGAAGATAGTTCTGTTAGTTTTCTGGCTGCGTTGTGTTCTTACCCTGCAAGGAACGTCACGAAACACGACAGAATCCGCTTATAGAGTTTATTAGAAACAAAGGATAGAAAGTGCGCAGGCCTGTGGGAGAGACACGTGCGTGGAGAAGGGGAGTGGGGAATATGGCGCCGGACTTTTAAAACCGGCTGGGGGCGTGGCCAGGTCATGTCACTACTCTACGTGTGTACGTAGGGCACATGGTGGTGCTGCGCGCTTACATCACCATGCAACGTCACGGGACTCTGATCACGCGAGACCCCTTGGCCCGGAACTTGATAGGTGGAGACATCCGGGCCCACCGGTATCCTAGCTACGGGACGCTCTTGATGCGGAAGTGGCTGGACGGAAGTGTTCGCCCAGTAAATGGAACCGCGTTGTGAACCCTTCAAGTTCATTAGTTAAGATTGCTTACTGTTCTTCCAGAGGACTGTTTCCCAGTACCCACATCAGTTGTCCACAGCTGCCTAAAATTCCAGCTCCACGGGGTCTGAAACCATTTTCTGGCCTCTTAGGAACCCACACATATGTGCATATGCACATACATGTTCTTAGAAATCAAATCTATTTTAAAAGTTGTACTGGCTGTGTATCACAGTATTTAAGTCTTTTTAATTTCCCTTGATACTACTGAGGCTATGAAATATGAAGTGAAAGGGTAGACTTCACTAAGGACATTGCATCTTTTTCTAGGAAAGGAGCTCATGGGTTTCTGGGGGACATAGTAACTTGGTTTCTTTTCCTGTAGTTGTGATAAAATGCTCTAATAAAAGCAACTTAGGGAAGAAAGGATTTTTTTGGCTGATAGCTCAAGGTACTTGAAACAGCTGGTCTCGTCATCACAGTCAGGAGACTGGGGATGAACACAAGCTGCTGCTCAGCTCCCTTTCTTCATTGTACACAGTCCAGCAACCCCTGCTGGATGGTCCTGCCCATATCAATTAAGTCATCAAGATCCTCCCCTACAGGCATGCACAGAGGCCCTTCTCCCAGGTGACTCTAGGTTCTGTCAAGTTGAGGATTAGCACTAGCTGTTGCAAGGTGGTTGTATCCTATTAGTTGGACATGAGACTATATGATGTCGTTGATTTGGAGATTGAGCATGACTTAAGGAGAGACATCTGGGAATCAACTTGACAAGGGGTAGATGTGTGCTGGTGAGCATCATGTATCACATTGGCTAGCTCATGCTACCCAAATGTTAGCTACCCAAATATGAAATACTAGATGTTTCTGTGGAGATGTTTTTAGGTAGCAGCAAGCTTCAGATCAATAGACAGAGTAGCATAGATGGTCATCCATAATAGGGCGACCCTCACCTTAACAGAGGCTCGTTTGCGGGCAGTACTCCCTGCTTCGCTGCAATATCCTTAATAAAGTGTTTGGGGAAGAGGAGGAGGAGGAAGTGGATGTGAAGGGGAGCAGGGGAAAGAGGAAGGAAAGGAGGAAAGGAAGAGAGGAGGAGGTGGGAAAGGATCTGTCCCACACCTGAAGAAAATAATCTCCCTCCTCTTCCTCGTCCTTCTCCTCCTGCAGCCATCAACTACATAGACACCTTCATGGAAGGGCAGGGCCTCAGGAGTATCAGTTCCCCAGGGGTCTAAGGGAGCTTTGCTATGTCCGGTGTGGGATATTAGGGGAAAATCTACATACACTATGTTCTTATGTCTGTTAACTTTATTCCTCTAAGACAAAATTACAACAATTCAGCTATTGCTCCACCAGGCATTCAAGGCAGGAACAACTCTAGACACACCAAGCTCTATATCCGTCTACTCTATTTCTCTGGGGTGAAATCCTGTCTCCATAACTGCAGTTCCGTCCAGCTCCCTAGCTCATAGTCCTGCTAAAGACTAAACTCCTATGCTTCCAGCCTCATCTTAGTCCTCTGTATCCTCTTTCTCCACCTCTGCTGCTCTCTACTCCTGGCACTCAGAAAACTGAGATCTGCTTACCCTCTATGGAACCTCTGTTATCCTCTCTTCTCTCTCGCCATGCTGTTCTGTCCTTGTCTACAGAAAATGCCTGCCTATTTTTCCCCTGGGCAGGTGGTTCCCTGCCTCCTCAGGAATGTTGTTTTATCTCTCACACTGATATGTAAAAACTTCTTTTGTTTTCAGTCAAAGTGCTCTGGAGAACCACTAGGCCTCCTCAAGGCGAGGGGGATGGTCTGAGCTTCATTAGCACAGGAAACAAAGCTATGCGTCTTCCGCCAGCTTGTCTCCTAAACTCAGCAGGGCAGTAGGTAATTTCATGGGTTCAGCAGGTCTGAGGTGCTGAACTGTTTACCATTTGGTCTGGGCACGCAAGGATTTCATAGTAGAAGACAGCTGAAATATTAAAGGCTGGGTAACACCAAATATTCATAATAAATTCTTTGCCTTTTGATAGACTCTTGGCCGGTCAAAGTTCAGCTTTAATACATAGCTGAATCTCTATGATATATTCTTGCGGCCCGCAAAACATGAGCTCCTCCAATCTCTGTGACTGTCAAGCTTAGCCTTTTGCAAGTCTTGTGCCACAGGTAATCAAAGATGCCAAGTTGAGTGTGGCACCGCAATGTGCCTAGAAGATAGTGTCCACTCCTTCATTCTGCTTTTACATTCTTTCCTGCCCCCAAGATGTTCTCTGAACCTTGGGGAAGACTGGTCAATATATTGTCCCATTTAGGTGTGAGACCAAAATGAGCCATCTTAGAAATAAGACCAAAATGCTTTCACCCTAAAACTAAGGCCTAAGATTTCTCCTTTTAGGAATAGGCCATTAGTTACTGAAACCAGTCAGTTCAGATTCCAGAAACCAGGAAGTGTAAAAGTACAGAGTCGCAAGATAGTCACGAGGTAATGCCTGCCAGACTATGGAATGTCCTCTCCCTGGTTTCCAGGGTAACTGACCACAGAAATGCCCCCACCTGAGGGCAGCCAATGAGAAATGGTGGCGGGCAACCACTCCCTTAGAAGTAATTTCTAGAAGTCCCTAGAAGTGAGCCAATCAGAATTGTATCCATACTAGCACCCCTAAATGATGTAACCTTGTGACTTTTCCCTTTAAAAACTGAGCTTGCAGACAGGTGGGCGCTTCCTCCAGCCTCCACTGCGTTGGATGTATTGGACGAAGTCCCTGCCTAGGCTTGCATTGCTTTTGGATATCCAGAATTAAACCTTGCTTTTGCATTCCGGCATGCTCGTCTTTGGTGGTCTCCCTGGGGGTCACGATCTGGGCACAACATTGGGACTCAGCAGTCACTTATTCTCAGCACTTTGACTATGAGTCTCTGCAGTTATGGCTGCAAAAAGAAGTTTCTCTGACCAAAGCTGACAGCAGCACTGAGCTATACTGTGAGTCTCACTAATCCCTGGCTTCTCCCACAATCCTGGGAGGTAGTAGTACACTTGCCATATCAGTTCTATGGAGAGAGAAACGAAAGGCCAGCAGTTGAATCAAAGCAAGCTGGAGCCCTCTCTTCTCTGTATGGGGACCTAGGCCTGGATCAGAGTCCCTTGCCTTCTCTCCTCCTCCAGCCTGTGATGGGATGATAGCCAGGAAGCCTGGTGGGGTAGGGATAGGACAAACAACTGAAAAAGAGTTCTCAGAATTTACAGTGCTTTGGGGAAAGGGGAGTGAGGGGCTGACCCCTGCTTGCAGAGAGCTACAACAGGTCATGAGGACCACACTGGTGGCCCTAGGGGCAGGGCAGCGGTCCTTTCTGTCCCTCATATTTCACACACCAGGGATGCCTCAAGCACACACATGCCCTGTCCACCCTCCACACTGTGGTCTGGAGCTCACTAACAAATTTAACTGGTGATCTCCAATCCAAGGAGACCCTCTCTCAAAAATAAAGATGGCACCAGAGACACAGCTCAGCAAGTAGAGGTACTTGCCACACAAGCCTGTGACCTGAGTTCAATCCCCAGGGTCCACATAAAGGTGGAAGACGAGAACTGACCACTCAGTGTCCTCTCCTGATCTCTGCATAAGTACCATGGCATGCTTGCTGCCCCCACAATAATAATATTAACTTTAATAATAATAATTTTAATGGAATTGTACTGTAAACAAAAGAATGACCCTGGAGATTGTCCACTGGCCTCCATATCCACATGCACAACAGCATTCACATACAATTTTTTTAAATACAATAAAAAAAAAAACTTTTGTAGGTGGTGGTGGTACACACGTTTAATCCCAGCACTCAGGAGGCAGAAGCAGGCAGACCTCCAAGTCTGTGGCCAATCTGGTCTACAGAGAAAGTTTCAAGACAGCCAGGGCTACCCAGGGAAACACTGTCAAAAAAACCAAAATAAATAAATAATAAACAAAAATAAAATTGGGAATTGAAGCCAGTCTCATAGGGAGAATTCATGCATAGTACTGTAAACCTGGTCAAAAGCCCATGACTGGAAGTGATAAAGCCTAAGAAGAATCCACTGCTGTTCTGCTAAGTGGACATGGTGTCGAATGGCCTTCTGAGTGTTGTTTATATCCATAGACTGGCGCTGCTCTCAGTCTGGGTCAGAGAAACTTCATTCTCAGTGTGAAATGGTCAATGCAAAGACTCAGAACTAACCATAACACTGAGAAATAGTGACTGGTGAGTGCTAAGCCCTAACTAGATCATCAATGCCACCCCTCCGAGGCCCTGGAAATTGTGCAAAGAGAACAGAATTAATCCAAGAGCTGGAGGGTGGGGAAGAGTGTCATGAAATGTCTTCAGGACATGGCATGGATGTCGTAATCATGAACTCACAGCAGCTAAGGTTACCTGCAGGAGACTGGGCCCATCAGCATTCCAGCATGGCATGGGAAGGGGCTTGCCAGACCCCACCTCTTCCTGAGGATCTACTGGCAGTTAACTGCTGCTAGGGGGATGGAGAGACTTTTTCTTCAGTGGCATAGCCACTGGCTGGTTACTCCCATTCCTATAAATAACCCTCATCCATGCTAGTGCAAGCAACCCTAGTTGAACTCCATGTGCCACAGATAAACAAAGGCAAGAAAGTAGGACATGAATTTGTTGAGAAGCAAAGGTTCAGTAGACGTGGGAGGGGAATAACAGAAGGGGAGGGTGGAAGTGAGAAAAATACATTCTATGGACCCACCAAAAGATGGGATGAATGACACTATTTGCAAACAGTCCTTTCTGAGAACAAGACATTAGAGACAAATTCTGAATATTGAAAAACAAAGACTAAAGAAAGGCATTCCAGGCAGAAGGAACAGCAAGTGGGGAGACCAGAGCAGAAAAGGACTTTGGTGTCAGTGCACTGCTGAGGACCTATTACAGTCATGTGATATGAGGCAAGGCATGTTACAGATGAGCCTCGGTTTCCCCAGCTGTCAATGAGAACTACAACAAGGAAGGCTTTGTCCAACAAATGCTAAGGTAGGACTAGGGAGACAGCTCCGTTAGAGTGCTTGCTGCCCACACATGCCTATAACCCCAGCACTGCACTGGGCTGAAACAGGAGGATGGCTTTGTGGCTGCCAGCCTAGCTCTAGCTTTGGTGAGAGTCCCTGTGTCAATAAAGTGGAAAATAATAGAGGACACTCCTGAAGATCTCCTTTGATCTCCATGTGCACGCACAGGGGTACACACATGCACATACAAGGGCATACATACACACACACACACACACACACACACACACACACACACACACACACACACACACACAAAGTCCAGGGGAAAGCATTGGCAGCCACTGGATTAGATCAGAGAACCAGGCAATAAGCCCACTTGTCATTGTGACAGACCATCAGGAGTCATTAATTCCAGAGCATGTTTAAGCCTCCACATTGTCAAAACCGCCTGGCCACCAGGTGGCGGTGGCACACTCCTTTAAACCCAGCACTTGGGAGGCAGAGCCAGGCGAATCTCTGTGAGTTCAAGGCCAGCCTGGTCTACAGAGTGAGATCCAGGACAGGTACCAAAACTACATGGAGAAACTCTGTCTCAAAAAATGGAAGAAAAAAAACTAACAACAAAAAACTGGTGTTGCATAGCCCTTATCAGCAGTGTCACTAGCTAGGGCCATCTTACCTCTAACATATTTTGGGCTCTTCCTGTTTACCTGAGCCTGCCAGATTTTTTCTGGGGCTATTCCTGGCCACTTCCTTACTGATCAGACTCCTCCAACCTCAGCCAGTCCCTTACCCTTCTAGCATCTCCTGATACCTGTCCCTCCCACTCTTGTCAAAAATGATTATTTACTGGAAGAAAAGTGATAAAAGACAAGAGGGAGCTGGAAAAAAAAATACAGCTCAGCAAGAAAATAAGATGTTTGCATTTCCCAGGAGGAAGCTGGATAGCTAGACTAGTGGAATTGTCAAGCTCTGGTTCTTGCCTTGGTTCTGTTATATAAGATGGAAAGTGATCTGCCAGGCAGTGATGGCACATGCCTTTGATCTCAGCACTCAAGAGGCAGAAGCAGGTGGATCTCTGAGTTCAAGGCCAGCCTGGTCTACAGAGTGAATTCCAGAACAGGCTCCAAAGCTGTACAGAGAAACTTTGTCTCGAAAAAACCAAAATAAAAAAAAAAAATTAAAAATGATGGAAAGTGATCAAGGAACACACCTTATATCAATTGTTGTGCCCAGATCATAACCCCCCAGAGAGACCACCAAGGACGAACATACCAGAATGCAAAAGCAAGGTTTATCTGTTACAAGTCATGACGGGGAACTCATCTCAAGCCATCTCAAGTAAGGCAGAGAAGAGTTACTCTTTCTTGGGGAAGTTAGTTTTTATAGGCAAAACCCATAAAATTTCTTAGAGGGGAGGGGGTTACTATGGGTCCATTCTTGATTGGTCCAGTTTTTCCCGGGCCTGGGCTTTATCTTATTCTAGCTTATCTGTTTGCCCTGTCAGGAGTTTTACAACTCCTCTCCGGGGTCTGGTCATGTTATCTCTGGAGAGGGGCATGTTGTGGTTAATTGGTTACCATCAGACATCCTGACTCTGTTCTTTTGAGTTCCTGGGGCTGGCGCCATCATTTCTGGGGACTTGAAACTGGCCTGGGTCTATCTATATTGAGATATCTTTGTCTAAGCCCCCCTTTTTGAGACAATAGAGTGAGGGTCTTGTTGTGCCTAGATCTTGTCTGTCCCCAAAGCTGCCACTGGGGACTTTAGGTACAGAATGCAAAAGTAAGGTGTTTTCTAAGTTTACAAGCCTCCAGGGAGGCTCTTCCAAATCTCTCACTCACAGCAGGGAGGTTGGTAGGAGTGCTCCCCTTTCTTTGTGAGGCTAGTTCTTAAAGGCACAGACCATATAATTTATTTTAACCCGCCTCCCTTTTTAGTCTTTTGGTTGAATATCCTGACTGTGTTTTCCAAAGTCCCTGTAGCAGATACAACCACCTGGGGAAAGGGGGTCTAAGTTCTTATCTACACTTAGGAATCCTGGTTTAAGCTTCTCTTTGTCTGTAGGGGGATAGAGTGGGGTGGGGGGGAGTTTACTGAGGTATCACATCAACCTCTGACCTCCATGCACATGTTCACACAAATGCACATACATGCAAGTGTGAATACACATCTGCATACCACACATTCCTTGTCTGAGGTCCTCTTTTGCACTTCTGTTGCTGTGATAAAACACAGACCAAAAGCAATGTGGGGAGGAAACCATTTATATCTTACAGGTACAGCCCATCACCAGCAGCAGCTCTGGCTTTTCTTGATTGACAATTAAAGTGGGAGCCTAAACACACTGTAGGTGGTGCTTCCTCTAAGCTAGTGGTCTCTGGTGCTATAAGAAAGCAAGCTGAGCAACCAGTAAGCAGCACTCCTCCATGGCTTCTGCTTCAATTCCTGGCTCCAAGTTCCTGCCCTGACTTTTCTTAGTGATGGAGTGTTACCTGGAAATGTAAAATGAAATTAACCCTCTTCTCCCATGTTGTTTCTGGTTATGGTGTTTATCATAGCGATAGAAACCCTAAGACATGCACTTAGAGTAGAACTGCAAACAAATGGAAAGGTGACCGGAATTGTGAGGATCCACTCTCCCTTCCACCTCCTCCATCTGTGGAGGAATAGCAGTCCATAGTACGACCCTGATGGCCTCTTGCAAGCAGGCACAGCTGATCTGATAAAGATGGAAGTGATGCTCTGTAATACATAAACATGAAAAAATACATAAAATAGAAGAGACACCCTGGTGTTTGCCCCACTGTGATTCTGCCTCATGGGGCAGGTTTATCTGTTCTGTGACCGTTGCTTCTCAGAAAGGCACAGAAACAGAGTGAGCATTGGCCAGGCATTGGCAGGCAATGGGAAGATGAGTCACAGTCACCCTGTGGTCAGTCCCACCCATCCATATACCAGACAGCAAGCCAGTTCTCTTGCACTTGTGAGGTAGTCTTATTTTCTCTCCACCTCACACGACCACAGGATGGGGGTTGGAGGACATTTACAACAGAGATGTGCTCAGAAATCCCCACACACAATTCCCATCTCACTCAGAGAGGAAGCCAGTCTTTACCTTAGCCCACAAGGCCCTGCATGAACCTGTCAACTCCCACCCTCACCTCCACCCTCTCAGCCCTTTAGTCATGTTTCAGCTTTATGGACTACTGTGATGTTCCTGCATGACCCTACCTCAGAGCCTTTGCTCAGTGTCTAGGTTTTCAGCTTATGAGATTCCTCAGCAGGTAAAGGTACTTCCACCCAAATAAAATGACTGGGTTCAATTCCTGGGACCTACATAATGGTGGAAAGAGTTGTTCTCTGACCTCCACATGTGTACCACAGAACCCACACACCTACATTCATACATTACATACACATATGATATAAATCAGTAAACTAAAATTTAAAAATAAAGGTCCTTCTCAGGACTGGAAAGACGGTTCAGCACTTATGAGCACTTGTTACTCTTCCAGGGGACCAAGCACCCACATAAGGTGGCCCCCAAGATGCCACTCCTTCCCCAAGGGATCACACACAAATAATAAGAGTGAATCTTAGCCGGGCGTTGGTGGCGCACGCCTTTAATCCCAGCACTCGGGAGGCAGAGCCAGGCGGATCTCTGTGAGTTCGAGGCCAGTCTGGACTACCAAGTGAGCTCCAGGAAAGGTGCAAAGCTACACAGAGAAACCCTGTCTCGGGGGAAAAAAAAAAAAGTGAATCTTTTTATAAGGACCATCTCTGGAAGAGAGGTGTGCATGGGCACATGTGTGGGCACACATTGGGCAAGAGGTTGATGCTGGGTGTCTTCCTCAATTTCTCCATCTTATTTTTGAGATGGGATCTCTCACTATACCCAGAGCTCACCATTTCAGGTAGACTAGCTGGGAAGCCAGCTCCCAAGATCTGCCTATCTCTGCCACACCACCACTGGGATTAATGCCACCATAACTGTTAGTAAACTGCAAAAGCTCTGGGTTTGGTGTCCCAGGTTTTGGCACCAAATATAAGTAAACTGCAAAAGCTCTGGGTTTGGTGTCCTGGGTTTCAGCACCAAATGTTAGTAAACTGATGGCTGAAACTGCGAGGAGACAGTTCAGCCCTAGAGGACGAGGTATCCCAGACACCTCAGAGCTACTCAAAACAAGAGCTCTGCCCTGAAGGTGTCCCGGACACCTGGAGCTGTTTAGCACAACTCTGATGGCTGAGACTGCAAAGAAACAGCCCAACCTTGGAAAGGAAGGTTTTCTGACTTCTCGAGTCAGTCCTGGAACTGCTTCAGCAAGGAAGGGTATCCTGACTCTTCAGGAAAGTCAGGCTATCCTGACTCTTCGGAAAGGTCAGGATATACTAGTGTGATGGTATGATGGGGGATGGTTTCCCCGCAGGACACAGCAATCCTGCTCCTCTCCTGAGCTCTCTGGCTCAGTGTTACCAGCTCTTTCTCGCTCAGTCCACTATGGGACGTCCCAGCAAGGTTCTTCTGTTCAGCTCCCCCTTGCTCAGTCCACTATGGAACATCCCAGCAAGGTTCTTCTGTTCACCTGTCAATGAAGGTCTTCACCCAATACTCTTTTGAGAAAGAGGTTTATTTGGGAAGGAGGAGTCCGGGAGAGTAGCTGCCTCTACCAGGGTGGAGAGAACAGCTCACAACTGACCCGGCAGGGTGGTTTATATAGGATGTCTAGGGGGTGGAGTCAACTGTGATTGGTTAGTTTATTTTCTGCCCAGGGATTGGCCAGTATTGTGAGCAAGGGGCAGAGATGGCCCTGATTTCAGGGCCAAACTGTGTTTCTTTCATTGGCCTTTCTTGGCTTTTTGACACTACCTCTAAGGCCAGGGCACATTTCTTTCACTGACTCTGTTTCTAGGGGCCAAGAATGTTTCTTTGGTACTGGTTTCAGAGTCAGGGCATGTTTCCTTGGTTGATTTCTCTGGCCCAGATCCCAAACACAGGCTGTGTTTCTTTCCCTGGTCCTGGGCCCTAGGGCCAGGATTCTGCTGTCCTGCTCTGTGATTGGTCGATTTTACAAGGTAGTTGGACAGGGGCAGAGATGGCTCTATCTGAGATGAACTGTGCTTCTCTCACTGGCTTTATCTAAGCCATCCTTCCCTAATTATGGGCTTCAGGGTCAGGGTGGGTTTCTCTAGTCAGTTCTTTTTCCCTACAATAACCAGCTTTTTAAAACGGGTGCTGGGAATAAACAATAACAAAATAAAATTTTAAAAAAGCCGGGCAGTGGTAGCACATGCCTTTAATGCCAGCACTCGGGAGGCAGAGGCAGGAGGATCTCTGTGAGTTCAAAGCCAGCCTGGTCTACAAAGCGAGTTCTAGGACAGGCTCCAAAGCTACACAAAGAAACTCTGTCTCGAAAAACCAAAAATAAATAAATAAATAAATAAATAAATAAATAAATAAATAAATAAATAATAAATAAAATGGGTGCTGGAGATCAAATTCAGTTCTTCAAGCCTGCACAGCAGCTCTTTACCCACTGAGCCACTTCCCAGCCTAGAAAAGTCCTTCCTTAGCTTCCTGTTTCATTAACGTAATTCACTCCTGTCCCTGCAAGCCTCCACATCTTTTTTGATGCTTGTTGTAATTTGCTCTTTAGTTGTTTCATGTTTTCTTTTATGCATAAGGAAAGTGCATTCCACAGTGGGGAGTATGGAGGTCAGAGGACAGCGTGCAGGAGTTGATTCTTTGGTCATCACACTTTGCAACAAGCATCTTTACCCAGGAGCTCTCTCATCGGCCCCATCCCTTTTTTTCTTTATTTATTTCACTTTTAATCATATGTATATGTATCTATGTGAGTGTGCTGCTGTCTGTACAGTCTACATCCCCACCCCAAGAGCTGGTTGTGAGCCCCCTGACATAGGTTCAGGGAATCGAACTCTGGTCCTCTGATACATGCTCTACTAACCATCTCCCCGGCCCCCTCTTTCATTTTTTTTTAAACAGTGCCTCTCATTGTACCTGGAGCTCATTGATTAGGTGAAGTGGCTGGCCACTGAGGTCCATGATGGTCCTGTCTCCACCTTCCAGCCCCATCCCAGCACTAGGGCTGTGGATGAGCACCTACTCACCCGGCTTTTCACATGGCTGCTTGGGACCTACGGGTCCTTATGCTTGCACGGCAGGTGTTTTACCAAGTGAGCCATCTCCCTAGACTTGGCTCTTTCATTGTTAAGACATCATCTTACTTTCTAAGCTGATCATGTCATTTTTATCATTATAAGAGTATTCAAACATGTCACCTAGAGATCATTTCAGCCACTGCATCATTTTGCTGTGGTAGCCTCTGGTCTCTGTCTCCAACAGTGGTGATGTCAATCACTTTTTCTCAGAAAATAGAAATCTATAGGGACTTTTTGCCTTTGTAGATAACACAAGTGTTGGAAAGACAAGTAGTAAGCTGTTGTTGGCATTCGACACCTGAACCACATCAAAGAGGCATGAGGCCTCTCTCTGGTTTTGGTTTTTTGTTTGTTTGTCTTAAATCTGTCCCCCTCACAAGACTGTCAGAACCACAAGAGCAAAAAACACATATTTTGTGTCTTTCCTTGGTGTCCATAATGTAAAGATAGAAAGCCATCTTCATAATGGTAATACAGACTCTTGACTATGAAAAAAATGTACCAACAATAAATGAAGCCCGTGTCACACCACAGAGACTAAGACAGGAGAATTGCCTGGGGTCAGGAGTTCAAGACCAACCTGGGTCTGAAAATAAAAATAAGGGCCAGCAAGATGGCCACTCAGGTAAAACAGCCCTTGCCACCAAACCTGACAACCTGAATTCAATCCCTAGGCTACACATGCTGGAAAGAGAGAACTGAGTCCTGCAGATTGTCACTTTCTCCATAGTGCTCAGGCCTGTGTGATAATTTACATATGACTCTCTGTAATGGCTAAGAAACTTAACATGGTACCAGTCACCCCTTAAGGGATGTGAACCTTTGCCCTGAAATGCCTGTGAGATCCTAACCACCTTTAGGTGTTACTGCTGTGAAATAAGAATAGGATATGCTGTTATTGCTGTGAGGTAATTAACCAACCCAACCACTTGCTCTCGCTTTTCTAAACTCACTTATCCACTGTAGGACTGAGATGATCTGATCTTTCTATCACTGTATAAAAGGGATGAGAAACAGCTGAGGGGAGGTAAGGCAATTTTCTCATCCAGCTGTAGATTCCATAAAGTATGAGATATCTGTAATATGCACCTTTGATGTCCACCTTTATAAACCTTTCCTCTACCCCCCTTTGGCATGGCATGCTTTTTGGCTCTAAAGCTATCATCCTTCTGCTAGCAGTAAGAATAAATTAATTTAATCCAAATTCGAATTGAGTCTTTGGTCTTTTCCAGTGGATTCAAACACCACAACATATGCATCATGCCACATCTATGTGCACAGGTGTGCATGGGCAGCACACACTAAATAAAATGTAATTTGAAAATGAACATAAAGTGTTTGAAAATTTTTGGATAATTCAGAAAATGAGAACACAAATTTCTTTTGCATGCAGGAGGAGTGTCCATTGGTAGTTCCACTTGGCACAGCACTTTGAGATATTAAGAGTGAAAATAAGCACTCTAAAATCCATATCCAGAATATGCGATCCAGAGTAGCATCAATACACTAGGTCCCACAGGATAAATCTGGCTGCATTTGTTTTTATCAAAAAGCATTGTATTCTAGCACATATTTTCCCACCTGTTTATTTTGTATTTGTTTGAGAGATGGTATTCTTTGAGACAGACCCATGCAGCACAGGCTGGCCTTAAAACTTAAGGATGATTTTAAACTTCTGATCCTCCAGTCTAGGATGACAAATATCTTCCACATGTCCAGTTTTTGCAGTACTGGGAATGAAATCCAGAGCTTTGTGCGTGCTATCCTACCTGTTTATATACTATAACTGTCATTGCTACAATGGCAGAATAGAGGCCAATGTCTACCCCAGATTACTGCTTTTCTGACTGTAACGAACATGCAGATCACCTGGAGATTTAGTAAAAACAAATTCTAAGCCAGGTATGGTGGCACAGGCCTGTATTTCCAGTACTAGGTGAGTTAAGGCAGGAGGATATGGAGTTCAAAGTCATGCTTGGCTACAGAGCAAGTTGGACCATGCATGTATGTGCATATACATGTGAAGGTCAGAGGATAACCTACGATGTCATTCTTTAAGCACCTTCCACCTTTTATTTGAGATGGTATTTGTAGTTGGCATTTTCTTTGGGCTGCCAACCAGCTCCCAAATAAAGCATATGAATGCTTGGTCATAGCTTAGGCTTGTCCCACTAGCTCTTTTAAGTTAATTTATCCTGCTTCTATTCATCTATATTTTGCCTCAGGGCCTTTTACCTTTCATTATGTATGTCCTACTTTCCTGCTTCCCCTGCGTCTGGCTGGCTGGCCCCTGGTGTCTCCATAGAGTCTCTTTTTCTTTCGTTTCTTTCTTTACTTTCTTTCTTAGCCTAAATTTCTTCTCCTACTTACTCTCCCTGCCTGGAAGTCCCACCTATACCTCCTTTATTCCTACTGACCATTCAACTTTTTATTAGACCAATCAGGTGCCTCAGGCAGGCAAGGTAAAACTATGTAAAGATGTATATCTTTACATAGTTAAACAATGCAACACATCTTTGCCTAGTTAAATATTTTGCAACAGGTCTTGTCTCTCGTTGAGCCAAGTAGGTTAAGATGTCCAGCCAGTGAGCTCCAGATATCTGTCTCTACTTTCCTTCTCACCATAGCTTGGATCACAGCACACACCAACACATTGGTCTTTGCATGAGCCCTGAGGATCCAAACTCAGCCCCTCATACTTAAAAGACAAGATCTTCTCCTGACCACTCCATGGATCAGGAAGCAAATTCTGACTAAGCTACTGTGAAAGGGGTTCCTGAGTGGGGTGATGCTACAGCCCAAAGACTCCAGTGTGAGTGAGGAGACGGATCAGTGGGTAAAGGGCTTTCTGCACAAACATGAGGACATGAGTTCTAATCCCAGAGTCCAGGTAAATGCTGGTTGTGTGTGGCAGCTCACCTGTAATTCCAACACCTGGGAAGTGGAGACAAGCAGTCTCCAGAGCAAGCCGGATAGCTAGACTAACCAAATCAGAGAGCTGTAAGTTCAAGTGAGAGACCCAGCTTCAGAATAAATATAAGGTGCTAGCCGGGCTTGGTGGTGCATGTCTTTCATCCTAGTACTTGGAAGGCAGAGCCAGGTGGATCTCTATGAGTTCAAGGCCAGTCTGGTCTACAGAGAGAGTTCCAGGACAGCCAGGACTGTTACACAGAGAGACCCTGTCTCAAAAAAAAAACAAAGAAAAAAAAAAAAAAAAAGATACCAGACTGCAACCTCTAGCCTCTACATGTGTGCACGCACGCACACGCGTGCGCGCGCGCACGCACATACTCACACACACATGCAAAAATGAAAACACACACATATACTCACAAGAACTCAGATGTGTTTAACCAGGGTGTATCTGAGAAACCTTGCAGACAAAAGAGAGGAACCTAGCCACATCAGTATCTTCCACATGCTTCATTGCTAGCTTTGGAAGTCACCAACTGAAGCAGGTAGAAATTTCCATGCCATCTTTATTGGACATATATAGACTGGGTACATTTGAAGCAAAAAGGAAATTTTAGGCATTTATACCCAAGGAAATCTCATGACATGGAAGGATGGATAGAAGAGATAAAGTAACATGACCACATGATGTCCTAAAATTATTCCCTAAAGCTCCCATGAAACTGACACCCACACCAAGGGTTACCTGGGTTCCCCAAAGTGTTAAGTAGCTCCCATCTCTTATAACAGTTCTTCTAGGAATCCAAACTGAAAGAATCAGCTACTCAGAGGGCAGAAACCACAGCTGTGGTCCCAGCACCCAGCACAGTGTCCATCAACACATTTTGTAAAGATTCTGGATATTGATAAGAGTTTTCTCTTTCCACAAACTCTTATTCTAGTTGCAACTCTTGCTTGGCCCCAAAGAAGGAGCACAAAAGGGGACTGTTAAAAATGTTTCTGATGAATGAGTGCTTTCTATTCAGCTCCTAGAGCCATTGCATATATAAACAGCATTATTGAAAAAAGGCAAGCTATGGTGAAGGGAAGTCATTTTAAAATGAGAGGGCATGTTTCCTAAGCACTTCAGCGAATCAAGAAATGTGAGTCATCTCTACACAGCAAGGGGAAAAAAAAAGTTAACATTTGGTTGCTATGAGCAAAAACTACTCCAGATGGTGTATGGTTAGAGTAACCAGACAGCTCTTTGCTCTTGAGCTATGTATACAATGACTGAGGTTTGGTCCTCAGATTATCTAAAGTGTGACAGTCTATATTTTGTAGAGGAGCAACTAGAATCTTCCAAGCAGAACGTAGGAAAGAGATGGAGGTCTTAGTGCTAAATTTATCAGAATTGCAGCTTTGGGTTTAAGAGAAGGAATTGGAAGGCAGTGATCTCTCCAACCCCAGAAATATGGAATAAAAACTCAATAACCACTCACATGAAAACTCTAGGAGCCCCTCCCATGTGGAACTCTTCTGATTTTCAGATTTTACAAATCTAAGAGATTTGCTAACTAGGACTCTCTCCAACCCTACTCTACTTCTTCCAGGGACAGGCATTGGCCAACTCAACCACTCCTTCCAGGAAGGCATTCCAGTCACTCTTAGAAAATGAAAGTCTCAAGGAGAGGCCCTCCTTGCGGACTGATGAGCTGCTAACAACAGTTGCTAGGAAGAATGGTTCACCAGGCCCTGCCTCTCCCTGGAGATTGATAGGCAGTAATTCATTGCTAGAGGAAGAGAGAAGGGCCTCACAAGTCCCTGCTCCTCTGAGGATTGCTAAGCAGTCAATGGCTATTAGAGGGATAAGCTCATGGAACCCCACCCACCCTGAAGATTTATAGGCAGTTAGTGGTTCCTAGGGGGAGGGGCTTACATGACCCCACCCCTCTGAGGATTGATAAGCAGTCAATGGTTGGAGGGGGTCTTCAGTTGTGTCACACTGGCAAACTGTTTCTGTAAACAAATTCTCCCTCGTGTTCCTGTAAGCAACCCAAATTAAACTCACTGGGACACCAAAAACAAAGACAAGGAAGTAGAAGGAGGACCAGATAGAAAGAGGAGGGGATCAGCAGGGGTGGGTGGGGCAAAAGGGTGATGAAAGATATGATCAAAATACATTATATACATAAAGGGAAATGTCATAACAAAACTCATTATTATGTTTAAATATATGCTGATAATAAAGCTTTTAAAGAAAAAACCAGCCCCAGCCCCAAAGGTAGGGGAGAAAGCACTGGAACCTCACATTCAGAGGGTAGTGGCTGGTCCTGACCCAGATGAATCAGGGTGTCTGAGAACTAGCCAGCTTCCGCATGTAATTTAGGATGCTCCAGACACCTGATGGCCCTACTATCCAGGACCATCCAGAGCTCAGCCACAGACCCAGAAGAGAGGAGCCTCCTGCTTCCACTAGCTCTCCTCACTATTGTAGTTAGAGCCATAAAACCCAGAATCAAATAAAAATCCCTTCTTGAATGAGAAATTGAAGACGGTGTGGCCTCTAGCATTCCGAAGAGAACCTTATACTGAGGGGTTATTTCTTCTGGCCTGTTGGGAGAGTATCTATCTGGTCCTCAGGGTCAGCAATAAGCTGGGGGAGAGAGGGAAGACAGTGAAGATACACAGGCATACATACACACACACAAAATACACACATAAACATAAATTCATACGAACCCACATGCAAACACACAGACACACACATACACAAAAAAAAAAAAAAACATAAAAATTGCTAACCTGTTCCAGCAGTCTGGGAACCTGATATAAGACACAGAGAAGTCATCTTAACAGGGTACATCTGATTCCTATTCAGGTAGTAAGCAAAGCCTAAGATGACCTACAAGAATTTAGGATTCAGACTCCCTGAGACATTATTTTCTCTGGTGATGTGCGTCACACTTATCTCTAAGCTGGACATAGAAGGAAGGCCAAATATCATAAGTGACTCAGGAAGGACACAATGAATTGTAAGTAAATGAGAGGGGATGAATAGAAGAACAAATGAACAGGAACTAGTGATTAAATGCATAAAGAAATGAAAGGAGGATGGATCGATCAGTAGATGGATGGAAAGATAGAAAATAAAAAGAGTAAAGATGTGGACGGGTGGGTGGGTGGATGGATGGATAAAAATTGAAGGATGAATGGGTGGATAGGTGAATAGAAGGATGAATGATGAGTAAACATTTTGGCAGATGGGTGAGAAGATGCATGGATGGATAGAATGATGGATGAGGGCATGTATAAAAACAAGAATTAATGAATTAATTAATGTGTAGACTGATGAATTGATGGAAGATGAATTAATGAATGGCCAAATGGGTAGGAAGATGGATGGGTTGATAAAAGGCTGAATGAAAGAGTAAAGGATGGGCTGAAGAGATGGCTCAGAGGTTAAGAGCACTGGCTGTTCTTCCAGAGGTCCTGAGTTCAATTCCCAGCAACCACATGGTGGCTCACAACCATCTGTAATGAGATCTGGTGCCCTCTTCTGGCCTGAAGGGATATATGCAAGCAGAAGCAGAACACTGTATACATAATAAATAAATAAATCTTAAAAAAAAAAAAAGAAAGAAAGAGTAAAGGATGAATGGATGAGCAAAAAGATATAGATAAATGATAGATAGATAGATAGATAGATAGATAGATAGATAGATAGATAGATAGATAGATAGATAGACAATAGGTAGATAGAAGGATGGATAGATAGACAGATAGATATACAGACTCTAGGGATTCTATTGCTATAAAACAGCATAGCCATAAACTTTTTTCTTTAAAATCTTTATCAGCATATAGTTAAATATATGAATGAATAGAAGATAGATGATAGATAGATAGATAGATAAGATAGACAGACAGACAGACAGACATAGAGTCTTAGGAATTCTATTGCTGTGAAAAAACACCATAGCCATAAACAAGTTGAAGAGGGAAGGGTTAGTTTCAGCTTACAACTCTCAGGTCATGCTCCATTGCTAAGGGAAGTCAGGACAGGAACTCAAACAAGGCAGGAACCTGGAAGCAGGAGCTGATTCAGAGGCCATTGAGGAGTGCTGCTAGCTGACTTTCTTGCTCCTTGTGGTTTGATCAGCCTGTTTTCTTATAACATGCAGGACAACCTGTCTAGGGTAGCATTACCCACAGTGAGCTGAATTCTCCCACCTCTATCATTAAGAAAATGTACCACAGGCTTGCCCACAAGCCAGTCTGGTGGAGATATTTTCGCAGGTGAGCTTCCCTCTTCCAAAATGACTCTGGCTTCTTTCAAGTTGTCATAAAAACTAGCCAGCATAGACAAAAAGACAGGAGGTCAGGCAGGCAGATGAGTGGGAAGATAAATAGACTGTTAAGATGGATGAAAAGATAAAGGTTGTGAAGGATGAGAGGTTTGATGGATGGATGGCTGTGTGGGTGGATGGGTGGGTGGGTGGATGGATGGATGGATGGATGGATGGATGGATGGATGGATGAAATCTCAATAAATAGATGGGTAAATGAGTAAGAAGAAAAGTGGATAGATGGAAGGATGGATAGAAATACGTAAGTGAGGGAATGGAAAATAGATACATAAAAGATGAGTAAACAGAAGGGCAGATGGGTGGGAAGATGAGTTGACTAGTGTAAATATGAAGGATAAATGGATGGCTAGATGACAACAACAATCATCGGATGAACTGATGGGTGATTGGGTGATGATGAGTGAAGAGATGGAGCAACCTGGATTTTAGAGCAAAGTAAAAATTATGACATAATTCAATATGGGACCTCATCCCCTCTTCACCTAGAGCCCTGGTGTTGGTTCCAAGAGGTGTATCCTCCCAGTAAGAGCAACTTCCTTAAGGCCTGTCCAGTCTTAGTAACTAATCAAAGTCAAGCCACACATCCCTTATAAACACCCATGCATAATTTTAACCATCCCCTTGCAGGTCTGGACCTGGCCAGAGGCATATCTCAGACTTCCCTGACTAACCCCCCAAACTCAACATAAGCTGTTTGAGGCTTGGGATTTGATCCGCAGTTTGTGAGGCAGGGAAGTCTGGGTCAGACCCTCAGACCTGTCACCTGGGACAGGGCAGGTCATATCAGGTGAAAACCCAATGGAACTCTCAGAGGATGTCAGCAGTATATCTGAGGGCTCTGAGGCATGAGATCCAGTGGGCACAGGTGACCACAGCCCACAACAAGACTTGAGCTGTGCTCTGGGTCCCATATGCCCATCTAAGAAATGACAACCAAAGATAGCCGCTGGGAAGGTGGCATGAAAGGTCCTGTCAACTATTCTAGGAATCAGGGGCTGTGACTCCTGCAAGAACCTGGGGGAAGCAGCTAAGCCAGCCCACCCTTGAGCTACCAGACAGCCTGAGCAACCTGGAATCCCAGAATCTACGGCATATGGTTTGAACAGGCAACCATGGGCACCAGGCAAAGATAAGAATGAGTCAGCCCCTGAATGGGAGTCCCCAGTCCAGGAAGACTTCCACAGCAAGGCCTGTAAGGGCAATGTCCGGGGACCACACACAGAAGGCAAAAGGCCAAATCGAAGTTTGAGTGCTTGCAGCTCAGCCCTTAGTACAGCATTCTCCTCCAGCAGCATGGTCAGCCTGCCTTCAATGGCCACATCATTGAGACGTCGCTTTTCCCGGGACCGCTTGGCCGCCTCATTGTTCTTTCTCCGTTTCTCCCAGTAAACTGAGTCCTTCTTCTCTTCAGGCATAAACTCCCTCTGTCGGCGCATCGGTGGATCCCTGCGAGTGCTCCAGAATGCTTTGCTGGGACCATGAGATACGTTGGGCAGGCCCAAGGTATCCACATTCATAGCTGTCTCAGCACCTGGGGAAGATAAAATAGGTCTTGGACCAGAGACAGGAGGCTCACCCAAATGACTCTCATCCCTCTAATTGGTTCTGTGATCAAATGGAGCAGAGACTGGGCTGGGGACAGATCCATGAGGAGAAAGGAGCTGGGGCGAGGGTGCCAAATGAGGCTGAATCTGGATGTGGCCTAAGAACACCCCAGTCCACAGAGTTGTTTGAGAGCTGTCCCTTCGGAGGACACAAGTTCTTTCCAAAACGTTTTCCTTACCCCTGAGAAGATCAGCCTATACAGGAGCTGTGTAACAATCTCAGATCCGGAGGAAGACAGGAGGAAGGATGTACCTAGAAAGAAAGAATGTGTAAACATGAAGTTCCACTGGCCAAGCTGTAGCTCAGAAAATCAAGCTGGTAGGAGCTGGGAAGCTGGCAATGCGGTTAAAGAGCTTGTCAGGCAAGCATGAGGACCTGAGTTTAAATCCTCAGAATCCATGTATGCAAAGCACAACAGCATGTATGCATAATCCCAGTACTCCTATGGTGATATGAGGCAGAAACAGAAGAATCCCTGGCATATACAGGGGCAGGACAACAAAAAGACCCTGTCACAAACAAGATGAAAAGGTGAGGACCAACACCCCAGCTTAACCTCTTACCTACAGAAGTGCACCATGACACACATATGCTCACTCTCTCTCTCACACACACACATACACACACACAATCATATCATACACAAAAAATAACACATTCATAATAAAATAATAAAAATAGTAATAAAAACAAAAATAATAACAAATGAAAAGTAGCTGAGACTCATATGAATTACGCCCAGATTGTAACTCACAATCCATGGCCAGAATTTCACATCTGCCCATCCACCCATATAACCACCCATCTGTACATCAGGTCCTCCCACACAACTGTCTATCATTCACCCATTCATCACCCATCAACTCACCTGTCACTCATCCTCTCTAAACTCCCATCCATCTCACCATCTAATTTTACAGTCATCCATTGTACCTGCCACTTTTCACTTATTCACACATCCTATACATCTGCTATAGTGTGAAGGCACCCTTAAAGTTTCATGTGTTTAGAATTTGTGTGTGTGTGTGTGTGTGTGTGCGCGCGTGCGCGTGCATGCGCACATGGGTCATTAGTATATGTGGAGGCTAGAAGTCAACCAGGGGTGCTATCCCTCAATTGTCTTTCTTGGTTTATTGGGGTTTTTACTCTTTAAAAAAAATTTTTTTAATGTTGTGTATGTATGTGTGTATAATTGTGTGTATGTGGATGAGCGCAAGTCCCAGCTGAGTCCAGAGGCATCAGCAAGAATGACAGTCAGCTGTGAGCAAGAATGACAGTCAGCTGTGAGTCTCTGGATGTGGGTGCTGAGAACCAAAGTTTGGTCATCTGTGAGAGCAATACATGATCTTAACTGCTGAGTCATCATTTTTAAGTAATTTATTTGTATTTTGTTCACATTGGTGTTTTGCCTGCATGTATGTCTGTATGAGAATGTCATACCCTTGGAACAGGAGTTATAGACAGTTGTGAGCTGCCATGTGGGTGCTGGGAATTGGACCTGGGTCTTTTGGAAGGGCAGCCAGTGCTCTTAACCACTAAGCCATGTCTCCAGCCTCTGAGTCATCATTCATTTTAAAGATATTTCTATTATTTATTTATATGTGTGCATCTATGTGGGTCTAGTTAATATATGCCCCCATCTCTGCATGCATGTGGAGACCAAAGGGTATCACATGTCTTCTTCCATCACTCACCAACACATGCCAATTGTCCTCTGACTTCAACATGTACACTGTGGCATGTGCACGAATGGACACGCACACACACACACACACACACACACACATACACACATACACACAAATAAACAGATGTAATTTAAAAAAAGAAGGAAGGCAAGAAGACTAGTGAGGAATAAAGGCTTAGCTGGGTGGTGGTGGAACACGTCTTTAATCCCAGCACTCAGGGGGCAGAGGCAGGCAGATCTCTGTGAGTTCAAGGCCAGCCTGGTCTACAGAGTGAACTCCAGGCTCCAAAGCTACACAGAGAAACCCTGTCTTGAAAAACAAGAGAGAGAGAGAGAGAGAGAGAGAGAGGAGAGAGAGAAATAAAGGTCTGGCTAGAAATCCCTGCTCACTAGGCCCAAGCCCCCAGGGGCAAATTTTGTGCCTCTCCACCACCCACTGAAGCTCCAGAGACCCAGCAGCAGCCTCCCCACACCCCCAAACATCCCCTGACCCATCAGCAATCACTGGAGCCACAGGTCCCACCTGCACCCAAAGGAAGAGGGACCCCCTAAGCCACAGACCCCACCTGCACCAAGTGGAGGAAGAGGGACCCCCTAAGGCAGAGGCCCTACCTGCACCAAGTGGAGGAAGAGGGACCCCCTAAGGCACGGGTCACACCTGTACTGATTGGAGGAAGAGATGGGTAGACAACAGTGTAAGAATACATTCAACAACATAAAGAACAATATGGTACCACCACAAACTAGTGGTTCTACAACAGCAAGACCTGAACACCCCAATGTAGAAGAAAACAACCTTAAAAAAATTTATGAGGATCATAGAGGCCCTTAAAAAGGAAATGAAAAATTCCCTTAAAAAAGTGAAGGAAAAGACAAAAAATTGGAAGAAATCAATAAATCCCTTAAAGAAAGACAAGAAAAAAACAATCACACAGGTGAAAGGAATAGTTCAAGACTTGAAAATTGAAATAGAGTCAATAAAGAAAACACAAACTGAGGGAATTCTGGAAATGGAAAATCTGTGTCAAAAATCAGGAACTACAGATGCAAGCATAGGCAACAGAATACAAGAGATGGAAGAGCGAATCTGAGGCATTAAAGATACAACACAGGAAATAGACTCATCAGTCAAAGGAAATGTTAAGTCCAACAAATTCTTCACACAAAACATCAAGGAAATCTGAAACACCATGAAAACACCAAACCTAAGAATAATAGGGATAGAAGGAGAAAAATTCTAGCTCAAAGGCACAGAAAATACATTCAACAAAATCATAGAAGAAAACTTTCCTAACTTAAAGAAGGACATGCCTATGAAGGTACAAGAAGCTTATAGAACACCAAATAGACTGGACAAAAAAAAAGGCTCCTTGCCATATAAAAATCAAAAAACTAAACATACAGAACAAAGAAAGAATATTAGTAGCTGCAAAGGAAAAAGTTCAAGTAACATATAGGCAGACCTATCAGAATTATACCCGACTTCTCAATGGAGACTCTGAAAGTCAGAAGGTCCTGTACAGACGTTCTACAGACACTAAGAGACCACAGATGCCAGCCCAGACTACTATACCCAGCAAAGCTTTCAATCATCATAGATGGAGAAAACAAGATATTCCATGACAAAACCAGATTTTAAAAATACCTATCCACAAACCCAGCCCTGCAGAAAGTACTAGAAGGAAAGCTCCAGCCCAAGGAAGTTAGCTGCACCCATGAAAACACAGGCAATAGATAACCTCACACCAACAACCCCAAAGAAGGGAAACATGCAAATACTACCACCCCTACTAACAAAACCAAAAATAACAGGAATTAAAAATCATTGGTCATTAATATCTCTTAATATAATGGAATCAATTAACCTATAAAAAGACACAGGCTAACAGAATGGGTAAGAAAACAGGACCCATCCTTCTGCTGCATACAAGAAACACATCTCAAACTCAAAAGACACAGACATCAGCTCAGAGTAAAGGGTTGGGAGAAGATTTTCCTATGGTCCTAAGAAACAAGCTGGGGCCTGGCGGTGGTGGCTCACTCCTGTAATCCCAGCACTCAGGATGCAGAGGCAGGCAAATCTCTGTGAGTTCGAGGCCAGCCTGGTCTACAGAGCTAGTCCAGGACAGGCTCCAAAGCTACAGAGAAACCCTGTCTTGAAAAACCAAAAAAAAAAAAAAAAGAAAGGAAAAAAGAAATAAGCTGGTGTAGCTATCTTAATATCTAACAAAACAGACTTCAAATTAAAATCAATCAAAAGAGATGGAGAAGGACATTTCATATTCATCACAGGAAAAATCCATAAGATGAAGTCTCAATTCTGAGCATCTAGTCCCCAAATATAAGAGCACCCACATTTGTAAAAGAAACATTACTACAACTTAAATTACAATCAAATCCCACACACTAATAGTGGGAGACTTCAATACCCCACTCTCACCACTGGATAGGTCTGCCAGACAGAAACTTAACAGAGAAATAAAGAAACTAACAGATGTTATGACTCAAATGGACTTAACAGACATCTATAGAACATTTCACCCAAACACAAAAGAATATACCTTCTTCTCAGCACCTCATGGAACCTTCTCTAAAATTAACCACCTACTAGGTGACAAAGCAAACAGATAAAAAAAAAATTGGAATAACATCCTGTATCTTATCAGATCACCATAGCTTAAAGTTAGAATTTAACAACAACACGAATGACAGAAAGCCTATAAACCCATGGAAACTGAATTATGCCCAAATGAATCACCACTGGGTCAAGGAAGAAATAAAGGAAAGAAATTAAAGACTTCCTAGAATTCAATGAAAATGAATGCACAACATACCCAAACTTATAGGACACTATAAAAGCAGTGCTAAGAGGAAAGTTCATAACACTAAGTGCCTACATAAAGAACGTGAAGAAACTTCACACTAGTGACTTAACAAGCACATCTGAAAGCTCTACAACAAAAAGAGGCAAACTCATCTAGGAGGAGTAGATGACAGGAAATAATCAAACTGAGGGCTGAAATCAATAATATAGAAACAAAGAGAACAATGCAAAGAATCAATGAAACAAAGAGTTGGTTTTTCAAGAAAATCAACAAGATAGACAAACTCTTATCCAAACTAACCAAAAGGCAGAGAGAGAATATCCAAATTAACAAAATCAGAAATGAAAAGGGGGACATAACAACAGACGAGAAAATCCAGAGAATCATTAGGTCATACTTTGAAAACCTGTACTCCACAAATTGAAAAAAATCTAAAAGAAACAGACAATTTTCTGGATAGGTACCACATACCAAAATTAAATCAAGACCAGATAAACAATTTAAATAGACCTATAATCCCTAAGGAAAGAAGCAGAAATCAAGTCTCCCAACCAAAAAGAGTCCAGGGCCAGATGGTTTCAGCACAGAATTCTACCATAATTTCAAAGAAGAGCTAACACCAATACTCCTGAAATTGTTCTTAACAATAGAAACAGAAGGAACATTACCAAATTCTTTTTATGAGGCTACAGTTACCCTGATACCCAAACCACACAAAGATACAACAAAGGAAGAAAATTACAGTTCAGTCTCTCTCATGAACATTGAAACAAAAATACTCAATAAAATATTGGCAAACCAAATCCAAGAACTCATCAAAAAAATTATCCACCATGATCAAGTAGGCTTTATCCCAGAGAAACAGGGATGATTCAACATATGAAAATCTGTCAATGTAATCCATCACATAAACAAACTGAAAGTAAAAAAACCACATGATCATTTCACTGACAAAATCCAACAACCCTTCATGATAAAAGTCTTAGAGAATCAGGGATATAAGGAACATACCTAAACATACAGCAAGCCAACAGCCAACATCAAATTAAATGAAGAGAAATTTAAAGCAGTTCCACTAAAATCAGAAACAAGGCAAGGCTGTCCACTCTCCATATCTATTCAATATAGTATTTGAAGTTCTAGCTAGAGCAATAAGACAACAAAAGGAGATCAAGGGGATACAAATTGGAAAGGAAGAAGTCAAACTTTAGCTATTTGCAGATGATATGATAATATGTGTGTGTGTGTGTGTGTGTGTGTGTGTGTGTGTGTGTGTGTGTGTGTGTGTTACCCCAAAAATTCTACCAGGTAACTCCTACAGCTGATAAACACCTTCAGTAATGTGGCAGGATACAAGATTAACTCAAAAAAATCAGTAGCCCTCCTCTAAACAAATGATAAATGGGCTGAGAAAGAAATCAGAGAAACATCACCCTTTATAATAGTCACAAACAACATAAAGTATCTTGGGGTAACTCAAACCAAACAAATAAAAGAGCTATATGACAAGAATGTTAAGTTTTTGAAGAAAGAAATTTAAGAAGATATCAGAAAATGGAAAGGTCTCCCATGCTCTTGAAATGGCAATTTTACCAAAAGCAATTTACAAATGCAATGCAATCCACTACAGTCAGAAGTTTTCCTGTGTCCTGCCCAGTCCTGCAGCCACTCAGACCCAAGTAAACACCAGAGGCTTATATTATTTACAAATTGTATGGCCGAATGGGTCAGCTTATATTAGCTAGCTCATTCAACTTAATTCAACCCATTCCTATTAATCTATATGTTGCCACATGGCCCTGGTGTTACCAGTCTGCTGGCATCTTGTTGTTCCTATGGAGGCAGGCTGGCAACTCTCCTGACCCTGCCTTTCTTCCTCTGTATCTTCAGTTTAAATGTACTGACTAACCTTATTCTGTCTCACCATTAGCCAAACAGCTTTATTTATCAACCAATCACAGCAACACATATTCACAGCATACAGAAAGACATCCCACAGCATTCCCCATCAAAATCCCAATGCAATTCTTCACGAAAGAACAATACTGGGGGTTGGGGATTTAGCTCAGTGGTAGAGCGCTAGCAAGTGCAAGACCCTGGGTTCAGTCCTCAGCTCTGGAAAAACAAACAAACAAAAAATTAAAATTTTAAAAAAAATCTGCCGAGCAGTGGTGGCACACGCCTGTAATCCCAGCACTCGGGAGGCAGAGGCAGGTGGATCTCTGTGAGTTCGAGGCCAGCCTGGTCTACAGAGCTAGTCCAGGACAGGCTCCAAAGCTACAGAGAAACCCTGTCTTGAAACACCGCCCCCCCCCAAAAAAAAGAACAATACTGAACTTCATATGGAAAAATAAAAACCCAGGATAGCCAAAGCAATCCTCTACAATAAAAGAACTTCCAGAGGAATTACCTTCCCTGACCTCAAGCTCTACTATAAAGCTATAGTAATAAAAACAGCTTGGTATTGGCATAAAAACAGACAGGTGGATCAATGGAATAGAATCAAAGACCCGGACATTAATGCAAACACCTATGAACACCTGATTTTTGACAAAGAAGCCAAAACTCTGCAATAAAAAAAAAGAAAGCATCTTCAACAAATGGTGCTGGCATAATTGGATATCAACATGTAGAAGAATGCAAATAGATTCATATCTATCCCCATACACAGAACTCAAGTCCAATTATATCAAAGACCTCAACATAAATCCAGTTACTCTGAACCTGAAAGAAGAGGAAGTGGGAAGTAGCCTCAAATGCATTGGCACAGGAGACCACTTCCTAAATATAACACTAGTAGCACAGACATTGAGAGAAACAATAAATGGAACCTCCTGAAACTGAGAAGCTTCTGTAAGGCAAAGAACATGGTCAACAAGACAGAACAGCAACCTACAGAATGGGAAAGGATCTTCAACATTCCCACAACTGACAGAGGGCTGATCTCCAAAATCAAGAATTCAAGAAACTAGACATCAAAATACTAAATAATCCAATTAAAAAATGGGGCCGGGCAGTGGTGGCGCACACCTTTAATCCCAGCACTCGGGAGGCAGAGCCAGGCGGATCTCTGTGAGTTCGAGGCCAGCCTGAGCTACCAAGTGAGCTCCAGGAAAGGCGCAAAGCTACGCAGAGAAACCCTGTCTCGGAAAAAAAAAAAAAAAAATGGGCTATAGAGCTAAACAGAGAATTCTCAACAGAAGAATCTTAAATGGCCAAAAGACATTTAAGGAATTGCTCAACATCCTTAGCCATCAGAGAAATGCAAATCAAAATGACTCCGAGATACCATCTTACACCTGTCAGAATGGCTAAGGTCAAAAATGCTAACAACAGCCTATGTTGGAAAGGATGTAGAGTAAGAGAAACACTCCTCCACTGCTGGTGGGAATGCAAACTTGTCCAGTCACTCTGGAAATCAGTATGGTGGTTTATCAGAAAATTGGGAATCAACTTACCTTAAGACCCAGCAATATGACTCTTGGGCATATACACAAAAGATGCTCACTCATACCACAAGGTTGCTTGCTCAGCCATGTTCATATCAGCATTATTTGCAATAACCATAACTTGGAAACAACCTAGATGCCCTTCAACTGAAGAATGGATAAGGAAAATGTGGTATATTTACACAAAAGAGTATTACTCAGTCGTTAAAAAATGACATCATGGCAAATTGACGAAACTAGAAAAATTATCCTGAGTTAGGTAACCCAGACTCAGAAAGACAAACACAATATGTACTCATTCTAAAATGGATATTAGACACAAAGCAAAGGATAATCAGGCTACAATCCACATTCCCAAAGAAGCTAGTTAAAAAGGATGACCCTAAGAGGGACACACATGGAAGGCCCCAGGAGGGAAAAGAGTTAAGGTCTCCTGGCTAAACTGTGGCGGTGAAGCTGTAGAAGGGAAGGGATGGAGCATGGGAACAGGAGGAACTGAGATGGCTGAGTGGAGGGAGGAATGAGAAGATCAATAAAAGAGATAGCTTGTTAGAGGGAACCATTTAGGGGATTAGGGAGAAACCTGGTGCTAGGAAAATTCCCAGGAATCCACAAGGATGACACCAACCAAGACTCCTAGCAATAATGGAGAGGGTGCCTTCTCCTATAATCAGATTAGTGACTACTCTAATTGCCATCATAGAACCTACCTACTTCCAGTAACTGATGGAAGCAGATGCAGTGATTCACAACTAAACACTGGACTGAGATCCTAGTCTTCAGTTGAAGAGAGGGAAGAAGGATCACAGGAGCAAGTGAGGTCAAGATCATGATGGGGAAAACCACAGAGACAGCTGACCCAAGCTGGTGGGAGTTCATGGACTCTGGCCTATCAGCTGGGAAACATGCATGGGACCAAACTAGGCCCTCTGAATGTGGGTGACAGTTATGTGGCTTGATGTGTTTGGGGAGCCCCTGGCAATGGGACCAGGACTTATCCCAGGTGCATGAAATGGCTTTTTGGAACACATTACCTAGGGTGAGATACTTTGCTCAGCCTTGACACAGAGGCTTCATTTTGCCTCAACTTAGTATGCCAGACTTTGTTGACTCCCCAAGGGAGGCCTTACACTCTCTGAGGAGTGGATGGGGTGTGGGATTTGGGGGGGAAGGGTGAACTGGGATTGGTATGTAAAATGAAAAAAAAACTTTAAAAAAAATAAATAAATTTTTAAAAGAGAAAGGAATAAAGGAGAGAGAGAGAGACCATTATCTTGGTGCGTACCTATATTCCCAGCTTGGGAGACTGAGGTGGGAAGAAGCCTTCAGCTCTGGAATTTGAATCCGGCCTTGGTGTCATAGTCAAAACATCTCAAAAATATACTAGATGAGTATTGTGTCACACAGGATGATTGTAACTCCCACGCTTAGGGGAAAAGCTGAGGTAGGCAGATAATGAGTTTGAGGGCAGCCTGAGTGGCATAGTGAGACCTTGCCTCAAATAATACTAGTAGAAAAGAGGGAGGGGAGATGGAAGAGGAACTGGAGGAGGAAGAAGAGTGTGAAGGAGAAAGGGGAGGAGAAAAAGATGTAGCGGGAAGTGCAGGTGGGAGGGAAGGAGGAGGAAGAGCAGGAAGGAGGGGAAAGGAGGGAGGGAAGGAAGGAGCAGGGGAGGGGAAGGGAAGATGAAGAGAAAGGGGAGGAGGAGAGGGAGAGAAGAAAGAGAAAAAGGGAATAGGGAAAGAAAGCGAAAGGGAGGGGAGAAAAGGAAAGGGGAAGTTTCAAAGGATGAAATGCAGCCAGAGCCAGCACATGCCCCTGGAAGAAGCTGAGCATGGTGGTCAGACAGGAGGCAAAATAGGCCAAGCTGAGCTGAGCAGGGACTCTCATGTGATTCCATAAGGCAGGCCAGGGCTCCCTCTCACTGCTATGCTCCCTACCTGAGTCCCTCCAGGCTTGGTCTAAGCCCAGCCTACTGGCCCCTCCACCTCCACAGGAACCCAGATACAGGTGGTAGATAACTAGACTCCTGTGCTTATTTAGAGAAGATGCAGTGTGGGTTGGGCCTTCCTGTGGTTGTAGCAGAGGAACTAACCGAGAGGTGGTGAGGTCACTCCTGGTGAAGGGCCCTTAGGCAGTTCAAGGAAACAGGAAAAGGCAGCACACAACTCCACTCTGGTCTCTGCAGCCTCCCTAGGTGGCAAACAAACAAAGCTCTGCTTGTTTTCCTGGAGTAACAGGAATCTTCCTCCCTCTGGAAGCAGACTCTGTCAGGCCAGGCACATTACCAGCATACAGAATATTTTCTTATGCTAAAGTCACCTTCACTGGCAAGCTTGTATCTCAGTGACAGAATGCTTACCCAGCATGCAACATGAATGAAAAGCCCACAACTATAATCCCAACCCTCAGGAGGCAGAGTCTGAGGCCAGCCTCAGCTACAGAGCAAATGCAAGGACATCCTGTCATAAAGAAAGAAAGAGTATAGAATAGAATGGTGCTCACCAGAGTATAGGAAGAGTGGGGATGGAGAAATGAGGGTTATTGTGTTAAGGAATGTAATATGACTTTCAATGAACTTTACAATGAAGGCATTAAATGACTCAAAATGACAAAGGAAATAACAGCCATTCAACAAGAACAGAAGATTATGAAACAAAAATAGGTAGCTATAAAAAGAACCATTGAAAGCTCTGATATTAGATGGACAAACATAGATGACTGATAGATAAAGGCAGGCTGGCAAGATGACTCACAAGGTAAAGGCTCTTGCCACCAAATCTGATGACCTGAGTTCAATCCCCAAGACCTACATAGTAGGAAGGAGAGAACTGATCCCCACAAGTAATATACATCCTGTGGTACACATGCATATATGCATACATTCAAGCACACACACACATTAAATAAGTACAACTTTTTAATATTTTAAATAGACTAGAATAGCATAATGTTCTACACAAAAGTAGGATAACGGTGAGGACAACTGAATTGGTAGTAAGTATAAGTAATTGAATGTTCTTAGTGGTACATGGTTAACAGGCAATTGGGTATTTCAAAACAGCTAGTAGAAAAAATTTTAAATGTTCACAACACAAAGAAAGGATGAATGTATGGCCAGAACTATGACTTTGTGGGAAGGAGTGAGAACCTCAGTTCAGATTCCAGAAAAGCTAGATGGTAGCAACACATACACTTAGAACCCAAGCACAGGATGAGAAGATAAGAGGACGGCTGGGGCTTGCAGGCTGTTAGCCTTGCTCTAGGTTCAGTGAGAGACCCTGTCTGAAAGGAAGAAGAAGGTGGGAAAGGAAGGAGCAGGACACCCAGCATCCTCTAGCCTCTATACATGCACATGCAGGCACAACACATACATACATATGAGAAGGTACACATATGCCCACATCCACACACGTGCACACACTACACAGGGGCGTGGCAAATAACCCTGAACAAATCATTACATAATATGGCATATGACTCAGTGGGTAAAGGCACTTGCTGCCAAACCTAATGGTCTGAGTTCAAGCCCTGAGTTCCACATGATAGAAAGAGAGAGAGCCAACTCCCACAAGTTGTCCTCTGACTTCCACAACATGCTATGGCACACATGTGCACAAACATACACACACTAAATAGATATAATTTGTAAAAGTACAGTGCATTCCATAGTATATATAACTATTATCAATTTAAATTTCCTTTGTTAAATATTTTATTATCATTTTGTTATTTTATGTACACGGGTGTTCTACCTAAACACAAGTTGGTGTACCCCATGCTTCCCTGGTGTGCATGAAGTCCAGAAGAGGGCATTGGATACCCTGGAACTGGAGTTACAGATGGTTATGAGCTACACGTGGGTGCTGGGAATTGAACCTAGACTGTCTAGAAGAGCAACCATTGCTCTTAACCACTGAGTCATCTCTCCAGCCTCTCAATTTAATTTTTTTAGTTTAAAAGAAAAGCACCTGCTTTAACTATATTCTTATTCTTTTATCTGAGTGTTCTACAAAAAGTTGGGTCACCTTGTGTGTTTCCAAAGCCTTACATGCAAAATGGGGGCAATAGCAGTCCCAAAGTCACTGGTTATATTCAATAAGGAAAGAGGAATGTGTGTTAAAAAGTCAGTGTAGGCACTCACCTTAGGGGAGAACATAATATTGTTGTTTTGATAAGAGGCCATGTTGAGAAACTCTCTTCTAAATGTTTGTGTTTATGCACATAGATTAGTGTTGCTCTCAGCCTTGGCAATGAAGCTTCTTTTTGCAGTGAACAGCAGTTAATTCAGAGTCTCATAAATGATAAAAGAGATAATAATTTGTGACTATTGAGTGCTCAGCCCTAAATGGGAAATCTGTATCATACATACATATACCACCATCACCAAGGCTTAGGGAATATTGCCAGAGAAGGAGCCACAAGGATGAAAGTGCCAAAGAAGAGGTAAAAGTGCCGAGAAATACTGTCTTCTGGATGTGACAGGGCAAGTTACACTCATGAACTCACAGCAGCTGCACTTGATCCAGCCAATCAACATGCCAGAACAGATAGGGGAGAGGTTCCTGAGGCCTGTCTCTTCCTGAGAAGCTACAGGCAGTTATTGATAACTAGGAGAGGGTAGGTTGTTTCTTCAGTGGTATAGCCACTGGTGAGTTGCCATGACCTAGTAATATTCTAACATCTGTGTTGATGCAAACAACCCTAATGAAACTCATTGAGTCATAAAAAGAAAAGAAAAAAAAGACAGGAAGATGACTCAGTGGGTAAAATACAAGCTAACAAAAGTTGAATGACTTCAGGTCAATCCAACTCCACAAAGTTGGCCTCCACTCATGCATCATGGTACACATGTACACACATACACAAAACAACAACAACAATAAATCAGTTTTGCAAGATATGAAATTATAAGGACTTGAGAATATGAAGGGGGTCTGCAGGACTTGAAGGAATAAAGAGATGGTAATGGAAGTATGAAATGAACAATTGCATTGCACACATGTATGGAACTGTTGAAGGAGAGCATGTTAAACAACAAAAACAGTGGGCAGCAATAGTAAGTGGCTCACAGGGCTGTTTTTGACAAATATTATCGTATAAAACAATGCATTTTTAAATTTCTGCTGTCAGGCTCTTGTGTTATCTGTATTGAAAATGACTGTATCCTTGGAGTTAGCCCAATACAACTGTAACCATTCATAAGAGGTAGGACTTCTGTTCAGGATGGCAGACCAAATACACACATTTTCCAAACACCGAAATATCCTTAGAAAAAGCTATTCTGAACTGTAGACCAGAAAAGAGCCTGATGACCAAAGTTAAACTCGTTCCCCATTACTCAGTGAAATGTGAGGTACCCTAATAAATGAGGCAGAAAAAAACCACAAAATCAGAAGACCCTGATCAGGAAGAAATAACCTGGAGAAGATGACAAATTTATGGCCACATCATGAAGTTTCCACAAGCTCCCTATCTGAAAGAATTCACATCAGAGGAAATGGAGACTATCATTCAGCCTTCAATGAACTTTACAATGCATCTATTAAGTGAATCAGAAAAATGAAGACAAAGAAGGGGACAGTATCATGGCTAAAGATGTTTATGATGCAAACTTGGTGACCCAAGTTCAATCCCTGGAACCCACAAAAAGGTGGAAAGAGAAGTGGTCTGACCTCCACATGTGTGCTATGGCAAGTGTGTTCACACATACAGATATACACTCAAAACCAAATATTTCTTTTGTTTGTTTGTTTTTTTGTTTTTCAAGACAGGGTTTCTCTGCATAGCTTTGCGCCTTTCCTGGAGCTCACTTGGTAACCCAGGCTGGCCTCAAACTCACAGAGATCCTCCTGCTTCTGCCTCCCGAGTGCTGGAATTAAAGACATGCACCACCACTGCCCGGTACAAATATTTCTAAAGGTAACAAAGAAGCCAGAGAGATGGCTCAGCAGTTAAGAGCACTTGCTGCTTGTGTGGAGTACCTGAATTCACTTTCCAGAACCTACGTTGGGTGCCTCACAACTGCCTAGAACTTTAACTCCTGGATATCAGACATCCTCTGCTGGATGCCTTGGGCACCCACATACATGTGCACATAAATTTTAAAATAAAGTTAAAATTGCTTAAAGATATAATGGAAAACAAACACTAAGCAAAAACTGATGATTATGAAACAAAAACAGGAGAATAACAAAAGGAACCCATCAGAGTTCAAATAGCAAACCAAAAATACTGTCAGTAGATAATACAGAGATGGACTGATTAGCAAAAGAGGAAATTGAGGCCCAGAACTATAAAAGGACTTTCCAAAGTTAACAAGGGATTTTAGTTGTAAAGAAGTCACTAAAATCTAGAATCCAAAGGTTGGTAGCCAGGATCTAAAACCTAACTCAGGAGCTGAGCCTTGGGGTCATTCACTGCACTCTAAGATTTATTATTTTTTTTACATTTATTTTTTATTTATTTGTGTGTATGTGTGTGTGTGTGTGTGTGTGTGTGTCTGTCTGTCTGTCTGTCTGTCTGTCTACTGGCATATGTGTGCATTCCAGAGTGCTGGTGTGAAGGTCAGAGGACAAGCTGCTGAAATCAGTTCTCTCCACCCACTATATAGGTCCTGGGGATCAAACTCAGGTCATCAGACTTAGCAAGTGCATTTACCTCCTAAGCCAGCTCACTAACTCCAAAGATTTCTTTTTTGTTGTTGTTGGTTGGTTTTGTTTTGTTTTGTTTTGTTTTTCAGAGTTGAGGACTGAACCCAGGCCTTGTGCTTGCTAGGCAAGCACTCTACCACTGAGCTAAATCTCCAACCCCCCTTTCTATTAAGATTTCTTTAAATGTAGTTCTAACACCCTCTTTTCTGCTTCCTTTTCTTTCCCAGTACTATCAGGTTGGTGCTGAGCTAGACTCTGCATTTCCTTCCAATGGGGGGAAATAAATTCCATTCCTTCCCAGGCAAGATGAGACAGCAGGAAGACAGAGGCAACCAGACATTGCCCCTTCCAAAAATTAAAATTGAGTTGCACTGATTGTCAGAAGTGGATTTAATTGAGTAAAACTGAAACAAAAAGGTAATATTGGCCATGGGATGTGAGATTTATGTCTCAGGCTCGATTTTGCTTTTCATCTGTAAAAAATCCATTTTGTTAAGTGAATTTATGTTAAGCAAAATAATCCCAGTACAGATAGGAGCTAAAAAGAAAACTTGATCTGCTAAAACCGTAGAGAGCAACAGCAGTGCAAAGGGAAGGGGAAGGAAGAGGAAGGTTGACTAAGGGGTATGAAAATCCAGCAAAATAAACTAGGAGCTAAGGCTGGAGCACAGTTGGTAGAACCCTTGCCTAGCACACACAAAGCCCTGGGTCCAGTCCCCAGCATTGCAGGAATGAGTGTAGCAGGGCATGCCTATGATCTTAGCACTCAGTGTAGTGGAGGCTGGAAAATCAGGAGTTCCAAAGAAAATAAGTTCTGGGGCTGGAGAAATGGCTCAGAGGTTAAGAGCACTGACTGCTCTTCCAGAGGTCCTGAGTTCAATTCCCGGTACTCACATGGTGGCTCACAACCATCTGTAATGAGATCTGGCGCCCTCTTCTGTGTACATAATAAATATAAATAAATCTTAAAAAAGAAAAAAAGAGCAGGCAGTGGTGGCACATGCCTTTAATCCCAGCACTGGGAGGCAGAGCCAGGCAGATTTCTGTGAGTTCGAGGCCAGCCTGGGCTACAGAGTGAGTTCTAGGAAAGGGTACAAAGTCACACAGAGAAACCCTTTCTCAAAAAACCAAAACAAAAAGAAATTTTGACTTGAGGTTGTCTTTACAAATATCACATTTTACCCTCATAAATATGTACATTTATTATATATCAATAAAAGTATTCTGAATGACTTCCAGAGTAGGGAGGGTGGCTGACTTAGAAGGGCAGAGCACTTGTTCTTGCAGGGGACCTGGGTTTGATTCCTAGCACCCACGTGTCATTCACAACCATCTGTAACTCCAGCTCCAGGGGTTCTGATATCCTGTTCTAACATCTAAGGACACCATGCACACATATAGCACATAAAACATACATCATGCAGGCAAAACATTCATACACGCAGAATAAATTTTTAAAAATAAATAAATAAATAAAATAGAATCACCAACTATGATTACCTGTACTAAACCTATACAAAATCAAGCTAGCCAAAATCCTGGCTTAGATAGGGGATGTAATTGGTACTCTGGAAGAGAGAATCATTCTTTTCTTTTAAACATATTGCCACTGGTAAATTTCTCATCTCCAATGACTAGCCCTACACCTATACACATACAGGCAGCACTATGTGGATCTAATTATTTATCAAAAAACAAAAAAAGACAATGAACTCAGGAGGGGGCTATGTTGGGTGTATTTTGGGAGAGTTTAAAGGGGGAACTGAAGTGGATATTATTATGTTCATTGTACACATGCATAAAAATCTCAAAAATAAAAAAATTAGTATTAAAATGGGTTCCTACACAGGTGTCTTGAGAATTACATGATGAGCTGTGTATAACACCCAGCATATGAAGGTGGTCTCCCATGGAACAACTTCCTAGGACCTCCAGTTTTGTGAGATAATGTTTTTGTACACTGTAAAGATGTATCTTTGCCAAGGCTCCTTCTGATTGGTTTAATAAAGAACTAAATGGCCAATAAGTAGGCAGGAGAGGATAGGTGGGATTTTGGGAGAAAGAGAGGAAGAGATGAATCTCTTGTATATTATTAAAGGACCAGCCTTAATAATATACTTTCCAAGAGCTCAGAAGAGAAAATACAAACAGCGAGATTTATTTTTCAGAAAATGAATCTAAGTACACCAAGCTCCTTGTCCATCTAATTTATTCCTCTGGAATAAAATCCTATCTACACAGCTTCAGTTCTGTACTCAAGTCTAGTTCCTTTCTTGCCTGATTTGTCTCTATCTTTATCTGTTGTCCCCTCTATGTTCTATCTTAATTCTCTCATTTTAGTTCTGCCTCATCTAGGTCCTTCTCATCTTGTTCTTACTCATCTAGTATTTTCCCATCTGGCTCTTCCTCATCTTCCATTCTCCAGTTCTCTAGTCAAAAATCCTCTCCAGCCAAAATCTTCAAAATCCTCTCTTCATTCTCCTTATACCTCAGTCCCCATCAGTCTCTGAGGTATTCAGTTATAAACCCAAGCCACGGCGATCCTCTGCCAGAACAAGGTCACCAAGCTTGAATTCTTGCAGGGTCATAAAGGCAGGTAAGAATTTTCCTCAGGCAGTGGCTGTCAGGCTTTCTTTTACAACCCAAATGAATGCTAATGATCAGTTAGTCAAGAAGGGAATTTATGTGCTCAATCTACATTCCTAGAAGCGTTAGGTAAGAGTTAGGTAAGAAATTAGGAGTCTACTAGTAAGGCTGTAAGAAAGGAGGGTCTCACCCTAAATTGCACAAGAAATAAAGCTATCTTCCTGACCTAGGAGACAGGTGTTGTTTCATTTGGCCTTGGATGCTTGATAGGTATTTTAGATAAATACACTATTAGGAGTTCTTGGAAGCACGCATAGCATTACAAGAAAATCACTGTAGGAGCCAGCTAATATATATACAAAAGCTAAACTATCACAAAGCCTTTTTTTTTTTTTTTTTTTTTTTTTTAATTACAAACTGTATGACTCAGGCTTCTTGCTAGCTAGCTCTTACATCTTAACCCATTTCTACTAATCTATGTATTGCCATGTGGCTGTGATGTGACCGATATGCTGACATCTTGCTCCTTGGGCAGATGGATGGCATCTCTCTCTACTCCACCCTTCTTTTTCTCTGTGTTCGGTTTGGCTTTCCCATCTAGCTATATATTCTGCCCTGCCATAGGCCAAAGCAGCCTTATTCATCAACCAATAAAAACAATACATATTCACAGTGTATAGAAGGATATCCCACCACATCATTTCCCCTTTTCTGTCTAATTAAAAAGGAAGGTTTTAACTTTCACATTGTAAAATTATATATAACAAAACAGTTATCAAGCAAGAATTACAGTTATAATATCTAGACTATTATTATTTAGCAAAATTAAAGAAAATATTCTATCATCTATCCTATTTTTGTGAGTCTAAAGTTTCATATCTAATTTATCTTTTATCATGACTAAGGAAAACTGTAATTATAAAATCTAGTCTTCAACTCCATCAAAGACCCCTGAAGGATTTAATATTACCTAAGTAAACAGGAAGTACATTGTAAGCAACTTCCAAAATTCTAGAAATGACAGAGACATCTAGCTGCCTGGACAGTCACCCAAATTTTCTCTGCAACGTTGGGGCATCCATCTTCAGCCTACAGGCCTATAGTCTCTGGTAGACTTTTTTGTGAAGCAGGAAATTTGAAGGATTGTCTTGCCTATTGGCAAAGTTCATCAGTCACTTTCCTCTGTCTCCTGCAGAATGTCTGGCAGGGTCTCAAAAAACTGCACTTAGGTAAGATGAGGGTGTGTGTGTAGGGGAGGTAGAGAGTGCACAGAAAGGGTCGAGGAGACTCTCCAGAGAAGCAGCATATGGAGGATGGGGGAGGTCATCAGCTGGAGAGGAGAGCAGATATCCTTAGAGGGCTGCCTGTGCAAAGGTCAGGAGGCAGGACAGAGCCTGGAAAACTTCTTCTGTGGATCAGAAGCATCAGGGGGTGGCAGAGATGACACATAGCCACTAACTCCTAGAATACTCAGGAATTTCAAAGTCTGGTCAGGCAGTCAGCAGAGGCTGCTATGTCCCCACAGCTGAGGAATGGCCTACAAGGCTGGAGTGGGCAGCCTCGTTCTCAGCTGAGCACCACTCCCAGTGCCTCCTTCTTAGGATCCTCCACTTTCTCCAGGCCAGGACTCTGCCTACCCCACCCCAGCCCTGGCACTCCCCCATTCTCCACTGCTGCACCTTGTATTTGGTGTTAGATCAAGCGTCCTGTAGTTACAGCACTCTCTCTGATAAATCAGCCACACCTCCCTCAGCTTTTCTTTCTGGATAGAGGAGCTATACAAAAACTTTCTGTGCTGTGACTGAGCAGTTTTCTCCGGGTCACCCACAGCATGGAGCAAGACCAGCTCCCTTGGTACCTAGATCAAGGATAACCATTGTGACAGCTATTCATGGTTGTCACCTATATCTGCAATAAACTAAAACCCAAGTGGCTGGAGACATCTGTGAGGGTTTTTTGTTCTTGTTTTTTCTTAAACTAAATCATTTGAAGTGGGAAGGCCCACTTTAAATCCAGACCTCCTGTGGTGGGAAGATACACTTTTAATCCAGATCTTTTGAGGTGGGAAGATACACCCTTAATTTGGGCTACAACTCTGGTGGCAGCCTATATAAAGGACATGGAAGAAAGAAGCTGGCTCTTTTTGCCTGCTTGCTCTCCCCTTACTAGCAAGTCCATTTCTTCAGTTCACCAAGACTTCTTAAGCCATGGCTTGACCTTTGGAGAAGTCCTTGACCTTTCCAAGTAGTGACTTTTGTGATAGTAGCTGAATTCCATTACATTTTCCTGCAGCTTGCAGCATGACTCTAGGCACGCAGAGACACCAACAAGATGCAGAACAAGTTAGACATACATAATGGTGGAGAGGTAAAAAAGCAACATGGCAGAATATAGATTAATAAAAGCAGGTTAATTTAAGTTATGAGAGCTAGTTGGGGACAAGTCTAAGCTAAAGGCCAAGCTTTCATAATTAATAAGAAGTCTCCATGTCATTATTTGTGGGCTGGCAGTACTAACAGGAAAGTACTACTACATCCCAATCAACTTTTTTAGGCAAGATCTCACATACCTCAAGCTAGCCTCAAGTGCTCTATGTAGCTGAGGCTCACCTTGAACTCCTGATTCTCCTGCCTCCACCTTCCCAGTGTTGGTCTTATGGGTATTTGCCTCCATACCTAATTTAGTGGTGCTGGGACTGGAACCCAGGGTTTTGTTCATGCTGGGTGAGTTCTCTGCCCACTGAACTATATATATCACCTATCCTCAAATTTTCTTCTTTGAATCCAAAGACTCGAAGACAAGGGTGAAACTAGGCATCCTTAGAAACCAAGTGGCCAGCAGAAGAGAAGTTTAAAACTTTACATGGACAAAAAAATTGAGAAAAAGCAGATGAATCAAATGACAGGAAGTAGGCTACCTCACAAATTCCCCACCTACATGGCCAAATAACAGCCACAGATGCTTTCTGTGCTAAATCAGGGAGGGGTGGAAATGACCACAAACTCCCGTGGGTGGAGGACTCCTGAACATAATCAAGAGGGACATTTGCAAAGCCAAAGCATATGCTCACAGCGGTGCACACCTGTCGTCCCAGCAATGAGAAATGGAGGCAACCATCGTCAAGAGTTCAAGTTTATGCACAATACACAGCAAGAACCAAGCCAGCCTGGGCTACATGAGACCCTGACTGGGAGTGAGAGGGCAGGTAAGAAAGCTCAAGTAATCACATAGGAAGCTGGTTCACCCTTGTCACAAACAAAAGAAATATTCGTTGGCATCATGCAATAACAAGTTTTCCCACTGAAATGGGCACAGATTTAAAAAACCGATTAAACTCAGTGCTATCAAGGATGCGGTAAGATGGGCACTTCGGGAACTTAGATGGTGGTGATATAAATCAGTTCCTGGCAAAGCGATCAAGAAATATGAAACAGGCCGGGTGGTGGTGGCACACGCCTTTAATCCCAGCACTTGGGAGGCAGAGCCAAGTGGATCATTGTGAGTTCGAGGCCAGCCTGGACTACCAAGTGAGTTCCAGGAAAGGCGCAAAGCTACACAGAGAAACCCTGTCTCGAAAAACCAAAAAAAAAAAAAAAAAAAAAAGAAAAGAAAAAAAGACTTATGAAACAGGGCTGGGGAGATGGCTCCATGGGTATACTGCTTGCTGTGTGAGCATGAGTACCTGTGTAAACATGAGTTCAATCCCCAGCACCCACTTAAAATCTCAGCTTGGCTCCTGAATGCTTAAGGGAAGTGCCTTGTCTGTGTATCCTGCATAATGGGCATTAACAACTTAGATGCAAGATTGTAAAATATCGGTAGCGAACTTCTGCCCTCAGGGTTCGCCCATTGTGCTGTGAGCCTGTATTTAAAACCTCTTCCCTCCTTCAATAATGACATTAAAAAAAAAAAAAAAGACCTGGAGAGATGGCTCAGAGGTTATGAGCACAGACTCCTCTTCCAGATATCCTGAGTTCAATTCCCAGCAACCACATGGTGGCTCACAACCATCTGTAATGAGATCTAGTGCCCTCTTCTGACCTGTTGTCATACATGCTGTATACAAAATAAACAAATAAATCTTGAAGAAGAAGAAGAAGAAGAAGAAGAAGAAGAAGAAGAAGAAGAAGAAGAAGAAGAAGAAGAAGAAGAAGAAGAAGAAGAAGCACAAAGCCAAAAAAAAAAAATCTCAGCTTGGTTGTGTGTGTCCATAACTCCAGCACTAGGGAGGTAAATACTTAAGGACCCCTGGAACCCACTGGCCAGTCAGTCCAGCCAAATTGTCAAGTTCCTATCAGTGAGATATCCTATCTCAAATACAATGTTGAGGGCTGGCAAGATGGTTCAGTGGGTAAAGGCATTTGTTATCAAGCCTGATAACCTGCGTTCAATCCCTTAGACCCACATGGTAAAAGGAAAGAACAGAGTCCCACAAATTCTCCTCTGATCTCCAAACAAGCATTGCTATATTTTTTTACATAGAAAATGTACTTCTTGGGGAAGGGGGTTGAGAAAGATACCTGATATCGACCTCCAGCAACACACACACATGTGCACAAGCACATTCCCAAAAAAGCTTCCACACACATGCATGTACACAAGTGTGTACACATATACACACAACCAATCCATGAATAAAAAAAATTTCAATTAATCTCAGTGTAAATGTCATCTGCTACAGATAACATACAAGACTGACTCGGATACCCATGTACCTATTCTGGGCTCCAATAGTGTAGTGGACTTCAGCTATCTCCTCAGCCTCATCGAGTCTGTCCCCCATCTCCACGGATCTACAGAGTAGAGACTGAATAAATACCAGAGGCATGAAATTTTTGGAGAATGGAGGGCACTCTGTGTAGTTGCTGGGTGGGTGTTGATGCAGATGAACATTTCAGGGTCTGGCAGACTTTCCCAGCTCAACTCACTAAAGCTGCCTTCACAGCAGAGATGCCAGGATGTGTTGGAGTCTAACAGAACTCTCTGCCGCATTCAGGAAAACAGGGATGGCTTTTCCATCCCTTTCTTGACCCACTGTTCTATGTGGATCTTTTCTGACTCAGAAGGTGAAGATAAGGGAGCTGCAGGGCCTGTTCCCACGACCATGGAGAGCCCAGCCCATTCCCTGGAAAAGCCTCAGAGCCCTCACAAAGATTGCACTCTCACGGGGTTCACGGAGCCTTGAGAGAAGTTCAGGGCCCTGCACTCTCGCAATGAGTGAGCCCCTGGCTTCACAAAAGCCCTCATCAAAACCCCATCTCTAAAACCGAGAGGCCTTGGTGGGAACTTAGATTTCAAGGGGAAAATGCAAAGCACTGTGAGACCTGGACGGGCTCACCCCTCCTCTTCTCCCCTCCCTGCCCTTCACCCCACCACCACCCAGAGGCCGGAAGTTGGTACTGCCTATGCCCAACCCACAAACCCAGCTGGAGTCCTGAGTGCCAGGAACAGGCTCACTGGAAGGAAGTGGGGGTGGGCATGGGTGTTTGGAACCTGTCAAACTCACATTCCAATCTCTGCCTTGTCAGTGACACACTGGAGCACAAGCCTGTGCTCCTTGGAGTCTCAGTTACTGCACCTGTTAAATGGGCACAGGACTGGTGCAAGAGTTAACTTGAAGCCAGGCAGTGTTCAGCCCACCATGACAGTTGAATTCAGTTCCGTATATGTTGCGGTCTGGGATTTAAACCCAGGACCTGCACATTCAGGCAAGCACTCTAGTACCCAGCTACCTCCCTAAATGCTGTTTTGCAGCTTGTTTTTCTTTTCTTTTTTTAAAAGGTGTGTGTGAATGTTGTAGTGTGTAAGTAGTTATACTAGTGTGTGAGTAATTATACACGTGTGTGCAGGTGCATGCCTGTGCCCTCCTCTATTACTTCCCACCAGATTTCTTTGAAACAGAGTCTGTCACAGAACATAGAACACATCATTTTTCTGCTTAGCAGTCGAACAAGCCCCAGCAATCCTCCTGTTTCCACCTAACCACAGCACTGGGGTTCCAGGCACAAACATCCATGCCAAACTTTTTACTGGGGAACAGACCATAGTCTTCCTGCCTGCTCAATGCTAAGGTGTTGTTTGGTTTGGTTTGATGCGGTTTGATTTAGTTTGGTGGGAGGAAGTGTTTTATTTTTTGAGACAATGTCTCACTCTAGCTGGCCTGAAACTGGTGTGTAGACCAGGCTGGCTTTGAACTCATAGAGATCCACCTGTGTCTGCTTCCAGAGTGCTAGGATTAAAGGCATGCACCACAACGCACAGCAATAAATGTACTTATTGATTTAGAGAAAAGAAAGAAAACAGTCATTTATAGGAAACAGATGTAACTAGACATTTTCAAGTTAAGAGAAATAAGCAGGGGCAGAGGAGATGGCTTAGTAGACAAGTGTGCATGACAGGCAAGCTCCAGGTCATGAGTTTGAATCCCCTGAACCTCCATGAAAGGCTAGGCCCAACCTCACACATGTTCTGTAGTAGGGTAGAGACAAGAGCATCTTGGGAGCTTTGGCTGCCAGACTAGCTCCAGGTTCAGTAAGAGACCCTGTCGACTGCATAAGGCAGAGAGAGTGATAGAGTGGGACAGCCCAGGTCATCCTCCGGCCTCCATGTATGCATGACACACCCCACACAGAAGCACAGAAGGAGAGAAGTCAGACTCAGAAAAAGAAACATCTGTTCAGCATGCTCCTCTCCACACGTGGACTCTGGACTTAGACATATACATGATACAAGGAGGGACTGAGAGGGCCCAGGACAATGGAAGGCATAAATATATCTCAGGATTACTGGTATGCAAATATTACAATGAAACCCATTGATTTGTTTCCTTTTGAGTCTGCTTCTAATTGTTTACTACATCTAGGACAGGGGAAGGGGGCATTTTATGCATGTGGAGGTCAGAGGACAATTTTGTAGGATTGGTTCTGTCCTTCACCTGTAGGTGAGTTTTGAGAATCAAACTCAGTTTGCATCAGGCTTATGCTTGTCAAGTACCTTCACCTAATGAGCCATATCTCTGGCTTTTGTTTTGTTTTGATGTGTTTTGTTCTGACAGGTAGCCCAGGCTAGTCCCAAATCCACTATGCATCTGAGGATGACCTTGAATTCCTGATATTCCTATTTCTATCTCCTGAGTGCTTTCGTAAAAGACATGCACAACCACGTGTGATTTTATTTTTCACATGTGATTTTTGAAGCCCATTATTTTGTACAATGAATATACACCAATAAAAAGTATAGTATATATCCACAAAGGAATACTATACCTCCTTAAACAAAAGTTTGAGTCTTGTCTTTGTGAAAGTGTGAATGAATTACTGACATACTTATTTAATGTATCTTTCTGCCATCATAACTCTAGAGTCTGAGGGCAAGACTAGTTCCCCTGTGTCCTCAATGTACCTGGCACATAGCAGGTGTCAATAACTATTAAATGAATGAGAGAGCGAATGAGTGAACATAAATATTGTTTGGTCCTTACAGCATGCCTAGGACACTTGAAATTCCTTTGATCAAAGAAGAAAAAGAAGTTACGAAAGATCCATTGACTCACATGATCAGGTTCACACAGCTAGAATTCTCTTACACCTAAAATTAGGTCAGATCTAGAAGCAATTCCCCCAGAGTACTTTCAAGTTCAGAACACAGTGTCCATATTTTAGGTCAGGATTCAGAGCCTATAGAGTCCTGGAATCTCAACCTCTCTACTATGAGATGGATTCAGGAGGCCAGAGAGAGTTCCCTGAGTGAGTGTAGCCTCCAGCCCTTGGAGCCATGTTCCTTCCTTCCCCATCTTTAAAACTGTTGCTCAGAACAAGTATATCTCCCTTTTCCAACACTCACTGGAAGCCTAGGGGCAAAAAGAAATCATCATTTCTTCAGAAAAGACTGCCTGTACACCAGGAACCTCAGAGGACTGGATTCTGTGACCATCTCCCACCTCCAAAGTGCCCATCGGCATCATCCGAGCCTTTTCTGGGTACCTGGTACCACCTGTACTCAGCATTTTGCAGGCCTCTATCTGCCAGAGGGATCTTGCCCATGCAATCAGATTGTGTCACTTTCCTGCTTAAAACCCTCAGTGCATCAAAAGTGTATTCATTTACCCCACACATGGGGTCCCCAAGAATCAGATGGAGATAATTCTGGTGGAGCCATGCTCCACCCATCCGGCTCCCCCTCAACCTGCCCCAGCATAGGGCCTTTTCTAGCTGATGATGTCCCAGGCCTTTAATCCAAGCCCTCTAGAGGCAGAGGCAGGTGGATCTCTGAGTTCAAGGCCAGCCAGGTCTACAGAATGAGTTCCAGGACAGCCAGAACTACACAGAGAAATCCTGCCTCAAAAAACAAAACAAAATAAAAACAACCCAAGAGCCTTTGCACATGCTGCCACACAGCCTCCCATCTGCCCTTCAGATTTTAGACAGTGACTCTAGCCCTTGGGACATTTGACGGTGTCTAGGGAAGCTATTGGGCTAGTGCAGCAACACTATTGAGACACAGCAGCAATCTAGTGACTAGAGACCAAGGCTACCGCTAAAGGTCATATAATACACAGCACAGCCCCCAAGATAAAGCATTATTCACTCAGATATCAAGAATGTGCAGAAGGGAAGTCCTGGTTTAGAAAAAGGGACTCATAAACTGGACCTAGGTATAAAGACGTACACCCTGGGATGCCTACCTGGAACCCAGGGCAGCTTGATCAGAAGTAATGGTTGTAAAATGATTTCCCAGAATGCATGAAGCTCTGGGCTCATTGAGGAGGAGGAAGAGGAGACTGAAAGGAGGAGGAAAATGAGGAGAAGGAAGAGGGGGAGGAAGAGGAGACAGAGAAAGAAGGAGAAAGAAAAAGAGGAGGAGATGGAATAGAGGAAGAAGAGAAAGAGGGGGAAGAAAAGGAGTAGAGGATGAGAAGGAAGAGGAGATGAGAGGAGGAAAAAGAAGAGATGGGGAGGAGGAAGGAGAGGAAGATGAGAGGGTGAGGAAGGAGAGAAGAAAGAGAAGAGAAAGAGGAGGTGGAGAAGGATGTTATAGTGTGGATTTCTAATGTTTCCCTTGCACGCTCTGATCCAACCACATACCACATGGGTTGGTGACTGTTCTTCCAGCATGCTAGGCACAGTTCTGCCTCAGGGCCTTGGCATTGGCTGTTCCCTATCAGGAATGCCCTCCACTCTGATACCAGCTTGGCTGGTCTCCTTTGCCAGTATGTAAAACATTCTCTGTTCTCAAAAAAAAAAAAAAAAAAAAAAAAAAAAACAACAACAAAATCTCCTTATACTTACATAGATTCCAACATCTGCCTCACCCACCACACTCCTCAGTCAGCCTTAAAGTCTAGGGAGCAAGCCCAGGTCACATGTTTCTCTCAAATAACCAGATTTTTTGATCCACTCAAGCCAATGACTCCCATTCCAGGCAACAAATATGAGCAGTGGAGAGGAAAGGTTCCCACCTCTTATGTCCACTGGCACAGGGCCCAGGTAACTGCTACAACCACATTCTAGGCACACCATGCTTTCTCAGTGAATGGGGCGGGGGTTTTGGCCCAGGATGGCCTGGATCTTGCTATCTTTCATTTTTATTAGTATTTTTGACAATTTCATACATGAGTGCTATATTTACATCATTTCAACTCAATCCTCTCTCCCATTTAATTCTTCCCTTGCCCCCCAACTCCCTGTCAAATTCATGACCTCTTGTTCAATTATTATTGGTGTGTGTGTGTGCGTGTGTGCGTGTATGTGTGTGTGTGCGTGCGTGTGTGTGTGTGTGTGTGTGTGTGTGTGTGTAAATACAGCTTTCTAAGTCCACTTAGTGTTGCTTGTATGTACATGTCTTTAGGGCTGACCACTCAGGATTGGAAAACCTATCAGGCTTGCCCTGGAAAAGGCCAATTCTCCCTCTCTTAGCAGTCAGTAATTGCCTGTAGGTCTTCATTTAAGGGTGTGCCTTGTCGGACTCCCCATCCAACTGGGATGTCAATTGGCATTGTCACTGTGTAGCTCTTGTTTAGGCAACCATATTAAGATTCCATGGGTGGCGCCGGAGAGATATAGCTTAGCAATTGAGAACACTTTTTGCACTTACAGAGAACTGAGGATCAGTTCCCAGCACCTACATGTGGCTTCCAACCATCTGTTACTCCAGTTCCAGGGAATGCAGCAATCTCTTCTAACCTCATGGGCACCAGGCACAGACATGATGGACAGACACATACACAGCCAAACACCCATACACATAAAATAAAATAAATCTGAAAAGTCAAACTAAAAACAGATTTTCTGGGTACAGCTCCACGTCAGATACAGAAAACACCATCTGCCTCACACACACTGTCCCCCGAGTTCTGGGATAATAGGTGTGCACCGAGACACCAGCTTTAATACATGCTCCAATGAAAATGCAGCACGGTGCCAGGGAGATGGTTCAGTGAGTAAAAGCACTTGTTGCACACGCATGGTTTGAATTTAAATCCCCAGCACCCACATAAAAGCCAGATACATGGGAATCTGTAACTCCAGTGTTCCTATAAGGGGGTGAGAAGTAGGGGAAGAAAAAACCCAGCAGCTCACAGGCCTGCTATCTGTTCTGTGTGGCATAGGAGACAGGCTGCCTCAAACAAGATGGGGGAAAGGGGCCCTGCCTCAAACAAGCTGGGGACCTGCCTCAAACAAGATGGGGGGGAGGGGCCCTGCCTCAAACAAGATGGGGGACCTACCTCAAACAAGATGGGGGGCCCTGCCTCAAACAAGATGGGGGGGAGGGGCTCTGCCTCAAACAAGATGGGAGACCTACCTCAAACAAGATGGGGGGCCCTGCCTCAAACAAGATGGGGGGGCTGCCTCAAACAAGATGGGGGACCTGCCTCAAACAAGATGGGGGGGCTGCCTCAAACAAGATGGGGGGCCCTGCCTCAAACAAGATGGGGGGGCTGCCTCAAACAAGATGGGGGGAAGGGGCCCTGCCTCAAACAAGATGGGGGCCTGCCTCAAACAAGATGGGGGCCCTGCCTCAAACAAGATGGGGGCCCTGCCTCAAACAAGATGGGGGGAAGGGGCCCTGCCTCAAACAAGATAGGGGGTCTGCCTCAAACAAGATGGGAGGCCTTCCTCACACAAGATGGGGGGCCTTCCTCAGACAAGGTGGGGGGAGGCTGCCTCAAACAAAGTAGAAGACAAGAACTGACACGTAAGGATGACCTCTGACCTCCATCTATACATGTGCTGTGGTACACACACACACACACACACTTGCCTTCCCAAACACAAGTATGCACACACATATCACACACGCACTACACTAAATAAGGAATAGGAAATTTAGTGTGGACGGACAGAAGAAGAAAAAGAGAAAAACCACACAGAGACAGATAAAGCAGAAAAGGAAAAATGGGAAGGGAAAAAAGGAGAGGGGAGAAAAGTGAGTTCGATTCCTGGGCCCCACATGATGAGAGGAGAGATATGACTCCTGTAAGCTGTCCCCTGACCTCCTCGTGTGTGCTGTGTATGCTATGGTGCACACACACACACACTACACCCAAAATCATTCTTTTAAAGATAAACTGGGTCGCACAACCTGTAATCCCAGCCTTCAATAGGTGCAAGCATGAGAGAGAGTCAGGAGCATAAAGTCATCAACCTCTGTAACATACTAAGCTGGAGGCCAGCCTGGGCTACATGAAACCCTATCTCAAAGAAAAGAGAAGAGAAAAATAAAAGGTGTGGCGCATGACTGAAGAAGACAGCCTGCACTGACCTCTGGCCACCACACCATGCAACTCTTTTATGTACAAAACTATTTAAAAATCTGCATATTCTGACCTTTGGGTTGGGTAGACATAAAACATGAAGTTTTGACACTTAGACTGGAATTCTATCCCCAAAATAGACAATTCATTATGTTTATGCAAATATTCCCAAGAATTGGGATAAGAGTTATAGAACTTGGGTCACATCTTTGTGACAACTAGATTTCCACAGAGAGTCTGCTAACCTACTTGACCAGCAGGTTCTAGGATAGAACTGGACTCTACAACAGTTCCTCCAGCAAATTCCCAAGAATAACTTCTTGGAGTCTCATAGCAACCAAACTCCCTGGGTTCCTCACATTTCATCTTCAGAGTCCTCCAGTACCCTATTTCCCTCACCCCACCCCATGACCAAGCACATAAATGGAGTCATAGACCAAAAGGACCAGGGACTCAGTGGTGTTTCCAGAGTTGCCTTGCACCTATGCTTGCTCAGTTGCTTGTTGTTACTAAAGCTGCTGGTGGTGAACCTGAGCCTCACTATGTAGAGGGCTGGGTGTGGGAGGTATGCCTATGAGGAAAGTAAAGACACAAGATGAGAGGTTAGTTCTTCTCTGAGGAAAGGCAAAGTGAACAGTGAGAGGACGAAGACTGGAGAGAAAGTGGGCTGTGGGGAGAAAATGACTGGAGGAGAAGGCAGGCTGGAGAAGGTGGACTTGGGGGAAAAGGTAGGCTTTCTGGAAGATAGTCTGGAAAAACTGGACTACTGGGAGAAGATGGGTTGTAGGAAGAATGTTGGCTGAGGGAAAGGATGGCTGAGGAGAAGGTGGGCTGAGGGGAGAGGGAGGGCTGAGGGGAGAAGGTGGGTTGAGGAGAAGGTGGGCCGAGGGGATGGTGGGCTTAGGGGAGAAGGTGGGCTGAGGGGAGAAGGTGGGCTGAGGAGAAGGTGGGCTGAGGGGAAGGAGGGCTGAGGGGAGAGGGAGGGCTGAGTGGAGAGGGAGGGCTGAGGGGAGAAGGTGGGTTGAGGAGAAGGTGGGCTGAGGGGATGGTGGGCTTAGGGGAGAAGGTGGGCTGAGGAGAAGGTGGGCTGAGGGGAAGGTGGGCTGAGGGGAAGGTGGGCCGAGGGGAAGGTGGGCTGAGGGAAGGTGGGCTTAGGGGAGAAGGTGGGCTGAGGAGAAGGTGGGCTGAGGGAAAGGTGGGCTGAGGGGAGAGGGAGGGCTGAGGGGAGAAGGTGGGTTGAGGAGAAGGTGGGCCGAGGGGAAGGTGGGCTGAGGGGATGGTGGGCTTAGGGGAGAAGGTGGGCTGAGGGGAGAAGGTGGGCTGAGGGGAAGGTGGGCCGAGGGGAAGGTGGGCTGAGGGGAAGGTGGGCTGAGGGGATGGTGGGCTTAGGGGAGAAGGTGGGCTGAGGGGAGAAGGTGAGCTGAGGGGAAGGTGGGTTGAGGAGAAGGTGGGCCGAGGGGAAGGTGGGCTGAGGGGAAGGTGGGCTTAGGGGAGAAGGTGGGCTGAGGAGAAGGTGGGCTGAGGAGAAGGTGGGCTGAGGGGAGAAGGTGGGCTGAGGGGAAGGTGGGCTGAGGAGAAGGTGGGCTGAGGGGAAGGTGGGCTGAGGAGAAGGTGGGCTGAGGGGAAGGTGAGCTGAGGGGAGGAGGGCTGAGGAGAAGGTGAGCTGAAGAGAAAGTGTGGGGGAGATAGCCTAAGGAGAAACTGGGCTGTGGGCTGCATCTTCTCCTTCTTGGGGGACTGAGGTATCAAAGAAACATAACCTAAGAAGACAGTGGTGGGTTGTGTGCACCACTGCATACCAGAGCCAAGGGTTTTCTGGAGCCACAAAGACACTGACAGACAGATGCAGAGAATAGGGAGAGACCCAGAGACAGAGTCATCTAGATATAGATGGAGAGACCAACAGACCCTCTAACCTCTAAAACCTAGAGAGAGAGATGAGGGCAGGGAGAAGAGATTTCGAGAGACTAAAAAAAGATATAAAAAGAGGGGGAAATTCTAAGAGCCAAAAGTACCCGACTCGGAGAGTATGAAAGAATCAGAGAGAACTGAAGGAAAAGGAGCCCAAAGCAGGGGGCTGAATCTGACAGAGGTGAAGCTGAGGTAAGGGTGAGGGAGTGCATGTGACTCCCCCAAGCCCCCCACCACCGCTGAAACTGACCACCCTGGCTGGGCCTTTAGCTGCTTGGGACTCACCTCAGCCTGGTCACCGCTTCCCCTGTGAGTCTTGTATGAGGCACATCAGCCATGTAAAGACCTTCAAACTCTGTGGTAGAGCCTCCGGTGCTTACGTCAAAAGTGACACCTCGGGGCCCCAGCCCGAAGCTGGTGGCTTTCCTGCCAGGGCTGTCCCTACCTGGTGTCTGTGGGAGGATCCTGGAAGCACACAGCCCCTTGAGGAGAACACATGTGGAAGGGGAGATGCTGGTCTAACCACTCAGGACTGGCTAAAGCTAGAGACTCTCATTTCAGCCACCTCAGACTCTTTCGGAAGGATCTAGAAGGAAAAGGACAGAGTCCTTTCTTTTGTCTCCAACTGAAACATCCTCTAAACCGCCCCAATGCCTTTCAGAATTTCTGGGTTTGTTTATTTGTTTGTTTGGTTTTTTCCCATGGATGACAGGCCACCATGCCTGATGTGATCCGTGCTAGGGATCAAACCCAGGACTTTATGCACACTAGGCAAGCACTCTACCAAATAACCCCAACCATTTAGAATTTCTGACTGCTTGCCTTGAACTTACCCTGCATATACCTTCAATATCCAACCTATCCAAGTGAGGAAACTGAGGCACAAAGCAAGAAAGTAATGCTCCATCCCAGGTTAAACAGAATCCATGCCTTTACGTGCAATATCACTTTTCCCTGTGGTCAGCAGGAAATGGAAAGAAGCGGCAGAAGGAGTGGGAGGTGGCTCAGTGGGAGAATCACTCGCCACACAAGTGTGAAGACCTAAATTGGAATCCCCAGGGAATCCCCAGAGCCTACATAAGTCCAGACATGACAGTCCAGACATCTCTAATCCCAGCACTCCTATGCAGAGATGGGAGATAGAGACAGAATTTCCCAGTCTGACATACATAATAAAAAGAAAAACAAACAAAAGATCATGTTTTCAAACACTTGACCAACACACCTAACTTCCACACAGGAATGTCTGAATTCACACAGAGATGCATACACCACACACACACACACACACACACACACACACACACACACACACACACACACACACACACACCATACATACAAACATACATGCATACATGCATATATCATACATAAACATAATTGTATCTAGGCATGGGGGTGCACACCTTTAATTCCAGCACTCAAGAGGCAGAAGTAGGCAGACCTCTGAGAGTTCCTGTCTCGAAAATAATAATTTTAATATTTAACAGTGAACAGAGAGGTATCTGAGGACCCCTGTTGGGAGTTAGAGCAGTGATTCTCAAGCTGTGGGTCTTGACCCCTTTGGGATCAAACAACCCTTTCACGAGGTCTGCATATCAGGTATTTACATTATGATTTACAACAGTAGCAAAATTACAGTTATAAAGTAGAAACGAAATAATTTTATGGTTGGGGGTCATCACAACATGAGGAACTGTATTAAAGGATCGCAGCATTAGGAAGGTTGGGAACCACTGAGTTACAGGGAACCCGAGCTGAGGTGTTTGGGGTAAATCCCCCACATGGCCCAGCATGTAAACACATTGAAGGCCAAGGATGCAATGCTGAGGTCGCAGAAAGAAGGTTTAAAAGACGTCCTGAGGGGCAGTACCCAGGCAAGGATGTGAACCCCTAGGCAGGAATTTGGACATTAACCAGCTTGATTTATGAACAGCTACCCCTGGTGGGCAATGCAAGGAACTGCACTGTTCACTAATGAACCAATTCTCTCCTCCACCCTCCACCCACTTCAGGAACTCAGGGCGCTGATCTGCATCTCCATCCTCACTTCATCTGTTTTCTATGCCTACAACAGAATATATGAGATGGATTAATTTCTTTAAAAAAAAAAAAAGGTTTGTTTCGGTACATGTTTCTGGGCACTTGTTACTGGTTAAGACTCTGCTGCTTTAGCAGGAAGAGGAAGAACAAACCTGCTTGAGAGCGCTAACCTTTTCTGACAGGAGAAGTGCTAATTCTGGAGCTAGGGATGCAACTCATTCGGGAGACCAGCCTGGTCTACACTAAACATTGCCAGAAACAGGGGGGCGGGGTGTGGGGTTTGGGGAGGTGGTGAGAGGGCTCCGCAGGTGAAAGAGCTTGCCGCCAAGACTGATGATCTGAGTTCAAACCTAGGACCCACAGGATAGAGAGGAGACTCCTGACTCCTTCGTGTCATATAGGTCAGTCATATTCTCTGACCTATACTCATACACTGTGGCATGTACACACACACACACACACACACACACACACACACACACACACACACACACACACAACTGTAACAAAGTTTAAGAAAAGAAAAGGTATTGATCCATTTAGGACATATTTGCCCCATAACGCGAACATCTCCCACAAGCCCCCAGGTCCCAACACTGCAGCACTGAGGCCTTAGAGCCCCAACATATGGACTTTGGGGGAACCTACTCAAAATATAGCACTAAAGGATAGGATACAGGAGCAAGCTGATAAGAAATTAGTATTTTCAAAACAAATCGGGTTTTTGTTTTTGAGACAAGAGTTGTTTAGCTGTAACTGTTGTGCCCAGGTTGCAAGACCCCCAAGCAAGACCACCACAGAGCCATTATCCAATGCAAGCACACGGAGGTTTTTATTAACAAAACAAGCAAGCTTGGTCCAGCATCCGACACAGCAGGTGGAGGAGAACGCCCCAAGCATTCACTTTAAGGGGTTTATATAGGAAAAGTTTACATGCAGCTTGGGATTGGACGAGGGGGGTAGGGGTGAAGTAAGCATAAGGTTACTAATTGCTAGCAGGATTCAGGGTATCTATAGAGACATAAGGTTTTATTCCCCATGTCCTGCTTTTGTTGACACATTCAGATTTATTGTTGCAGTCCTAAACTCCTCTAAGGTCAACTTCTGGTCGGTGGAGCTCATTACTCCCCATATCTTGTTTTGTCAAGTCCAGTATACATAGATTTATTATCCCAGCCTTATAAGTTCAATTTCTAATCACTTCTAAAACTGCTGGTCAGCAAATACCTTTGAGGAGGGGAGGGGGAAGCATCTCTCAAGATGGCTACTGATTTTTCCCTTTCATAACTGTCCTGAAACTCAATATGTAGACCAGGCTGGCCTTAAAGAGATCCACCTGCCTCTACCTCCTGAGTATTAAAGGTGTGAGCCACCTGAACCACCGTTCCCAATCCCCAGCAGTCACTCTTTTTTCTTTTTTTTAATTTTTTTATTTAAAAAAGTTTGCATACTGTGTATTTTGATCACCCTCCTTCCCTCTCCCAACTCCTCTCAGATCCTTCCAACCAACTTTAAGTATCTTTCTCAAAAAAATTTAAAAAAATGAAAACAAAAAACAATAAGACAAAAAATAATAAAACAAGAATGGAACAAAAAATACAGTCCATGTTGTGTGCTGGCATTGTGCCAACCCTGGACTGTGGTTGATATACCCAGTGACATTCCATGGGAGAAAACTGATTTTTACTCTCCCAGCAGGTATCAGTTCCACACTCACTCCCATGCTTTAGAGATGCCTTTTCCTCTCTTCCCACGCAGACCACACCTTGAATAGTTTCTAACTACAGAAGGCTTTCTCAGATGGTAACCACTTAACCCCAAATGCCAGTAGACAAGAATGTTGCTCTAGACAGAAATGATGCTCTTGGTTGCATACCAGAGTCTTCCTGCAACTCCCTGCAACAGGGACAGGGACAGACCGCCACTGATGGATCTGGGGAATTAGCTAAGTAGATCAGAGCACTTGCTGTGCGAGCATGAGGAACTGAGTTTAAGCCCGGACAACCTATGTAAAATGCCAGGCGTGGCTGCTAGAACCTGTAACCAGGGATATGGTGGCTGGAGGAAAGAGAATGGGGCTTGAGGCTGCCAGCCCAGGTCCAGCTTCAGGGACAAGGCAGATGCTGCAGTAACGCCCAGCCGCCCACACTACCACCACCCGTTCACCATGCCATGTCCGAGCGAGACAAGAGACAGCGGGTCATTTGCCTCAGCAGAATGCTGAATGCCATTTATTGAAGGAGGGAGGAGGCCTTAAATACATAGGGAGGACATCTGGTCAAGGTCAGCAAGCAATCAACAGCTACCCAAAACAGGGGGCCAGGGCCCTACAGGCAGAGAGTGGCAGAGAAGAGCACTCAGTGTTGCCTCTTTCCTTCACGAGTGCTAACATGCACCCAGATGCACAAGTGATATACACTACATACAATGGATGAATAAATACGTAGTTTTTTTCCCCCTTTTATTGAAAATAAATTTCTTTTGCCACGCTGTGGTGGCGCACACCTTTAAGCCCAGCAGATAGATCTCTGTGAGTTCAATCACAGCCTGATCAACAAAGCAAGTTTCTAGGACAGCCAGGGCTGTCACACAAAGAAACCCTGTTCAGAAAAAAACAAAAGCAAAAAAGGAAAAGAAAATAGAATTTTCCACATAATTTATCCTCATTGTGGTTTCTCCTCCCCCTGTTCCTCCCAGTTCTCCCCCACCTTCCCTCCCACCCAGATCCACTCCCTTTTTGTTTCTCATTAAAAAACAAACAGGCCTCGAAGGGATGATAATAAAAATATAAGATAAAACAAAAACTAATACATTGGAATTAAGCAAAATGAACAAAAGAAAAAGAGCCCAAGAGAAGGGATAAGAACCAGAGACCCACTCATTCACACACTCAGGAATTCCATATACACTAACCTGGAGCCATAATATAAACACAGAGGACCTGGTGCAGACGTGTGCAGGCCCTGTGCTTGCTGCTTCAGTCTCTGTGAATTCATATGAGCTTTGATCATGCCAATTTAGAAGACCTTATTTTCTTGGTGTCCTACATCCCCTCTGGCTCTTACACTCTTTCTGCCTCCCCCTCTGAAGCCCTGAAGGGAAGATTTGATAAAGACATTCCATTCAGGGATGAATATTCCAAGGTCTCTCACACCTTTCATAATGTATGGCTGTGGGTCACACAAACAATACCCACAATCAATAATAAATACACAATAAATATATTTTTAATTTGTTTCCATCTGCTGCAGGATGATGGCTGATCTATGAGGATAGCAAAATGTCATTAAGAGTCATTTTATTGCTACACTTTTTTAGAACAATAGTATTTGGTTTTACCCTAGGCCCCTGGGCTTTCTACTCTCAGGTTCTTGGTCACCCAAGTAGTGTCTGGTATTGGTTCCATCTCATGGAGTGGGCCTTATATTAAATAAGATATGGGTTGGTTGCTCTCACAAGTTTGTGCCACCATTTCACTAGCATATCTTACAGGCAGGACGCCATTATAGATCAAAGGGTTTTGTGGCTAGGTTGGAGCTTACATTTCTCCTTTGGTAACCTAAAGAGTACCTTCCTACACCAAAGTTGCTAGAATGTAGGAGTGAAGGCTCTCTGTAGGCACCATGTTGACTTCTTCATATTTAATTGGTTGTGTAGGTACTGTCTTCAACAATGAGGCCTTGCTATAGGAGAGCAACCTATATAGGCTTGGCAAGAGCCTGGATTGCTTGGGGATTCCAATGGGACCCTTTTGGCCAGCAACTCAAATAAATGGAACCCAATCCCAGGACTGGAAGCTTTATTTGGTGACAAGAGATGGCTGGTTTGGTCTGTCTTTCCCATTATTTGGTGATTTCACTTGTGTGTGTGTGTGTGTGTGTGTGTGTGTGTGTGTGTGTGTGTGTGTACATTTTATGAAGTTTCTACTGTATTAGGTTTCCATACTATCCCTCAATTCATATGGGTTTCCATACTACCCCTCAAACAGCCCTTAGTTAACTATCTCTCTTCATATTCCCTTCCTCGTCCCCTTCTTCCCTCCCCCTCTTGATCCTCCCATTTCAGTCTCCCTCATCCATCCATAACTATCTATTCTATTCCCTTTTCTAACAAGATATCTGTTCCCCTTAGTCCCTTACTCTACACCTAACCTCTATGATTCTATGGATTGTAGCTTAGTCATCATTGACTTAATATTTATATATTTATAAATATTTATATATGAGTGAATATATACCATATTTGTCTTTCTGTGTCTGTGATACTTCACTCGGGCTGATATTTTTCTAGTTCCATCCATTTACCTGAGAATTTCATGACTTCATTTTTTTTTAATGATAGCTTTTTTGGGAGGGTATACAATTTTTTTATTCTTCTCACATATATTACATCCCAACCACAGTTTCCCTTCCCTAGCCTCCCCCAAGTCTCTCTCCCACCACTACTCTTCTCCCCCAGATCCCTCTGTCTCCCCTCAGAAAAGAGTAGGCCTGTCGGGGACATCAACCAACTAGGCATAATATGCTACAATAATACCAGGCAATTACCATCACATCAAAGCTGGATGAAGTGACCCAGGAGGAGGGAAAGGGTCCCACACACCACACACAGACAAAATAGTCAGAGAAGCCCCCATTCCCACTGTTGGGAGTCCCACAAGAATACCAAGCTACTCAGCCATAACATATATGTAGAGGTTCCAGGTCAGACCCCTACAGGATCACTGATCTCAGCAAGCCCCCATGAGTCCCAGTCAGTTGATTCTGTGGGCCATGTTCTTGTGGTGTCCTTATCCCCTCTGGTTCCTCCAATTCTTCCTACCCCTCCTCATCAGGACTCACAGAGCTCTGCCTAATGGTTGGCTGTAGAACTCTGCATCTCCCTCATCAGTTGCTAAATGAAGTCTCTTTGGTCTCTCTGATAACTATTCTGTAGGCTCTCTTCCCAGAACACTCTGCAGGCAGGACAAATTGTAGGTCAAAAGTTTTATGGCTGGTTGGTGTCCCAATTGATTCACTTGGGGCCTTATAGAAGATGGCCGGTTCAGGCTCAATGTCTCCCATTTGTAGGAGTTTTCACTAGGGTTACTCTTGAGAACTCCATGGAATTTCCATTGCACCAGGTTTTCTCCTCACCCCAAAAATGGCCCCAATTCCAGTCCTTTCTCCCAGTATTTTCTCCTTCCCTATTGGCATAAAAACAGACAGGTGGAACAATGGATTTGAATTGAAGACCCTGACAAAAATCCCCATACTTATGGACACCTGATTTTTCATAAAGAAGCCCAAAATAGTTCGGTTCCCAGCACCCACGGCTGTATCTCCAGCCACTAAAAAAGAGAATAAAAAATGTAAAAAAAAAAAAAAAAAAAAAGAAGCCCAAAATATGCAATGGAAAAAAGAAAGCATCTTCAACAAATGGTGCTGGTCTAAGTAGATGTTTGCATGCAAATAGATCCATATCTATCACCCTGCTCAAAACTTCAAAACTCAAGTCCAAGTAGATCAAATATTTCAACATAAAACCAGATGCATTGAACCTGACAGAAGAAAAAGTGGGAAATAACCTTGAACACATTGGCACAGGAGACAACTTCCCGAATAGAATACCAATAGTGCAGGCACTAAGATCAATAATTAATAAATGGGACCTCTAGAAACTAAAAAGCCTCTGTAAGGCAAAGGACACAGTCAATAGGACAAATTGGCAGCCTAGAGAATGGGAAAAGAGTTTTCACCAACTCCACATCTGATAGAGGGATAATATCTAAAATATACAAAGAACTCAACAAACTAGACACCAACAAACTAAATAATTCAATAAAAAAATGGGGTACAGTACTAATCAGAGAATTCTCAACAAAGGAAACCAAAATGGTTGAGAAACACTTATGGAGATGTTCGACATCCGTAGTTATAAGGGAAATGCAAATCAAAATGAGTCTGAGATTCCATCTTACACCTGTCAGAATGGCTAAGATCAAAAACACAAGTAACAGCTCATACTAGAGAGGATGTGGAAGAAGGGAACACTCCTCCATTGTTGGTGGGAGGACAAACTTGTACAGTCACTTTGGAAGTCAGTGTGGCAGTTTCTCAGAAAACTGGGAATCAATTTACCACAAGACCCACTCTTGGGCATATACCTAAGGAATGCTCAATCATTCCACAAGGACACTTGCTCAGCTACATTCATAGATACTTTATTCATAACAGCCAGAAACTGGAAACAACCTAGATGTCCCTCAACTGAAAAATGGATAAAGAAAATGTGGTATATTTACACAATGGAGTAAATTCAACTATTAAAAACAATGACATCATGAAATGGATAGAACTTGAAAAAAATCATACTGAGTGAAGTAACCCCGACCCAGAAAGACAAACATGGTATGTACTCACTCATAAGTGGATACTAGATATAAAGTAAAGGATAATCATGCTACAATTCACAGACTCAGAGAGGCTAGGTGAAGGATCAGGAATATAGAAATATAAAATTGTAAACCTAAAAAAAAAAAAAAGCGACAGTCATCAGCTCTAAAGGTTAACTTCTAATAATGGCTCTCTGCTTACAGCCAGCTCCTCTGTCAACAGCCAGGGGTTAACTTTTAACCCCCTTGCCCCTTATAGCCAACAACTGCCTGGACCAATGTTAACTTTTTTTTTTTTTTTTTTTTTTTTGGTTTTTCGAGACAGGGTTTCTCTGTGTAGCTTTGGAGCCTTTCCTGGAACTCACTTGGTAGCCCAGGCTGGCCTCGAATTTACAGAGATCCGCCTGCCTCTGCCTCCCGAGTGCTGGGATTAAAGGCGTGCGCCACCACCGCCCGGCCCAATGTTAACTTTTAATAGATGTTTCTACATGACTTCTAGCATGTACCTCATGCCTGATGCCCTTACTATAAAAAGGTGGCCAGAACCTGCTTCCATTGCCACAGCCTCAAAATCTAACTCTGGCTGTAGTCTCAACTAGCTGATAAGCTTTTTTGCCCCACGGTGATAGATATTTTCTTCTTCTTTCTTTTCTTTCTTTCTTTCCTTTTTTTTTCTTCCTTTTTTTTTTTCTGGAATAAAATAAAGTTTGCTTCTGGTTTAACAGACTTTGGTGGTCTGTCCCCATTATTTGTGTGACCCCGGATCCAACATAGGTAACAAGGAGGTATTAAGGGGGCAGGATTCAAGAATCTCCCTGGAAAGGGGAAATAGAATAGATTTCAAGGGTGGACTGGGGCAGGTGGAATTGGGAACAGGAGGGATCAAGTGGGGGTGGGGGTGATTTCATTTTTTTAACAGCTGAGTAACACTCCATTGTGTAAATGTTCTGTCAGGTCCAAAGTAAACACTCCCTCCAATTCTCAGGCCTGTTTCCCTCTCCCAAAGGAGCCATTTCCTTATCTGGGACAAATGGCTATCAGTGGTACCTATTAGCATACCAAAGCACACGCTGGCCTTTAAGCTCAGTACCTGTGGCTCCTCTCCTCCATTCTCACCCTCAGAGGGGGGGGGCACACAACACTACCCTAAAGCTTCCCTTCCCCCAGATTCTTATTCCTATATAACTCTACCATTTCAGCCATGTGCCTTGTTGGTCCTCTCTTTTGGCTTCCTCTCTTGCCCCTTCTCTTGGTGTCTCTTTCTCCTCCTCTCCCATTCTCTACCCCACCCTACCCCTCTCCTCTCATGACCTTTTCAGTCTGCTGAAAATGAAAAATAGTTCATTCAGTCTGCTTGCCATTTTCAGTGTCCCACTTTCTCTCCCTGCTCTGGATTCTTCCAGACGCCTCTGGCTGTACACTTCCTCATATCTACAATAAAAACCTTCTCCTCAGCCAGGCGGCTCTCTGTGAGTTTGCGGCCAGCCTGGGCTACCAAGTGAATTCCAGGAAAGGCGCAAAACTACACAGAGAAAGCCTGTCTCAGAAGAAAAAAAAAAAAAAAAAAAAAACCTTCCCCCCAACCATATCTTGGAGGGGTCATGTTCTCAGTTTATATGTGTACTGCATTTACTTTATCCATTCTTCTATTGGGGGACATCCAGATTGTTTCCAATTTCTGTCTGTTCTGAATATAGCAGTAATGAACATGGTTGAACAAGTGGCTCTGTGGCAGGATAAAGGAAAGAAGGAAGGAAGGGAGAGGGAGAGAGAGAGAGAGAGAGAGAGAATCTCACACAACTCCATTCCTGCACCATGTTCTAAGTGTTCTAATATGGATCTAGTATTAAAATGACTCCTGATGACTTATTGCTATAATCATAGATCAGAACATCTTTCAACACTCTGCAGAGAAGCTTGCAATAGACAACAATTAGCACAGAGACTCTCCAATGGTCACCATTCAGAAAATAAGAAACAGAGCATTTGATCCCAATGGGGTACAAATGGTATGTACATATCACACCCCTCCCCACAAGGCTAAGGGATCTTTGAGGAGATGGGGTGGCAAGACTGTAAGAGCCAGAGTGCTGCAAGCCACAAAAATATATGAAGTAGGATTTCAGCTGATTATGACAAGCTAATACCTGGAAGAAGTCAATGGCCTTCCAGAGGTCAAGCTGAGGCTCAAGGAGTCTTGGTGATATTGGTTTTAATAACTTTTTGTTATTAGCCATTTCCTATTATTAATTTCTCATGTGCTATTGTAGCTTTTCTATCATTCTTTGGGCACAATTTCCCCTCTACCAAGGAATATTTAGATAACATTCTGAGCAGTAACATAGCCAGGATCCCTAATTTCAGGCCTTTCTGTAATTATTGTCATTAGCAGCATCTGGCCAGGACCATCCTGGGGTCCAACTTACAGGTACATCTAGCTGTAGTGGAAGTTGCCTAGCCAAGTTACCTATCGACCCAGTACACTTGCCAGAAACGGCAGGAGCAGAGATAGCTTGGAGAGATAAGGGTCAAGGGGATAAAAGGGCAGTTTTATTTTCAGAGTAGGACAAGACGGAGAAGAGAAAAGAGAATGGAAGAAATGGGTGGGTAAGAACAGGAGAGGAATGTACTGAGATAGTGAGGAACTAGAGAAGGGCTAGAAGAGAGTACTAGAGGAATGAGATGAAAGATGAGGAAGAGCCAGATGGGGAAGAACAAGATGAGAAAGAAGGAGATGAGAGAGGAGCTAAAATGGGGTGGAACTAAGATGAGAGAATTAAGTTAAAACTTAGAGGACAGCAGATAAATGTAGAGAGAAATCAGGCAAGAAAGGAGCTAGGCATGAGAGCAGAATAGAAGCAGTGTAGAGAAAAAACTTACTCAGAAGAATAAAGTATATGGACTAAAGAGTTTCGTATACGTAGATTCATTTCTATCATCGAAGGTTAAATTATCAGCTGGTTGTAGATTCTTCCCAGACCCTGGAAGGGGACTATCAAGGGGTTGGACCCCCATAGTCACCGATACCAGGGGTGGTAAATGACTACAAGGAAATGGTGTTTGGGGACACAGCAGGGTAGTTGTACATACAAACTAATAATGACTGTGACAGAACGCACAAGACCTGAATAAGCTCAAGCCAGGCAAAATGGAGCAGGGGAGGTGGGCACAAAATCCATCACTGAGGGCACTTGGGTACTGACAGCTGCCAAGAGAGGCAGAATGTTTTTAAGGGTGTTTCTCCTGCTGAGTCGACCATATTTCAAGGCAGACCCCATACTCAGTAGTACATGGGCAATACAAATTGGACTAGATGGAAAAAGAAAGAGGAGAAGGAAGATAAATAGGAAGAATAAGAAGGGGAAGAAGAAGACAGTGACAGCTGGAAGTTGGGGGCAGGCGGTGAGAGTGGAAAGGATGGATCTGGGAAGGGTTGAGGAACAGCGGTGAATACATTTTAAAATCAAGTGTGGTAGTACAAGTCTATAATCCCAGAGCTGAGGGAGTGGAGGCAGAAGAATCTTCAGCACTCCTTAGCCAGTCAGTCTAGCCAATCAGTGAGCTCTAGATCCAGAGAGAGACCTTGCTTGAATGAAACCCTTGAAACACACATGGTAGGAGAAAGCCAACTCCCAAAAGCTGTTCTCTGATTTCCACATGCTTACTGTTGTACACATGTGCCAGTACACACGGTCCTTATACGGACACTCTTTCACACACAATGAGGTTTTAGCTCCACAACCCATGCTAAGTTGACAAAATGTTGGTAATGCATTAGAGATAGAGATACAACCCAGATGCACAAAATGCAGAAAGCTCTGGGTTCCATCCTTACCAGGGAAGGGGGCACAGTTTCCCTGCCACCATATGTTATTCAGTCTGGGGCTATAGCTCGGCCGCCAGAGCACTCACCCAGCATGCACGAAGTCCTGGGTTCTAGCCAAGTACAGCATAGACTGAGCGTAAGGGCTCATCTACAACCAGCACTTGTGTGTGGAGACAGGGGGTTTGGGAGTTCAAGATTATCCTTGGTTCCATAATGAGTTAGAGGTCAGCCTGAGACACATGAAACAGTTTTTAAAAGAAAAACGTGAGCCGGGCGGTGGTGGTGCATGCCTTTAATCCCAGCATTCGTGAGGTAGAGCCAGGTGGATCTCTGTAAGTTCAAGGCCAGCCTGGTCTACAGAGCGAGATCCAGGACAGGCACCAAAACTACACCAAAGAAAGGAAGGAAGGAAGGAAAGAAGGGAGGGAGGGAGGGAGAGAGAGAGAGAGAAGAAAGGAAGGAAGGAAGGAAGGAAGGAAGGAAGAGAAAGAAAGAAAGAAAGAAAGAAAGAAAGAAAGAAAGAAAGAAAGAAAGAAAGAAAGAAAGAAAGAAAGAAAGAAAGAAAAGAGGAAGAAAAGAAAAACGTGTTATTCCCTTATAGAACCACTAGGTGGCGAAAGTTCTTTAATTCAGACTTTCATCTGTGCTACACCAGCTGCTACAGGCTGAGGAATTAATTTATATCTCCAATTTAAAAACAAAAACAAAAAACCAGGAACCTACGTTGACTGCTCTGCAGAATAATCTGGATTCAGTTCCTAGCAGGCAATAACCAAAGGAACCCAAGGAATTCGATGGCCTGCTCACATGGTGTACAGACATACATTAAAGCAAAACACCCAGAGTTCCATCTACTACAGTGCTGAGGCGGGAGGATCATTTGAACCCAAAAGTTCAAAACCAGTCTGGGGATCACAAAGGGAGACCTTTTTTTATTATTATTAATTGTTATTTATTAAAAAATAAAAGACCTTGACTGATAAAAGTAAGGATTTACTGAAGAATTAATTCTACATGTTTTACCTTAATCCACACGGAATTCCCACAGAGTAGGCACTGTAGCTGAGGCTCCTGGGTCTGACAGGCTCTTTCCCAGCCCAATGGTGCTTAACTTCAACCTGAGATTGTGCTTGAGTTTGTTGTCTCTCCCCAGGAAGCCTAAAGATGCAGACTGGGTTGGGAGTCTACAAGGCAGACTCAAGCTTTATTAAGGAGAATTACTGATAGGTGTGATGGTGTGCCCCTTTAACCCCAGCACACCAGAGGCAGAGGCAGGCAGATATCTATGAGTTTGAGTGAGGCCAGCCTGGTCTACATAGCAAGTTACAGGTCAGCCAGAACTAGAGAGAGAGAAAGAGATTCTGTCTTAAAAATAAATAAAAAATAGAAGAATTACAGAAAAGTAAGAAATGGAGAAAAGGTGAGAAATTAAAGAAAAATGAAATTTTCTCCTGAGCACAGCAGGGTTTTCAGAGAGAGAGAGAGAGAGAGAGAGAGAGAGAGAGAGAGAGAGAGAGATCATTGAACTTCCTTGTCTAGATTTTTATAGGTTGGTAGCAGAGTAGGCAGCAGCTGAGATAACTGCTGTGGGATTGGTAAATTCTCTCAGCTGAGCCAATGCAGGGCCCACATGCTCTGTACACCAACCAAGGAGATAACTGTGCACTGTCAGTGTGCTGCTCACATAGTTAGGGCTGGTTGAAGGCTCGTCTGTTAGCTAGTGAGCGTGACTCTGTGAGCTGTTAGTCCCTGACTGGAGTTGCTACCTCTGTGCTTGCACATGTCTCTTATGTTGTCTTTGTTCTCGTACTTACAAGATGCCCCTGTCAGTTTACCATGGCAGAAAAGTCACCTGTCACAGCCACCAAGATGTAGCAGCTGTCTTCCTGGTTGTCTCTATTTAGCTCCTTGTCTATAGGTGTTCTGGATTAGTCTCCTAAAATAGGTATAGGCTTTCTTAAAAGCTGTCTATACTTAATCTGTTACGAACAGCTGCATTAGAAGCCAGGATATGTGAAAGAATATGAATGCCTTATATGTCTCTCAAGGGCTTTGGAGGCTCAGAGGAAACCAGCCTGTCATCACTGGCTCAGAACCCTCTCCTTTCTCTTATCTGGTCAGTTTGCTTATTTCATACCAGTTACCAACCCTCTTCCTCAGTGTTCCAGACTCTGGCACTTTAACCTTTAACTCTCCTTCTAACCCCAACTTTATCCTCACTACAATATATATATAGCAATTTTCAGTTTTCATCATGGGCCTTTCCACTTACTGCTCACAGAGAGCTAGCTCCAACATCAGTGTTATTATCTCCATTTTACTGATGAGGAAAATGGAGCACAAGAACTACATTCTTCTCAAATTTGCACATCCATTTCTGACTAAATAGCCAGTGTTGTCACTGGTTGTCTGAGTGACTCTGAGCAAGACTTTAGGCATTTGTGTCTCTTTCCTCACTTGTAAAACATAAGACTCTAACTAAACCAGAAGTTCTTGACTCAAGGGCGTGCTATGGCTCAGCAGGTAGAGCACCTGCCTAGAATCGTCCAAGAAGGGTCTGGAGAGGTGTCTTGATGGTGGAGTGTCTGCCTAGAGTCCACAGAGAGTGTCTAGGGGTGTGACTCAGAAGTGAGCACTTGTCTAGCATGTGTAAAGCCCTGAAATTATTGGGGGGGGGGGAGCGGGTCTTAAGTCAGAATGAGTTTCATGGATGAGGCTGAGGAGTGACCATGATCCATGATCCATTTTCTTGTCTGCAAAAATCTTTCAGACAAATGTATTTTAAATATATTTGGGGAGCTGGAAAATTAGATTTGGGTGGATTCCAACATGAGAGTTGACCCTGAAACATTAAAAAAAAAAATGCTGAAAATGGGGTGGGGATAAAACTGAAGCAGAGGATTTGCCTAGTGTATGTCAGAACTTGGGCTCTAGCTCAGTGCACAAACACCCAAAAACCATCAATTTGATACATCTACCAAACACAGAGCAGAGGGAGAAGGAAACAGGGAGGGAGAGAATGAAGGAAGAAAGGAAGGAGGGAAGGAAGGAAGGGAGGGAGGAAGGAAGGAAGGAAGGAAGGAAGGAAGGAAGGAAGGAAGGAAGGAAGGAAGGAGGGAGAAGGGAAGGGAAAGAAGGCAGGAAGGAAAGAAGGAGGGAGGGAGGGAGGGAGGGAGGGAGGGAGGGAGGAAGGAAGGAAGGAAGGAAGGAAGGAAGGAAGGAAGGAAGGAAGGAAGGAAGGAAGGAAGGAAGAGAAAGAGGAAGGACAGAATGCAGGCCAGTCAATATGTTCTCAGACAGCCCTTGAACAGGCCAAGCTTCCATTCAAGCTCCTAACAAATGGTATCACACGCAGTGCAGGAAAGCAAGCAAGCCTTTCCACAAAGCAGTCTTAGGTACAATCCAGTCCATATTACTGAGATGTGGTCACATTCATCAGAACACCAGCTTTCTTGCAGACTTGAGTATGATACATCTCTCTAACACATCCCACACCCTCATCCTAGAACTAGACTGATCCTGAGCCTGTCCAACTCATCCTAATCAGTCCAGGGATGCTTCCATCTCATGCAAGATCCTGTTGCTGCTACTTCAGCCTGCAATCCCTGGTGGGCCACACCCTAAGAAGCCAGTTTGTGATGACAAGAACCAGATCAAAGCATAGCATGTTCTACTGGCTGTAGCCCCTGTCTAAATTTCTAGAAGTCTTGCTTAAATTAACATGGCTGTCACTATGAGGCAGAATAGAAAGACACGAGACATAGCTCACTGATTAAGAACACTGCTGCTCTTCCAAAGGACCCAGGCTCAGTTGCTAGTTCCCACATGGAGGCTTGTAGCCATATGAAACCCCAGTCCTAGAGCATCCCAGGACACCAGGCATGCATACATATAGACAAAACACCCATACACATGAAATAAGATTTTTTTTAAAAAGAAAGACATGGAAATTATGGGAATATGAGAAGGCAAAGGAACTGAACCCCTCACTCCAGTTGAGAAACAAGAATCAAAGCACAATATTTGGTGTGAAGGCTGATAACATTGAGTTAATATTGCTTTCATAGTTAGAGATTCAATGTTAAAATAATAATGAACCAGGCTTAATCTTTAAACACACACAAGCTTCGGTAGGGTCTCATTCCTTTCCCCAGACATTGCGTAGGAATCTAAAAAAAAAAAAAACTGCTTTTTTTTTGCTTTCAGTAAAAACATCCCCAGTAGCCAGACTTTACCTTATCAATTATAATCTTGTCAGATGCCTTCTGAGGACCACCCAGCTACAGCTTCCTCAGCGATCCTTTAAAGATAGTGCCATCAAATGCTATGGCTGGGTGTGGTAGTGCACACCTTTGATCCCAGCACTAGAGGCAGAGGCAGATGGATCTTTGTGAGTTCCAGGCCAGAGGGAGCTAGTGAGATTCTGTCTCAAAGACAAAGCAAAGCAATGATTTGCTAAGACTCGGATGAGGAGCTCGTACCAACCCTTGGGTGGGCCTTACTTTTTGTGACTCTTCTTTGAATAGCCATACCCACATTCTCAGGTGTGTCTTCCTGTCTTCTGGGTGTCTCTCTTCCTCTTAACCTCCCATGTAAGCCTATATTAAGGTATCTTGGGCTGGCAAAAGTGGTTCAGTGGGTAAAGGGGCTTGCATCCAAGCCTGACATCCTGAGTTGAATCCCTGGAACCCACCTGGTAGGAGACAACTGACTCCTGAAAGTTGTCCTCTGGCCTCCACACAGGTGCTATGGTATGAGCCATTGACACACATACACAAAATAAGTTTTAAAATAAATAAAGTCTTTATACATATACATCTCTGTTTGTTGTTTTTACAGTGTGTGTGAAAGAGAAAGAGAGACAGAGAGAGGGTTGCACATATAGAAGTCAGAGGACAGCTTTGCAGAGTCAGTTCTTGCCTTCTACTTTTTTGTGGGTCCCAGAAATTGAACTCAAGAAGTCAGGCTGGGCTACAAGCACCTTTACCAACTGAGCCAGCTCACCAGCCCCTATTTTTTTTTTTTTATTTTATTAAATAACTTTGCTTTATAAATTGGCTAGTTATAAAATTCTTTTCTGCTTTACAGCCACAAGTCCCAGTTTGGCCTGAGTGGAGGACCCTAAAGTCTGTGAGAACTCCTCTTTCTGCTGAGGATAATAAGTGGGGAGTTGTGCCTCCTCCCTCTGTCCCCCAAAACACTGACAGCTGGTCCTTCGATACTGGCCTGGGATTAACTGCTCCATCATCTCCCCAGATCATTGCCTCAGTCTGACAGTCTGTCTTGGTGTAAGTACTGTACAAGCTCCTGTGCCGGCAGACTGGACTCCCAGCCTCAGGCTTACGCTTGCCAAGGCAAACGCCTGCCCAGCGTCCTCAAACAGCCATTGACCTTGGGTGTCCTCAGCGAGATTTCCCCTTCTCTCAACAGCCTGTTTAGCTCTAAGCCAGTCATAACACTCTTGGCTGTGTTATGCAAGAACTGTGCAAGTTTTTCCTGCCAGCACTGAAATTCTTTGTCAGGCATGATCTTACTGGAGAAAGCTAAACAATGTCAGAACCCTTGGAATTACAGGCTCTCAGGGAGGGCACTGTGTTTCGGAGGCATTATGAATTTGCAAGCAATCAGATGCATAAAGAAGGCCAGTCTGAGGGAAGAATGAACAAACAGGGCTGGTCCCCGCCCCCAAAAAAGGGATGGCCCCCAGGAGGGGGCAGCAGGCAAGAACTCAAGCCAAGATGCAACCATGAGAACAGAGGCCCTGGGAATTCACAGACATCTCAGGGAGGGCACTGGGCTCCAGGCAGGCCGTGGGAGAGAGGCAGGCGCCAAATCTCCTATTGACCCTGGTTTGACATCTGGGTAACATCTGTTATACAAAAGAGCTGTCCCCAGCCAGAAAGTCACAACCTCAGCAAGCCTTTCAAACACCCAGCAGGGAGGGTGGGGGTTAAATAGTGCTAGATTCTTTCCTGGAGTTCTGGGCTACACATCAGACACACCCCCAAAATGCACAAGTCTACCAAACATAATGATCGCCTAATATTTAATGCATGCTCAGTATATGCCAGTGAACCATCACTACATTTTTCACACTTATTTATGTGGTGTGTGTGTGTGTGTGTGTGTGTGTGTGTGTGTGTGTGTGTGTGCACATGCACATACACATGCCACAGTGCATGTGTGGAGGTTGGTTCTCTCCTTCCACCTTCTAGGTTCCAAAGATCAAACTCAGGTCATTAGGTTTGGCATTGGTTTTACTCACTGAGTCATCTCACATGTATTAATTAATTTATACAGTCTATGTAGCAACTCTGCACAGGACTTATTCACGTAGCAGCTTAAGGGGATAAGAACTTCGGTCCTGGGCCTGTGAGATGGGGCCCAAGAGGTAAAGACTTGCCACCAAGAGAGACAGAGTTCCGTACTAACCCATACTGCAGAAGGAGAGAACTACTCCTGAAAATTATCCTCTGAGAGTCACCCCTCTCTGTGTCTGTGTGTGTTTGTCTGTCTGTCTTTCTCTGTGTGTCGTCCGTGTGACTCTCTCCATGTCTCTGTGTGTATGTCTCTTTCTGTCTCTCTGTGTGTCACTCAGTGTCTCCCTCTGTTTCTCTGTGAGAGTCTCTCTCTGTGTGTCACTCTGTGTTTTCTGAGTCTCTCTCAGTGTCTCTCTGTGTGTCTATGTCGCTCTGTGTCTCTGTATCTCTCTCTCTCTCTCTCTCTCTCTCTCTCTCTCTCTCTCTCTCTCTCTCTCTCTCTCTCTCTCCTTGCCGGTCTGTGTGTCTGTCTGTGTGTGTTTGTGCACATGCTGTCAGAGCCTAGAAGCATCAGATACCCTGGAGTCACCCAATGGGATGCTGGGAACCAAACCTGTATCCTCTACAAGAGAAGTATGTGCTCTTAACCACTGAGCCATCTCTCCTGCCCTGGGGTCTTTGCACTTGTTTCTCTTTTACCAAGAATTCTCCTCCCCCCATTCTCAAGCATTGTACAACTATCATTCTCATCTCCCAAATGTCATCTCCCCACCTGACACACTGCACAAATTTGTCATCGCAAATATGCTTTAATACCTCAAAGAAAATAACAGACAGTTTATTCTAGAGTCAAATATGAATGACTATGGTTTGGCAACACATATTTAGACTATCTTAAATTTCATATTTTAATGTTCTAATAATTTCATGAAATTTTTATAGTGATAGAATGAAGAAAATCATAAACCAAGATTGTTGGGGGTTTGTTTTGTTTTATTTTTGAGACAAGATCTCACTGTGTAGCCCTGGCCGGAATTCCCTATATAGAGGCCCACCTTGAACTCACAGAGATTCATCTGCCTCTGCTTCCCAAGTGCTGTGGGCAGCAAGGTAATTTTAAAACACATTGATGGAAACATGAGGTAGACAGAATACAGCAAAGGAAAATCTTCACTGCAAGCTTCCCTTGGAACTTGGTAACATTCTTAGCTTTGGGTCACCAGAAGCTAGGCAAAGCTCTACACATTCCAAAAAGAATTTACCAAGAGTCATGAATATGCTAGGTCACACAGAGGTGGTCAATAAATGGCTATTTAGAGGGTAAAGATAGCCCACAGGGCTTTTGAGAAGACTTGACAGGTAAAGGTACTTGCTGCCATGACTGGTAACTTGAATTGATTTGGTCTCACATAACAGAAAGAGAGAACCAACTCCCACAGGTTTTCTTCCACACGTACACTGTCCACATGCACCCACACAGAGAAAAAGTAAATAAATGTAAAATAGGAAGTTTTCTAATTAAAAAGTCAGTTGGCAGAGCTGGATGCTCTTCCTCATCTGAGCTTCATGTAACAGATGGTGTGTAACAGAGTAATATGTATATCCATAAAGGGTCACCACGCATGGCCTGCCACTTTTGAGCATGTGTCCCTCTTGGCTCACATACCTTCTCCCATTCTCTGGAATGTGTTCCCTTTCCTAATAAATAGCCTCTATTTCTATTTCTAAGCACGTGTCCTGATCCAATGCTTTGTTACAAGACACAAGAAACTGGATACTTCAGCAGGATCCTTTGATAGGGACTCAGGTCCTTGCCTACAACAGGCAGGAGCATCTGAAAGAAGGGTTGCCCTTGTGTCTTAGCAGTCATCACATATATGATTTTGGTGGCTTTTGAAGATTGCTAAGTGTGGTGGTTTGAATAGGAATGGCCCCATAGGCTCATATATTTAAATGCTTGGTCAATAGAGAGTGGCAATACTTGAGAGGGATTGGGGGGGGGCGCCTTGTTGGAGTAGTTGTGGCCTTGTCGAAGGAAGTGTGTCACTGGGGGTGGGCTCTGGGGTCTCAAAACCCCAAGCCAATTCCAGTGTCTCTTTCTTCCTGCTGCCTGCTGATCCAAATTTAGAACTCTCAGCTGCTTCTCCAGCACCATGTCTGCCTGAGTGCTGCCATGCTCTTACCATGATAACAATGAACTAAACCTCTGAAACTATAAGCAAGCTCTCAATTAAATACTTTCTTTTATAAGAGTTGCCATGGTCAGGGGCTGGAGAGGTGGCTCAGAGGTTAAGAGCACTGACTGCTCTTCCAGAGGTCCTGAGTTCAATTCCCAGCAACCACATGGTGGCTCACAACCATCTGTAATGAGATCTGGTGCCCTCTTCTGGCCTGCAGTCATACATGCTGTATATATAATAAATAAATAAATCTTTAAAAAAAAAAAAAAAGAGTTGCCATGGTCATGGTATCTCTTCACCACAATGGAACAGTGACTAAGACATCAAGGGACTCCCCTAGCCCATTTTTTCCTCTTTCAATAGATGATAAAGTGGTTTCTTTTTTCTTTTTTCTTTTCTTTTCTCCTTTTTTTTTCTTTTCTGTCTTTCTTTCAGATACTGGCTAGAGCTGAAACATTCATTTTCTGGTACTTTAGGTTGCCTAGTCTTGCCCTGAAGCTCTGCTCCTCACAATGCAAGATCTGATGACCTGCGTTTGATCCCCAGGATCCCCATGGTGGAAGGAGAGGACTAACTCCCTCCAGTTGCCCTCTGACCTCCACACACGTGCTGTGGTGTGTGTGCATGCACGTGCAAAATAAATAAAAATAAAGGTAGCTTTTTTAAAATTTCATTTACTATTGGGTAGTTATACACACCAAGGCACATGTGTAGAGGTCAGAGGATAAGTTAGGGGTATTGTCATTCCATCATGTGGGTTCCTGTTATTGAAGGTTTTTGCTCTTTTTGTGGTGGAGCCACCACCCAGCTCCCAAATAAATTACACATGGAGGCCTATTCTTAATTATGAATGCCCAACCTCAGCTTGGCTTAGTTTCTTGCCAGCTCTCCTTAACTTATTTCAACTACCTTTTGCCTCTGGGCTTTTCCCATTCTCTAACTTCTCTAACTTACTCCATGGCTCACTGTGTATCTGGATGGCTGGCCTCTGGAGTCCTTCTCCTTCTCTGGCTCCTATATCTTAGATCTCTCTTCTAGATTTCTCCCTCTATATATTCTCTATGCCTGCCAGGCCCACCTATCCTCTCTCTAGCCTTGCTATTAGCCAGTTCTTTATTAGACCATCAGGTGTTTCAGATAGGCACAATAACACAGCTTCACAGAGTTAAACTAATGCAACATAAACAAAAGTAACACACCTTAAAATAATATTCTACTACAGGTTTCCTGAATTGAATTCAGGTCATCAGGCTCTACCAGCAGGTGCCTTTACCCTCAGTCATCTCTGAGCAACACCTCACATAATTATTTTTAATTGAAAAAAAAAAGATAGAGAGCAATCAAGGAAAGACACAACATTGACTCCTGCCCTCAATATACATGTGTATGTATATTCACAGGTGCCACCTAGGCAGACAATTTGAGTTTGTTCCTCAGGACCCACATAGTGGAAGGAAAGAACTGAATCCTAAAAGTTGTCCTCTGACTTCCATTTGTACCTATCATGGCACATGCACAAACACCCACAAAATAAATAAATGTAAATGTAATTTAAAAATAAAATGGAGAGTTTAAAATAAAATTTAAATAGAATTTAAAAATAAGGATGACAGTAACATCAATATCTGGCCTCCATACACACACACACACACACACACAAACACACATAAACACACACACACACACACACACACACACACACACGCTCTAATTGCCTTGAGTTATCATTACACAGTATATAATATATACATGTATCAAATCACCACATTGCAAGCCATAAGCATGTATGATTATTGTCATGTCAATTAAATACTAAAAACAAGTGCAAGGGCTATTGCTCAGTGGTTAGAGCACTTGCTTAGCACATGAAAGGCTCTGAGATCTATCCTCATCACTGCTAATAAACAAATGAATAGACATAAAGGGTTTTTTTGTTTTTTGTTTTGTTTTGTTTTGTTTTTTACAGATTAAAAACAACTGGGGACATGGCTCTGACAGCAAAGTGCATGATACAAGCATGAAGACCCACTAAGATCCCCAGAACTCGTGTAAAAGCTGGGCACAATGTCTGGAACCCCAGTACTAGGGAGGTGGAGACATGAGGATTCTTGGCCTCCAGTTTAGACAATCAATTAGGTCCAGGTTCAGTGAATGACTGTATCAAAAAAAATTAGGTGGAAGATACCAGGTGTTGGTGGTGCATCCCTTTAATCCCAGCACTAGGGAGGCAGAAGCAGGTGGATCACTGTGAGTTTGAGGCCAGCCTGGTCTACAGAGTGAGATCCCAGAGATCCATGGCCAGGCCCCAGGTGGAGCTCCAGGAGTCCAAAAGGCGAGAAAGAGGAGGGATTGTATGAGCGAGAGATGTTGAGACCATGATTGGAAAAAGCACAGGGACAAATAGCCAAACTAGTGGAAACACATGAACTGTGAACCAATAGCTGAGGAGCCCCCATGGAAATGGATCAGACCCTTTGGATAAATGAGGCAGTTGATTAGCTTGAACTGTTTGGGAGACCCCCAGGCAGTGGGACCAGGACCTGTCCTTAGTGCATGAGCTGGCTTTTTGGAGCCTGAGGCCCATGCTGGGACTTTGCTCAGCCTGGGCGAAGGGAGGAAGGGACTGGACCTGCCTCAACTGAATCTCCCAGGTTGAGCTGATTCCCAGGGGAGTCCTTGCCCTGTAGGGGGTGGGAATGAGAGGTGGATTGGGAAGGAGGCGGGAGAGGGGGAGGAGGGAGGACAGGGGAATCCATGGCTGATATGTAAAATTAAATTAATTATAAAATTAAAAAAAAAGAAAATTTGAAAAAGAAAAAAAATTAGGTGGAAGGGCTACAGAGATGGCTCTGGAGTTAAGGGCACTTACTGCTCTTGCAGAGGACCCAGGTTTAGTTAGTTCCCAGCACCTACATGGTGGCTGACACAACCACCCACAATGCCAATTCTAGGGGATCTGATGCCCTCTTCTGACCTCCACTGGCACTGCATGCACATGGTACACAGACATACACTCAGCATCCACATAAAATAAATGAATATTAAATATATATAATATATATATACGTATATATGGTAAAAAGCTGGAGACATGGCTCAGCCATTAAATATTATGCTCATAACCAATAACAATAATAATAATGAGAGTAATTTAAGAGGACACATGAAGTCGACCTCTGGACTCCATGTGCATGCACACAAGTACACAGATTGTCTTTGATAGGTTATCTGTTGATATGATAAACATCATGACCCAAAGTAACAGGACATATTTCATCTTAAACTCTCACGTCACACTCCATCACCTAGGGAAGTCAAAGCAGGAACTCAAGGTAGGAACCTGGAAGCAGGAACTGAAACAGAGGCCATAGAGGAGCACTGCTTAGTGGTTTACTCCTCATTGATTTCTCACCCTGCTTTCTTATGGAACCCAAGATCAGATGGCACTGTCTACTTTGGGGTGAGCCTTCCCAGATCAATTATTAACCAAGAAAATGCTGCACAGACTTGAATACAGGCCATCTGATGGAGCCATTTTCTCATTTGAGGTTTCTATTCCCAGATAACTCTAGCTTAAATCAAGTGGACAAAAAAACAACCAGGACACATGTCCCCATAAACAACTACATACACTACATACACACACACACATACACACCCCAAGACAGTTTGGCTAAACCCATCTTTAGGGCAGGAGTTCAGGCAGGATACCAGTTTCAGCATCATCAGAGGACTGTTCCATGGTGGCTGGGGAACATCCCAGGAAGCATGGAAAATTAAGGGAACATGGGAAGAGAAAGGAGTCCCTCACCCTGCAGTCTGATCCAAGTCTTTCCAGCTGGATTGTAAACATAGTCAAAAACCCATGGCTGAGGGGTTGTGAACCCTAGGCGGAACTTACTACTGTTGTTTAGCTAAACAGACACAGTGCCAAATTGCCCCATAAATATTTATATCTATAGATAAATGCTACCCTCAACCTCAGTCAGAGAAGCTTCTCTCTGCAAGGAAAGGCTATGAATGTAGAGATGCATAACAATAAATGACAGTTTAAATAAATAATTTAAAAGTGACATTATATCACTTCCTACAGAGCTCAGGGAATGTCCTGGTTGGGTTTTTGTCAACTTGACACCCCTGGGCAGGTGGTCTTGGGGTGTATAAGAAAGCAAGCCAAGCAAGTGAGTAAACAGTGTAAACAGCCTCTGCTTTAGTTCCTGCCTTGACTTCCCTCAGCAATGGAATGTATACTGAAAGGTGTAAGCTGAAATAAATCCTTTTCTCCCCAGGTTGATTTGGTTATGGTGTTTTCTCACAGCAATAGAAACCCTGACCAAGGGGCTGGAGCAATGGCTCAGCAGTTAAGAGCACTGGCTGTTCTTCCAGAGGTCCTGTGTTCAATTCCCAGCAACCACATGGTGGCTCACAGCCATTTGTAATGAGCTCTGGTGCCCTCTTCTGGCCTGTAGGGATACATGCAGGCAGAACACTGTATACATAATAAATAAAATGAATATTTTAAAATAAATAAATCAATAAAACAAAATAAAAAGAAACCTTGACCAAAAAGTCAGGCAGGACAGCCAAAACTACAGAGAAACCCTGTCTTGTAAGAAAGAAAAAAGAAAAAAAGATAGGGAACATCAAGGAAGAGGAGGCAGAAAGAATGTAAGATCTAGAAGGTGGAAGAGCAGTGAAGGCTATGTTCTGGGTATGACAGTCATTGCAGACATGATCTCAGAGCAGCAGTGGGCCTGAGTAGACTCAGCCTGTCGTCTGTGAATTACCAATTGGGGAGATGCCCACAGGATTATACCTCATCATGCTGAAATTTTGTATCTTGGCAGAGTCTGAGGAAGTGGCAGTCATTCTCTTCAGTTCATTGGTTAACCCACCAGGCTCTAACAGACACTTCAAAGGCCCTGGTGAAACAGATGGTCCCAGTTAATCTCAGTGGGTCATGGAATACAACAAAAAGACATGAGTACTAGAATGGGACTTGTAGGGATGAGGGGCTTCTGGGTTACAATGGTGTGGGAGAGAAAAGAGTCAGTGTGGGTGAGAGCAAACAGCATGCATTGTGTTCATGGATCAAACTGTGAGAAGAACAATTTAATAAACAAATTAAATTGTTTTTTTAAACAAAAAAAGGAAGGAAAGAAGAATGGAAAGAAGGAAGAAAGAAAGAAATATTGGGGCTAGATTGATGGTTCAGTGGTCAGAGCAATTACTGCTCTTACTGTTCTAAGTACTCATATGACAGCTTACAACTGGCTCTAACTCCAGTTCCAGGGGACCTAACACCCTCTTCTGGCCTCTCCGGGAACCAGGCACACGTACATACATGCAGGCAAAATTCTCATCCTCAAAAAATAAAAATAAATGAATGCTTTCAATGGATAGAGGGAAACTATTCAACACAATTAACATTTTCTATACACTATACATAGTGACAGTATCTCTTTTACATAGAGATATTTCAAATGCAAAGTTAAAATAGCAATGAACCACCCTTAAGGCCTTTCTCCTTTCCCAGCTATGAACCTTCAGTTTTTGAGGAACCTCACCAGAAACTCCATTTTCAGTACAACGTCTTAAATTCCCTAGTGCAAGCAACCCTATGAGCATGAATTACAATCCAAAACACCTCTCATATCTTAATTTCTTGAAAAAGCAGAGTAATAAAGTTCCCTATCAACCCTTTGAGATGTAGGTTGAAACCACCAAAAATCACAAGTATGGCTACTGCTAAAACATTTGAGTTCAACTCTCCCTTGAAAAGCCCCATCTGGATGTGTCTTGGACAGGACACTCTCTTTTGTTCTTTCCTCTTTCTTTCTTTCTTTTCTTTTTCTTCCTTCCTTCCTTCCTTCCTTCCTTCCTTCCTTCCTTTCTTTCTTTGTGTTTGTATTTGTTGTTGTTTTTGGGGGGGTGGATTTTTGGTGCAGGGTTTCTCTGTGTAGCTCTGGCTATACCGGAACTTGCTCTGTAGACCAGACTGGTCTCAAACTCACAGAAATCACCTGCCTCTGCCTCCCAAGTGCTGGGATTAAAGGCATGTGCCACCACCAGATGGTGACACCTCTCTTTTCTATTAAGCCCTTTCTTAAAACTTTGTTAAACTTTCTTCCTAATAAATTCATATTCTGTTTTTTACTACCTTGTCCTTGTGTGGTTTGAAAGAAAATGGTCCCCAAAGGGAGTGGCACTATTAGGAGGTATGGCCTTAATGGAGAAACTGTGTCACTGTAGGGGCAGGCTTTGAGGTCTTTTTCTCAAGCTTCACTCAGTGTGACAGTTAGTCGACTTCCTGTTGTCTGCAAGATGTAGGACTCCTTGCTTCAGTATCACATCTGCCTGTATGCTGCCATGCTCCCTGCCATGATGATAATGAACTGAATCTCTGAAACTGTAAGCCATCATCTCAATTAAATGTTTTCCTTTATAAGAGTTGCCATGGTCATGATGTCTTTTCACAGCAATAGTAACCCTAACTACGACAGTCCTGAAATTCTTTTCAGTGGCAAAGTCAAGAATTCCATCTTCATCTGAGTGGAGGTCTGTAAAAAGAACTGTTTAAATCATGGCAAAGGGCAGCATGAAACTGTGTCTCTGACCCGTGCCATCGGGGCTAACAATCCCAACGCTTAAGAAGCTGAGACAAGAGAGTCACGAATTCAAGATCTGCCTGGACTCAAAATGAGAAGACAAAGGTCAAGGAAGAGGAGAAACAGGAGGAAAGGGAGGAGAAAGGACAGAAGGAGGTGGAGGAGGAGGAGGGTGTGGAGGAGGAGGACGGGGACAAGGAGGATACTCTGGCCTTGTTCATTCCAAACTTTTCCCAGATTCCCTGCCTTCTTTCCAATAATAACAGCAATGGTGGTAGCCACCACACCACATGCTAAGGAAAGGACATCCTGCATCCCTCTCAGTATCCCTGTGTCTTTCTACAATGTCCCCTGCATTCACAGAATTGAAGCCAGGACAGATCAAATCCCCAGGTCCCCTTCCCTTTCTTTCCACACCAAAGATGCTGCATGTATCCAGAAGTGAATGGACTGAAGGAGGCTGAGACAGTGGAGCTCAAGGCAGGAGTGGGGAGAAGGGCAAAAGTGCTGGCCGGCTGGTATGAATGGAAGGAAGCCAAGAAGAGCTGGCAGTGGGTTTACTTTCAAAAGCGTGGGGCTATCTGTAGTCTCCCACTGTGACTCCAAACTGGGGGACAAGAGAGGAGCAGGAAAAGAAATCAAATATTTCTCTGCTGAGCAAACCCTGGACTTTATCCCAGGGGACTCTACAGCCTTCCCAGAAGACCCACCCACCTTAGGACACCCCATCCCTGCCCCAGATCTAAGGACATGATCCAAGGGCTGAAGCAGAACTCCAGTTCAGGATCTTCCTCTCTGTCTCCATCAGTCCCTTCTTCCTCAGCCCAGACTCTATCCAGCTTGGCCTGATCCTGCAGTCTTCCCTTGAGTTCCTAATTTGGCCTTTCCAAAGTTTGCAACCCCACTGGGCCACCCCAGAGAGAGCTATGGGACGCCAGCCTTGTTCTCAGTGCCCAGGTCCTCAGAGGAGAATAACCAAGAGGAAACCTTTGATGCTTGGCCAGAAGTCTCTGCCTGCCTGAAATTCCATATTCAAGCTTTCATTTGGGTTAAGGCATCAATTCCAGTATTACTTGCAAAAAAAAAAAAAAAAAAAAAAAAAAAAAAAAAAAAATCCAAAAAAAAAAAAAAACCCAAAAAACAAACTCGTACCCTTAAAAGATAATTTCGAGGGATTGGGGGACAGTATCAAGGTACAAACTGGAAAGCTATGCAAAGCATGGGAGAACATTAGAGACTCTGGCAAGGTCTGCATAGAGTAGCCCTAGCCCCTCTGTTATCACAGTAGCATGGAACAATGTCATGGCCAACCATGGCCCCAGTAATGCATGTGGGCCCATAGGAGAGATGGGGGCAGTCAGACCCAGACACACATGCATCATCTCCTGTCTCTTCTTCATCCTTGTCTCTATCATTTGGCCTACATATCTGGGCACTTCCAGCTTATCCATGATGGCATCTGCTACCATACTCCGGCCAGACATGCAAACTTCATATCCATATACTCACATAGACCCTGCAGAGGCTATGAGATCCATAATGTTACTGCTTATTTCACTGTTATATCTGTTTGTTGGGGTTTTTTTGGGAGGGGGGTATTGTTTCAGTTTTTTAAAATTTATCTTTTATTTTAAATTATGTGTCATGGTGTGTGTGTGTGTGTGTGTGTGTGTGTGTGTGTGTGTGTGTGTGTGTGTATGCATGAATACAAGTGCCTACAGAGGCCAGAAGAGGGTGCTGGATCCTCTGGTGACAGTTGCAGGCAGTTGTGAACCACTACTTGGTGTACAGCCACACGAAGCTATTAGGCCTCTTTTCCATATGAGAAACTACAGAGAAATTAAATAATAGGAAAGGTGGGTTTCAAGCCACAACCTTTGGTCTCATATGCTGTGACAAAGTATGTGACAGAAGCTTGTTTTGACTCAGTTTCTGTAGGTACAGTCTATCATGGCCGCAGGAACATTCACTTACATTGAAAGACCAGGATCAGAAGTGAGTAATTCGCTTAAGGCCCACCCAGTGACCCACTTCTACAAACTAAGCCATAGTCTCAAAGATTCCACAACCTCTCAAAACAGTGTCACCAGCTAGGGACCACATGTCCACATACAGGAGACTATGGGAAACACTTCGCATTCAAACCATAGCAGGAAGTGAAATCTTCATACATAAATCTTTTTTTTTCTTCAGAGCTGAGAACTGAACCCAGGGCCTTGTGCTTGCTACATCCCCAACCCCCATACATAAATCTTATATTTAAGATAAGGTCTCAACTAAGCCCTCTGGATACGGAAGATGGTTATTTGACTCAAACTGTTTGGGGGGCACCCAGACAGGGGGATCGGGATCCATCCCTGGTGCATGGGCAGGCTTTTGGGAGCCCAGTGCCTATGGTGAGATGCCTTGCACAGCCTTGGTACAGTGGGGAGGGGCTTGGATTTGCCTAGGCTCAGTGTGCTGGGCTCTGCTGACTCCCCATGGGAGACCTTGATTTGGGGGTTGTGGGGATGTGGGGTGGCTTGGGAGAGAGGGCTGGGGGGGGTGGAAGGAGGGAGAAGATGGGATCTGTGGGTGGTATGTAGAGTGAATAGAAAATTTCTTAATAAAGAAAAATGGAAAAAAAAAAAAAAAGAATGCCCCACAGGCTCATAGATTTTCATGCTTGGTCACCAGGGAGTGGCACTATTTGAAAGGATCAATAGGTTTAGGAGGTGTGGCCTTGTTGAAGGAAGTGTGTCACTGGGTTGGGCTTTGAGGTTTCAAAAGCTCAAGCCAGGCCCAGACTCTCTCTCTACTGCCATGGATGGATCTGGATGTAGCTCTCATCTCCCTCTCCAGCACCATGTCTGCCTCCATGCCACCTTGCTCCCTGCAATGATGATATCACACTAATCCTCTATGGTGATATTTTATTTGTACTGAAATGTGATTTTATTTGTATGTTAATAAATAAAGTTGCCTGGAGGTCAGACCTAATAGCAAGCCATAGCAGAGGCCAGGTGGTAGCGGCTCACGCCTTTAATCCCAGCATTTGGGAAGCAGAGGCAGGTGGATCTCTGTGAGTTCAAGGCCAGCCTGGTCTACAGAGCGAGCTCTAGGACAGCCAGGGCTATGCAGAGGAACCCTGTCTCAAAAAGAAAAAAGAAAAGTGGGTGAACTCACAAATAAAATCACATTCTAGTACAAATAAAATATCACCATAATCCTCTGAAACTGTAAGCCCCCAATTAAATAGTTTCTTTTATGGAAAAAAAAAAGTCTCAGAGCCCGGCAGTGGTGGTGCATGCCTTTAGTCCCAGTACTTAGGAGGAAGAGGCAGGTGGATCTCTGAATTCAAGGCCAGCCTAGTGTACAAAGTGAGTTCCAGAACAGCCAGGGTTGTTACACAGAGAAACCCTATCTCAAAAAACAAAAAACAAAAACAAACAAACAACAACAACAACAAAAAAAAAAACAGAAAAGAAAAGAAAGGTCTTAGGTATCCCAGGATGGCCTTGAACTTCGGATCCCCTTGCCTCTACCTCTCAAGTTCTAGATCCATCAGTGTGTAAACTGTACTCAGTGCTAGGCAAACACTCTACCCATTGAGCTACAGCCTCAGCCTAGAGAATGAAATCTTCTTTGCGAAATTTGAGGGCCAGCTTACAGGAGCTAGACCAAAGGAAAGGTGGGGGTTGGGGGTGACAAGGGAAAGCTGAGGGGGTGGAGTGAAAAGGAGGGGTGTACATGTGCATGTGGTAGACATCAAGTATCTTCTATTATTACCTTCCCTTCACCCCTACTTTACTTTTTATTCTATCTTTACATATATGTGCCTGTGCATATGTGGATGTGCACCATATGCATGCAGATACCCTCAGCGGCCCGAAGAGGACAATGGATCCCTTGAAACTGGTGGATCACAGGTGGTTGTGAACTGACCTGTGAGGGTGCTGGGAACCAAATTTGGGTTCTCTACAAGAGTAGCAAGCACTCTTCGCTGCTGAGCCATCACTGCAGCCCGACCTTATCTTTAGAGACAGGGTCTGTCTTTGAAGCCAGAGCTCGCCAGTTGGCTAGAGTAGCTCACCAGGGAATTCCAGGGATCCATTATTTCTGCTCCCCATCCTGCCCCCTTACACTGGGGCTACAGACATGTGCAACCATGCTTTATGTAAATGAGTGCTGGGGATCCCAATCCTGCCTCTCATACTTGCACAGTTAATACCTTACCAGTTCTGTAGTCTCCTCAGCCCATGGAGAGTTCTTTCCAGAGACCATTACCCAAGGGAAGATGGAATTCATCTTCTTGCTGCAGAAAAGAATTTCAGGGGTCAGGTGTGGTGGCACCCTCCTGTAAGCCTAGCACTTGGGAAAGCAGAAGCAAGCAGATATCTGAGTTCAAGGACAGCCTGGTCTACATAGTGAGTTACAGAACAGCCAGGGCTACACAGTGGGTTGCTGTCTCAAAAAAAAAAAAACAAAAAACAAAAAAAACAAAAAACAGCTGGGCAGTGGTGGTGCACACCTTTAAATCCAGTACTCAGGAGATAAAGCCAGGTGGCTCTCTGTGGGTTCGAGGCCAGCCTGGTCTACAGAGCGAGACCCAGGACAAGCACCAAAACTACACAGAGAAACCCTGTCTCAAACAACCAAAACATTCAGGACAAGCCAGTATGAAGCACAAAGGCAGTTTATTAGGAAAAGGTCTTTTTTTTTTTTTTTTCATTTTTCTTTATTAAGAAATTTTCTACTCATTCTACATACCACCCACAGATCCCACATCCTCCCACCTCCCAGCCCTCTCTCCCAAGCCACCCCACATGCCCACATCCCCCAAATCAAGGTCTCCCATGGGGAGTCAGCAGAGCCCGGCACACCGAGCCTAGGCAGGTCTAAGCCCCTTCCCACTGCACCAAGGCTGCACAAGACGTCACACCACAGGCACCGGATTCCCCAAAGCCTGCCCATGCACCAGGGATAGATCCTGATCCCCTTGACTGGGTGCCCCCCAAACAGTTCAAGCCAAACAACCGTCTTCCATATCCAGAGGGCCTAGTCCAGTCCCATGGGGGCTCCACAGCCACTAGTCTACAGTTCATGGGCTTCCACTAGTGTGGACGGTCATCTCTGCACAGCTTCCCATCATGATCTCGACATCCCCTACCTGCAGAATCCCTCCTCTCTCTCATAGATTGAATTCCTGGAGCTCGGCCTGGTTACTAGCCGTGGATCTCTGCATCTGCCTCCATCAGTCACTGGACAGAGGCTCTATGATGACAGTTAGGTTATTCACTAGACTGGTCACCAGAGTAGACCAGTCCAGACACCCTCTGAACCACAGCCAGCAGTCCATGGTAGGGTCATCCTTGTGAATTAGAACAAGGTCTTAACACAAGTTTAAGAACAGGCTGCTCAGAGAAAGGATAAGATACTAAGATACACTTACTGTTGGTGTAGACATCTCAAGGTAGAGTCAGTCTTACCATTAGCCAAATACACAATTTCAGTAGCTTAAAAGCTGTACCTCAACTTTATAGTTCCAGTTATTAAAAAAAAAAAAAAACCACTTCTTCCTCTTCCCCCAACTATTTCGATAAATGAAATTATAGAGTGGCTCTAAGGTGCCTAGGATAGGATTTTAATATAGTAAAATGAAATCTTGGGTCACAGGATTGCACAAAGGGCTTAAAGTTTGTCCTTTCCTGTACATGGGAGTGTTCATAAACTTTCTAGAAAACCATAGGCTAACAGACAGCTGGGACAGGAAAGGCCAGACCATTTGGGCCTTAAGCATGGTGTGGGGGTCTGAATAAAAATGGCCCCCATAGGCGCATAGGGAGAGGCACTGTTAGATGGTGTGGCCTTGCTGGAGTAGGTGTGGCCTTTTGAGAGGCAGTATGTGTCACTGAGGGTGGGTTTTGAGGTCTCTGATGCTCAAGCCATGCCCAGAGTAGCATTTACTTCCTGCTGCCTGCCTCTCCAGATATAGAACTCAGCTCCTTCTCCAGCACCATGTCTCCCTGCATGCCACCATGCTTCCCACCATGACTATAATGGAAAACTAAACCTCTGAACTTTAAGCCACTCAATTAAATGTTTTCCTTTATAGGAGTTGCCATGAACATGGTGTTTCAGCAATAAAACTCTAAGACACACGGCTCACAGCTATCCTGATTGAACCTTTTAAATTATTTTACATTTATGTATTTATTTTGTGTGTGTGTGTGTGTGTGTGTGTGTGTGTGTGTGTGTCCTTCCCCTGTGTAGGTTCTGTGACTTGAAGTTATCAGGTTTAGCAGCAAGCCTCTTTGCAAACTGAACCATCTCACAGGCTCATGACCTTGAACTTCTAATTCTGCCTCCATCTACCAAGGATGGGATGAATCCCACCTTTGTGCAATCATGCCCAGTCTTATGCACTGTTGGATCAAACCCAGAGAGTCCTGCATGCTAAGGGCAGCACTCTCTCAACAGAACTCAGTCTGTGTTATTTTGTAAGACAGAGTGTTTCCTTGAACTTAGAGCTCACTGATTGGGCTATACTGCTACCTAGTGAGCCCAAAGAATTCTCCCGTCTCTGTCTCCCCAGTGTGGGGATCCAATCACAGGTGCATGTCACTGCAGTTGGCTTTTGTAAGTGCTGGAGCCAAACTCAAGTCTGATAAATCTTCCCATATACATTCATGCCATCATTTCTGTTCCTCTAGAGAGCCTAATACAAGACCTCTTGCCCGAGCTGTGTGAATACTTCTATGCACCTAGAATGTCCACTAAATAGGATAGCAGTAGGGTTGGTCTTTTTTAATGACTCACCTGATCCATTTAGCAGATACAATTTGTCTTAAGATTTAAGAGGCCTCTAAACCATCTGGGAAAAACACATGGCAAATGGTCTAGGAGGACATGGGAGCACTGGTCATTAGAAAGGGGGTCACTCCTCTGCAACTCACTTCCAGAGGCCTCTGGGATCCCCTCCTATCCTTAGGGGAGTGTCTTCATCCTCAAAGCTCCTCTTCCTTCCCTCTGGATAACCAGCCAATGGCTTTTGGTTGCTCTTTTCTGGTTGTTCATCACTCTAGAAATGTGTGACCACAATCATACTCAACCTCTTTGTGCCTCAAGGCTGGGGGATGGCTGCATAACCTTGGGGCCCCGCAGTTGAGTCTCAGCACACATACAAAGAGCTAGGTGTGGTTCTACACACTTATAATCCAGGTACTGGGGAGCAGAGACTGGATAATTCCTTGTGGGGCCCACTGGCCAGACCGTCTAGCTTAATCAATAAACATCAATTCCCAGAGATGGGGACCCTGTCTCAAAACACAAGGTGAGGGCTAAGGCACAACTCAGTGGGTAAAGTACATGCATAAAGACCTAGCTTGGATTCCCAGCACAGTTTAAACCAGTTACGGTGGTACATGCCTATCATCCCAGCACTTGGGAGGAAGAGGCTAGAGAAACAAGATTCTAAAGTCATTGTCAGCTACACAGGGAGTTTGAGGCCAGTCTGTAATACATAAGATCTTGTCTTTAAAAAAAAAATTTAGCCAGGCAGTGGTGGCACACACCTTTAATCCCAGCACTCGAGAGGCAGAGCCAGGTGGATCTCTATAAGTTTGAGGCCAGCCTGATCTACAGAGCAAGATCCAGGACAGATACCAAAACTACACAGAGAAACCCTGTCTCAAAAAAACAAAACAAAAAAAAAATCAAAAAAATAACTGGGTGGTAGTGGTGGCACACACCTTTAATCCCAGCACTTGGGAGGCAGAGGCAAGGAGATCTCTGTGTTCAAAGCCAGCCTGGTCTGCAGAGCAAGTTCCAAGACAGCCAGGCTACACAGAGAAACCCTGTCTCAAAAAACCAAAAAGAATAAATGGGCTGATGTTGTAGAATATTAGTTGAAGATGTGTTACACTTGTTTACGCTATGGAACATTTATTTAATGATGTAAAGATGTGTTGCCTTCTTTTATGTTGCATTTCTTTAATTCTGTGAAACTGTGTTACTTTGCCTAGCTAAAACACCTAACTAGTGTAATAAAGAGCTGAGTGGCCAATAGCTAGGCAGGATAAAGGATAGGTGGGGTGGCAGGTAGAGAGAATAAATAGAAGACATCTAGAAAGAGAAGATCAAGGTACGAGAGGGAGAAGCAGAGGAGGACATCAGAGATACACAGCAAGCCCTGGAGTAAGAAGTAAAAAAAGGTATACAGAATAGTGAAAGATAAAAGCCCAGAGCAAAAGGTAGACAGGATAATTTAAGAAACAAGCCAAGCTAAGGCCAAGCATTCATAAGTAAGAATAAGACTCCATGTGTGTGATTATTTGGGAGCTGGATGGTGGGCCCCCGCAAAGAGCTAAGAGTTAAAAACAACCAACAATAGGCTGAAGAGATGGCTCAGCAGTTAAGAATGTTCATTTCCCAGGCTCACAGACACCAGTAACTTCGACTCCAAGGAGAGCCAACACCCTCTTTTGACCTCTATGGGCACCTACCTGCACTTAGATCCATATATACTCACACACACCACACACGTACATATAATTTAACATAAAATAAAAAATTTTAATAACAATTTAAGAAGTAGAAAGGAAGGAGACCAAAGGTTGACCTCTGGCCTCCACCTGTACCCAAACACACATGGGCATGTAAACACACACACACACCTAAAAGATGAGGCCCTACATATTGTTATTAACTAGCCCGTCTTTTGCCATATTCCAAAGCCTAAAGTAACAACGGGATTCCATTGCACCCCCAGTGCCAGCCCTGTAGTGCAATCCCTTAGGATTCTAAACATTCACTGTAAATTACATCTTCCCCCAAAAGAGTTTTTAAAAGTCAGTCCAAGCTGGCTTAAAACACTGTTGTTCACATGTGCTTTGCCCTTACTGAGACCTTATCCCAGAACAAATTCTTAACATTCAAACTACATCAGCAGGACTCAGTGGCCCAGGGTGTCCTTCCAGCACTTGGGAGGTAGAGACAGGAGGATCTGGAGTTCAAGGTCATCTTCAACTAAACAACAACTTCAAGGCCAGCTTGGGTTATATGGGACTCTGTCTCAACAAACAAATACAAACAAACAAAAGCACCATGGCACCACTCTGCCTTTTATCACCTCATTTTTTTCAATATTGTTATTTATTCAGTGTGAGATCCTAGGGGATATTCCTGTGAATCAGAGATGAAAAAATCATCCCTCCCACAAATAAGGGTAGTTGTTGCTCCTTATCAAGGAAACTGCTCTTTGCAACAGATAGAGACCATTCCAAAAAAACCCACAAAGGAGCAAAATGCAGAGTTGTGGAGCCCTGTCCCAGTGGATACATCTACAAGACACTCCCACACCTAAGGCTCAGGGAACACTTTGGAAGGGACAGAAAGATAGTAAAAGTCAGAGCACCAAGGAGTTTGCTCTAAGACTGTGTCTCCTTGTAAGAAGCTACACCCATAAAATCTCACCAGCATGGCTGCCTAAACATGACTTGAACAAGGATGAACATGAATCTCATGGGGGGAATCTCATAGGCCTCAACCCCAGACAAAGAATTACAGGCAACTAAGGAATGCTGAGAACTGGCAGTCTTCCACAGGGAAGAGCACACCAATTGGTTAATAACAAATGGTCAGACCTGAAAACATACATAAACTAACATTATATGGACTGAGCAGGTTAAATGATTAATAAATACACACATACACACACACACACATATATATGAAAAAGAGGCCATGAATTTGAGAGAGTGTGGTGGGGGTTACATGGGAGATGTTGGAAAAAAGAAAGGGCAGGGAGAAAATAATGTGATTTTATTCGAATCCCCCTAAATTAAAATATATATTTGAAAATAAATAAATGGAAGAGAAAAAAATCCTCCCCTCATGAAGCTGGTCTTTTTTGTGTACAAGATGGAATATCAATAAAGACAAACAAGCATTCTTTAAAGTATATTTGATGATTGTGACTTCTGGCAAGAGTAAAATAAACCAGGAAATGGAGAAGGGGATGTGGGAGGGTGTGACTTTGAAGTGTGAGGTCAGGACAGTCTTGCTGAGTGATGTTTGAGACTGGAAAGACAAAATGACTGGATACTCCTATTCTAACAAGAATATAGCAGGAAGTGGGAAGAGCAAGTTCAAAGGTCCTTAGGCAGAATAAGTCTCCCATGGAATGGACACATGCTCCTGGTCTTGTGCTCACAGTCCTAAGGTGGACACCTGGCACAAATTAGTGATCAATAAAGATAGGGTGAATGTATGAAATCCCAGCTGTGAGTTTCAGGATCAACCAGCTCAGACCTCATATAATGATGGCCCAAGGGCACTGTCTCCTTTACCTCTATTTTCATGCTTGCAAGAGGCTACACTTTGTCTTAAATCTCACTCCATTCAGGTTCTGTGATGTGCAACCCTTGTCTCAGGCCCTCAGGAAGGTGAGCCAGGCATAACGGTTGAGCACAGAAGTTTCTAGCCAACGTGGACAACATGGTGAGACCTAACTATTAATAAATAAATAGGGTTAGAAAGATGGCTCAGTGGCTAAGACCTGGGGTTTGGTCCCCAGCACCCATATAGCACCTCACAACCATCTGTAACTCCAGTTCCAGGGATCCATTGCCCTCTTTCAGCCTCCCCAGACACTGCATGCACATGGCACACAGCCATAAAAGCAGGCAAAACACCCATATCTATCTATCTATCTATCTATCTATCTATCTATCTATATATATATATATATATTTTTTTTTTTTTGAGACAGGGTTTCACTGTGTAGCCCTGTCCTGGAATTTGCTCTGCAGACCAGGCTGGCCTCGAACTCACAGAGATCCTCCTGCCTCTGACTCCTGAGTGCTGGGATTAAAGTCGTGCACCACCACCCCCACCACCAGGCAAAAAATAATAGTTTTAAAAGATGAATAAATCAAACTAAAAGGCCAGGAACATGGTTCAGTGGATAAAGCACTTGCTGTGCTAATTCGAGAACCTGAGCTCAGTGTTTCAGCTTCCTGAGTGACCCACACACACTCTCTCTGTTTTGCTGAGGGTCTTTTCCTCTGTGTGCCTTGCTGTGTATTATTTCCTCAGCCCCTAATAAAAAGCCTTTCTTTATCGGGAGGTGGGAGTGGGAGAAACTGAGTTCAGATTATCAGAACCCACATAAAATCCATAAAAAAATAGACTAAGTGAACCAAAGAGCTTAGGTTCAGTGAGAAACTGCCTCAGTAAATAAATTGGAGAGCAATTGAGATGGACATCCATCAATCTCTGTCCACTACATGTCCCCAACACATGCACCCACATCACAGATACATATATACATAAAAATACAAGTAATTAAGTAAAAAATATATCAAAGTAAAAGCCCCAGAATTCCCTGCAAAAGTCCCAAAGGAGCTCACTGAGGATAAGACATCATGTACAACACCGCCACCCTCCAATCACAGAAGCCACATGTGCCACCCTGATGGGAAAAGGAGGCCCCAAGAAAACTCTGGGGTTGTAGTAGAAAGGGGAGGAGGAGATGGAAGGGGAAAGTCATGGTTTTGCAAATAAAATTGAGGGATTCGCTTTCAAAGCTGGTAAGTAGCAGGACCTGGGATCACCTAGGTAGAAGCCACCCAGCTCAAAATAGTCCTGAAAATATTCCCACTGTGAGTCTAGAAGCCATCCCCAAACTGGGGACAGGTGGCTGGAGCAGCCTTCAACACTTTTACAACCCGAGAAAACAAAAGCAGCTGACTTTTCTACTGAGCAAGAGGGCTAGTGAAGGCAGGCCAGGAAAGGGGCCCAGGGGGCAGTAGTTTTACAGATGGGTGGGGGTTCTATCGATTGCGGCATCTAAGGGTTAGCTGCCCCTCTGGTCTGGCATGGTGTCCGTGCTGTATGCATGAGCCCTAACACGTCATTTCCAAGTTCAGGTTTGAGTTGAGGTTCAGGTTAGAGACAGCACACCACCTGTATCCCTAGCTGAACCCAGCACAGAGTCAATGTTTGTGGTTTAAATTCCCCTGCTTCCTCCCCTCCTACCACCCTTCTTCCTCCCCTTCTCCCTACAAAGGCTATCATTACCCCATTCTAAGGATAAGTAAACCTAGAATCAGCGAAGGTCAAGGCCAAGGCCAAAGCTCTCTCTGGGGGGCCAGGCCTGGAATTCTGAGACCATGGGTAACTGATTAACACCCCCACAATCAGGCCTGGGATAAAGCTGACTGGACTCCCAGTCTTGCTCCACTGTACTGGTCATCTCCCTCATGTTCTGACTCCTCTTGGATTAATAAGCACTGTGCCCCAAAGATGACCACAACACCTCCTGGCTGGCCTTAGTTTTCACATCTGTAAAATGGGACTGGTCAGGCCCACTCCACTCCTAGAGAGTTAAAGCAGTCAACTCAAGGGCGGAGCCAAGGCAGATCAAAGCCCCCAGACAGGAGCTTTGTGAAGGCCAGAACCCAACTGAGATTTATTCAGTCACCCTCGGGCACCGTGCCTGGCACACGGGGAGGCGCCCAATAAATGTTTGCTGGAGCAAGGACCAGCCCTCAATAAATAACAGCTGTTGTTGACGCGGCTAATGGAGGCGAGACAGTGGACTCTCCCCTTGTCCCATCCCCCTCGCCACCCAACTCAATTTTGCCTCTTCCTCCATGCCCCCACCTCCTCCACCTCTTTTCAAACTCTCCTCCCCCAACCATCTTCCGCCTAACCCCTATACATGCCATTCGGTCTCCCTGCCCATCCCCCTACTGTGTGCGCCCTCTCCTCCTCCACTCTCCATCTCATTCCCCTCACCCCCGCCTTCTATCCCCGCCCCTAGCTTCCTCCCCCACCCCACCCCCACCTTCCCCAACTCCCCATCCCAACCCCCACTCCAAATTCCTCCCCAGCATCTCCACCCGAGCGGGGCGCCCTTCGCAGGGCGGGGTAACCCAGGCTCCGGGGTCTTTGGCTCGGGTCCAGCCTGAGGCCCAGGGCGGCGGCGGCGGCAGCAGCGGCGGGCGGAGTTTGGGGGTTTTTTATATCCCTGGCAAGCTGCTCAGGAAGTGAGTGCCTTCCCGCGCCCCCTCCCCCGGCCACGCCACCGCGCGCTCGCTCCCTCTCTTCCTGCGCGCTGGGCGGCGAGACTGTGCGGCCACCGTGGACCAGAGGCCCCAGGCACACAGGTACCGACGATCTGAGTGCAGTGACTATGAGTGACTGAGTGACTTTGTGTGTGTCGGGGACGAGATACGCTGCATGGATCCCGCTGTGTTGTGTTGGTGCGGGATGTCCCCAAGTGTGCAGGTACAGAACTCCTGTTTGGGTTGGCTCAGGTTTGGGGCGGGGGGTGGGGGGAGAATCGGGGTCAACTGTGAATCCAAATGGTTGTGCTTCTGCGGATTGTGTGTCCTTACGGCTGTCAGCATCTGGGAGAGACTCTGTGGGCGGATTGTTGAGGTGTGTTGAGTGTTTGCGTAAGTGGTGTTTGCACTCAGAAAAGTGCCTGTCGTGTGTGTGTGTGTGTGTGTGTGTGTGTGTGTGTGTGTGTGTGTGTGTGTGTAGATGCCATGTGTGTGTGTCTCTGAATATCTGCATTTTTTTGGAGTGTGATTAGTGGAAATACCTGTGTGTATATATGTCTGAATTTGTAGGGTTTGAGTTTGTCTCCTCTTCTGTGAATGTGTAAACTTGTGGTGCACATGTGTGTGTCTCTGAGTTGGCTTTCCGTGTTAAATGAGTGTGTGTAGGCCCCTAGGCTTGTGAGTTGTCTTGGCTTGTGTAACTGTGTGCCTCTAATGTACATGTTTGTCTGGGCTTGTGGGTCGTCTGGGTGTCCATGTGGAAATATGTTTATGTATACATAGGTTTGGGAGCATGTAGTTGTGTGTGTTTGGATTTAGTGAACCAGGCCTTCTGCTATAAGGGTGTGATTGCCCTATAGAATGTGAGTGTGTGTGAGTGTGTGTGTGTGTGTGTGTGTGTGTCTGGCTGGGACAACCACTTCTCCTCAGCTGGCCACAGTACTCTTAGGCAGGGTGTCTCCCTACTAGGGGGAGATACACTTTAATTAGCAGCTGGTTAGTGGTAATGGGGGTGGTGACCTGAACAGTCCCCTCCTCCTCAGGCCTCCTCTCTGGCTGGGCCTTTGTCTGTCTGCTCACAGCAGCCAGGCCAGATGTGCAATGCCTGGAGGAAGCCTACTGCTCCAGGGTGATGGCTGCCTATGCCTGGCCAGAGAGACTCTGTCCTCCACTGAGAACCTTCTGCTGCAGGGTTTCCCTGACAGCCTGACCTACTGAGGTCTTGGTGTGGAGGACTGGTCCCTGCAGGATCCCAGGGATGAGATGGAGCCATAGTTTCCCGGAGGCATTTCCTCCTCCAGCCCTTGCCCCCTCCCCCAAGCTGGTGGCCTCCCTCCAGCCTGCTAGAGGAGGGGTTTGGGGGAAAGGGGCCAAGCCTAGGTACACACACACACACACACACACACACACACACACACACACACACACACATACACACGTAGTGTAGGTCCTCCTCAATTGGAAGCCATCCTCAAATAGGCCTTGTCTCCTGCAGACCTGATTTATCTGTGGTCTTTCCCATCTGGGGATCTGGGAGCTGTGTCACGCCTACCAGTAGTTATCACCCTGTGGGCAGGTGACCGCCCCCCACCTCCATCAGTCACTCACCCAGTGGAGTCCTTCTACCCTGCCTCTGATCCCCACCAGAGCCAGAAACACTAAATAGCCTGTGCAGTTATTGAGAGTAGTGGGGGCTCAAGAATAGAGGACTAGGGGTTGGGGTCTCAAAGGCACCACAATCGGGTTCTACCCCTAGTAAGACTAGAATGGGAAAAGGGCAGAGGTTGAGAGGCTGGGTCCACTGCCTCTCTTGCATTGAGATTGCTGGTACCTTGAGTGGAAGTGGGATAGTTAAGGCTGGAGGGGATCATGATCAGTCTTTTTAAAACTTAAATATATTCAAAATATAGATTTACTTATATAAATGCGTATATGTATGTTTTGGCATGAGTTTATGTGTATCATGTTTATGTAGGTGCCCATGGAGGCTAGAAGAGAGCATCAGATCTCCTGGAACTGGAGTTATAAGTGGTTGTAATCCTTCCTAATGTGGGTGCTGGGAGTAAGAGCATTAAGCATTCTTAACTACTGAGCCGTCTCTCCTGCTTGAGTGAGTTTCAGATTTAGTTGAGGTCTCCACGGAAGGAGTGGTGGGAAAGAGGCAAGAAGAAAAAGGAAGAAGGCCTTTGGGGGAGTGGGAGATGTTACTTTAGGAACTGAGACAGGATGAAGACCAAGAGGATTTTTACCAGGCCCAAGGAAGGGATCAGAAGACTCAGCAAACTTTGAACTCCAAAAGTTCATCTCAAGGAACCTGGGAATCTAGCTCATTTGGTAGAGTGCTTAAGGCCTGGGTTCAATCCCCAGCCCTGCATAGACCGGGTATGGTGGCATCCCAGCACATGGAAGGTGGAAGCAAGAGAATCAGAAATTCAAGTTCTTAGCTACACAAAACGTCTGTGAGGTGAACCCGGGATATGTGAGATCCTGTCTCAAACAAACAAACAAACAAAAAACCAAACAAACAAAGTTCAGCTCAGGGCCGAAGATCAACCTGCCTCTTTCCCTTTCTACCCCTTGGGGCTGGGTTTCCTTGCCCAGTGCCAACTGACTGAGGAATCCATACACAAGGGTTCAACTAACAAGTTGAACTAGTATACTAACAAGTGAGGCCCCCCAGAAATGGGGGCTGAGAGGAAGACGAAAGGAACCCACCCGACCGCTCAACCAAGGGAATACATTAGCCCGGCTGAACAAAACTGCAGAGTCTCAAAATATCTGTGAGAGAGCCTCCTATTACTGGAAGGACCCAAGCAGAAGTAGGGAATGTGGCTTTCTCCGCTAGCATCTTGGAGAAATTCCGGCTTCTCTCTCTGCTGCCAAACTGCCCTGTTTGGGGATTGACTCTCAGACTTGGCTGGAATGCAAAGAAAACAAGACAGTGTGTGATTAAGGGGGGCTTGGGTTTGTACAGAAGAGGAGGTGGAGGGTGGAGACCAGAGGGCAGGGAAGGGACTTGGCACAGATGGTTAGCCCAAAGAAGTATCTGCAACATACTAGCCTGGGGCAGATGCCTCAGAAACATGCCTGCTGGATCTGAGAGCAAAAGCAGAATCAAGACCAAGGCTAGAGGGCAAGTGAGATGACTCTGGATAAAGGAGCTTGCTGCCAAGCCTGATGACCAGAGATCAATCCTCTGGCCCCACATGGTGGAAGAACCAACTCCCGAGAGTTGTCCTCTGACCTCCATACACACAAAATAAAGGAATGTAATTTTTAAAAAATTAAAGAGCAAGACTAGGGATGTAGAGTGAAGGTAAAGCCTCTGGGAATATGTGACCGTTGATGTGGGACGTTAACAACCTACCTATAAAAGCCAGGCATGGTGGTGCACATATTTGATTCCAGCATTAGGGAGGCAGAGGCAGGTGGATCTCTGAGTTCGAAGCCAGCCTGATCAAAAGAGTGAGTACCGGGATAGCCAGGGCTATACAGAGAGACCTTGTCTGGAAAAACCAGAGGGAAAAAAAAACCAGGGACCCAAAGCCAGATACCAAGATGATGGAGGACTTGAAGGAAACCTGGAAGATCTTAGTGCCTGCCTTGATTTTAATTATGGACTGGAAATTCTCCCCGATCATCACCCCAGCTTTCAAATGACTCAGTTTTTTGTTTGGTTTCAGGGATTGGTTTGTTTGCTTGCTTTGTTTTTTAAGTTACATTTGTTGGTTTTTGTTTGCTTGTTTTGGTGTGTGCGTGCGTGCGTGCGTGCGTGTGTGTGTGTGTGTGTGTGTGTGTGTCTATGCACATATGCACTCACGTGCCACAGGCACAACTGTGGAAATTAGAGGACAACTTGCAGGAGTCAGTCAGTTCCCTCTGTTCACTATGTGGGTTTGGGAGGTTGAACTCAGGTTGTCAGGTTTGGTGGCAAGCATCCTTACCCGTTAACCCATCTTTCTGGCACTAGCTCATTTTCTCATATAGTCTAGGATCCCTTCCTTGCCCTGAGACTGGTCCCACCCACTTTTAGGTTGGGTCTTCCCACCTCAATGACCCCAATTAGTATTATACCTGACAGGCATGTTCAGAGGCCCACCTCCCGGGTGATTCTAGATCATCTACTTGAGAAGGTGGCTTCTTGCACTGGTCCCTGTTCCTTCTGAGTGTGTACATGATGGGGAGAAGGTGGGAGATGGGAACAAATACTAAAACTATTCAGGAATCTTTTGATAGAAGTGCCTTCGTCATGGAGAGGCTGCAAGATGCCCCTCCTAACTCAGTCTTTCTTCCCAGGAGACCGGTGATGCTGCCCAGACTGTGAACAGGGGAGGCAGCACTGTAGGGGCTGCCAGCAGCCGGGGCTGGGGAGAGACATGTGGACACGTAGCCCCTATGGCTTCTGCCTGCCAGATCCTCCGCTGGGCCCTTGCCCTGGGGCTGGGCCTCACATTCAAGGTCACGCATGCCTTCAGATCTCAAGGTAGGAAACATCCACTGGTAGCAATTCAAAGGGAACAAGAAACTGAGGAAGCCAGTTGGTCCTTGAGAAAAAGTCAGTGGACTAGGGTTGGGGGATTCGTGGGTCCTAGGAGTGTATAGGCTGAATAGTTGGTGACCTGGATTCAGGGATGGGTGAGGCCAGCATCACTGGCTTGAGCAGCAGGGACCAACCTCAGTCTTCTGATCCCTTTACCTACAGATGAACTCCTGTCCAGTTTGGAGAGCTATGAGATTGCCTTCCCAACTCGTGTGGATCACAACGGGGCAATGCTGGCCTTCTCTCAACCTGCCCTCCGGAGGCAGCGTCGGGGTACGGGGGCCACAGCAGTGGAGTCCCGTCTGTTCTACAAGGTGGCCGCACCTAGCACTCACTTCCTGCTGAATTTGACCCGCAGCCCCCGTCTACTGGCAGGGCACGTCTCCGTGGAATACTGGACACGGGAGGGCCTGGCCTGGCAGAGGGCTGCCCGAGCCCACTGCCTCTACGCTGGCCACCTGCAAGGCCAGGCTGGCAGCTCCCATGTGGCCATCAGCACCTGTGGGGGCCTGGTGAGCTGAGGATTCTGGGAAGCAGGGGGGAAATGCTCACTTCCTTCTGGAAGTTTAGAAAAATACATGATCAACAGAATGGAACAATCATAGTGGGGTGTTTTAAAAAGTATTTTGAGCTGATCAGTCCTTTGAGATGCAGCTGTAGATGTACTTAAAGGAAAATGTTAAGCCTTATGTAAAGGGACATCTTTCTCAAGAAAGTAGACAAACAGCACAGCACGGTCAGTAACAGTAGGGCCAGTGAGATGGCTCAGTGGCCAGAGGCACTTGATGCCAAACCTGAAGACTTGAGTTTGGTCCCCAGGATCCACATCTTGGAGGGAGAGAATCATTTCCTCAAGTTGTCCTCTGATCTCCATACATGTGCTGTGGCATGTGTACACCCACACACATCCACACACAAATAAATGTAAAGACACCTTTTTTAAGGAATTAAAAAGTTTAGGAGGGGTTGAAGGGAGGAAAGGGGAGAAATAATGAAATTGTATTTTAAAATTTTTTTAAATGTTTTTTTCTTTCTTTTAAGGGTGGGACTGAGGAGGTGTCTCAGTTAGTAGAGTTTATACACAAAGAGTTGAGTTCAGATCCTACCCTGTGCACACCTGTAAATGAAGTGCTAGGTGGTAGGCAGAGATGTGCAGATTATAGGGGGCTTCATAGCCAACCACTCTAACCAGAAAACAGCAAGCTCCAAATCCAGTGAGAGACCCTGTCTGGAGAAGATAAAGCCAAGACCTTCTCCTCATCTGGCCTGTGCACAAGTACTCAGGTTGGGCATCTCTACACAATGTGTACGTACTCAGACACACACAAAGACAGAATACAAACCAGGTGTGTGGTGACACAAGCCCGTAATCCCAACCACTTGGGAGGTGGAGACAGAAGTTCTGAGTCATCCCCAACTATGTAGTAAGTTTCAGTCCAGCCTGGGCTACAGAGTGAGTTCTAAGACAGCCTGGGCTACATAAGACCCCACATCAGAAAAACAAAAAGAACCAAACAAAAGAAGGGCCGGGTATATAGTTCAGTGGTAGAATGCTTGCCTAGCATGCACAAGGTCCTAGGTTTGATTCCTATTAATGAAAAAGGGTAAGGAAGGTATGAAATCATAGACAGAGGGTCCAGGATACCAGAGTCTGAAGTGAGCTTTCTGTCTCCACCCAGCATGGTCTGATCGTGGCAGGTGAGGAAGAGTATCTGATTGAGCCCCTGCAAGGTGGGCCCAAAGGTCGCCGTGGTGCAGAAGAGAGTGGCCCCCACGTAGTATACAAGCGTTCCTCTCTGCGTCACCCCCATCTGGACACAGCCTGTGGAGTGAGAGGTATTCCTGTGTCTTTGGGGATGGGCAGGGAAGTTATATGACATTACTCCTTTGAGGCAAAAATAGGCAGAGTTTTTCCATCACAAAGGTCAACAAGGTACTATATAATGAGGAAAGACATTGTTGTGAAAGAACAGCGATTAAATAATAGAGCTTCATTCATCTGAGGGCAAGAGGCCAGAAAGGATGTAGATGATGCTTTAAGGCAGTGGAGTGACCCATCATTGCTGTAACCAGCTGTTTGTGATCGATGTTCTGCAGGGAAAACATTCCTTACCAAGAATTATTGCCAGCTCACACAATTAAGCTGCAGAGTGGTCATAGCAGACACTTGAGTGGTTATGTAGCCAAAATACCAAGAGCTAGGAGTGAGTTCGTGGTAGAATGTTTACTCCAGTTACACAAGGCCCTACAAAATATGCACACAGAAGCCAGGCTGAGGAGATAGCTTGGTGAGTAAAGGCCTCACCTTGCAAATATGAAGGCCAGGGTTTATAAGTTCATATCCCTAGCACCCAGAGCTAGGGATCCCTGGAGCCGCTGGATACTAGACTAGATGAATCAGTGAGCTCTGGGTTCTAGTGAGAGACTCTGCTCCCATATATACAGTGGAGAGCAATCAAGGAAGATGCCCATTGTCAACCTCTAGCCTCCACATGCACAACACACTCAGGCAGTCAGCTGAAGGGCATGAGTATTATTCATACAATCAAGTTCAAAACATGACCAGGAAGGTGGAGACGGGGATCAAGAGTTCAAGAACAAATGCTGTCTACTAGGGCTGTTAGGCAGAAGAGTCACAGATAGCCTAGAGTTCTGTATGACAGTTGTAAGGCAGTTCTGTGATCTACCAGCAATAGGTGCTCAGTGGCTCTACTTTGTCTCCCAGACGAGAAACCATGGAAAGGTCGTCCATGGTGGTTGCGTACCCTGAAACCACCGCCTGCTAGGCCCCTGGGGAATGAAACAGAGCGAGGCCAGCCGGGCCTGAAGCGATCAGTCAGCAGGGAGCGTTATGTGGAGACCCTGGTGGTAGCTGACAAGATGATGGTGGCCTACCATGGGCGGAGAGATGTGGAGCAGTATGTGCTGGCCATCATGAACATTGTAAGTGCCTCCCACTTCCTGGGCCTGGAGTCCTGGGGACCTGCAGGTAGCCTATAGGTGTCATACCCTCACCTCTGATCTACAACTAGCAGCCAAAACAATAAAGTGGAGAGAGGGAAGAATAAGAAAGGAGGTCTAGCCGGGTGGTGGTGGTGCACGCCTTTAATCCCAGCACTCGGGAGGCAGAGGCAGGCGGATCTCTGTGAGTTCGAGGCCAGCCTGGGCTACCAAGTGAGTCCCAGGAAAGGCGCAAAGCTACACAGAGAAACCCTGTCTCGAAAAACCAAAAAAAAAAAGAAAAGAAAAGAGGTCTATGTAGAGTGATGGGAAGAAGCATTGTACCAAAGGTATAGGGCTAGATGCTCTAGTGGAGATGGCCTACCTGGGCTTAAATGCAGCCCTGTTCCCTTAGGTGAGTGGTTCTCAACCTTCTTAATGCTATGACCCTTTAATATAGTTTCTCATGTTGTGGTGACCCCCAACCATAAAATTATTTCATTACTACTTCATAACTGTAATTTTGCTACTGTTATGGATCATAATGTAAATATGTATTGTGTAGGACCCACAGGTTGGGAACTACTGCCTTAAGTGCGCAAGATACTCCACCTCTCTGCCTTGTGTTAACCACCTGTAAAAACTACAGTAGACCCAGTGAACAGATAACGAATTTATAACAGTGCATGGCATACCTAATACACACAAGGTTCTGGGATCCTGAAACTCCTAATATCTCAGCACTTGGAGGCTGAGGAAGGAGAATTGCAAATCAAAGATGAGCCTGAGTTCATCATTTGTACCAAAAAAACAAAAGAGCACAGGATAGCAGAAGTCATAGGAAGGCAGAGAGATGGCTCAGTGGTAAAGAACACTTACCACAGAGGACTAAAGTTCAGTGCCCAGCACCCACATAATGGCAACTCACAACCACCAAAACTCCAGTTCCAGGGAATCCTACACCATCTTCTGGCCAACTTGACTCACTTGCACTCACATGTACATACTCACATGCAAACACACATACATACACATAATTAAAAATAAAATAAATCGCCGGGCGGTGGTGGCGCACGCCTTTAATCCCAGCACTTGGGAGGCAGAGCCAGGCGGATCTCTGTGAGTTCGAGGCCAGCCTGGGCTACCAAGTGAGTTCCAGGAAAGGCCCAAAGCTACACAGAGAAACCCTGTCTCGAAAAACCAAAAAAAAAAATAAAATAAAATAAAATAAATCTTGAAAAAAGAAAAATGAGACAGTGCATAGACCATGGTAGGTGCTACATTACGTGTTTGCATTGTATAAAAATAAACTTGCAGGGGCTGGAGAGCTGGTGCCATCAGTAAAGTGCTTTGTTGTGCATAAGAACCCACATTTAAAAAATAAAAGTAAAAAACAAATGGGCCAGTGAAATGGCTCAACACATAAAGGTGCCTGCTGCCAAGCATAGATCTGAGTTCATTGATTCCCAGGACGCACACTGTAGAAGAAAACTGACTTCTGCAAGTTGTCTGTGACCTCACCATGCATGCTATGGCATATGTAAACACACACACACATACACATACACACACACACACACACACACACACACACACACACACGCGCGCTGGGCATGGTGGTACATACTTGTAATCCTATCACCTGGGAGAGGGAGACAGGCAGATCCTTCAGGCTTGCTGGGTGGCCAGCCTTGCCCAGTCAGCAAGTTCCAGGTTCAGTGAGAGACCTTATCTCAGAAAAACAGGGTAGAGAGCAACTGAAGAAAATACCTGTAGCTAGAGTTTTCCTGCCTTGCCCACAGTCAGGACAAATCATTGTCACCCGCCAGTCCCACAGCTGCTCAGACCCAATCAAGTAAACACAGAGACTTATATTGCTTACAAACTGTATGGCCGTGGCAGGCTTCTTGCTAACTGTTCTTATAGCTTAAATTAATCCATTTCTATAAATCTATACCTCGCCACGTGGCTAGTGGCTTACCGGCATCTTCACATGCGGCTTGTCATGGTGGCGGCTGGCACTGTCTCCTGCCTTCCTATTCTTTCTTTTCTCCTCTCTGTTAGTCCTGCCTATACTTCCTGCCTAGCCACTGGCCAATCAGTGTTTTATTTATTGACCAATCAGAGCAACACATTTGCCATACAGAACATCCCACAGCAAATACCAGCTACTGTCTACTTCACACATACACACACACAAGAATACACATGCACACACTCAAAACACACAGCTTGCAGGTACTGTCTACTTCACACATACACACACACAAGAATACACATGCACACACTCAAAACACACAGCTTGCAGGTACTCATTAAGATCGGCAATACATTCACAGATGCACATCTGTGCTTGCAGTATTCTTGCACACAAGCATCCACCTATTCATTCATACCAATAACCTCTTTGGCTGAGTGTGGTGGTGTAAACCTTTAATCCCAGCCCTTGAAAGGCAGAGGCAGGAGATCTCTGTGAGTTTGAGGCTATCCTGGTCTACACAGTGAGTTCTAGGACAGCCAGGACTACATAGTGAGACCATTTCAGGCAAAACAAAACAAAAAATAGATAACCTTGTTGCTCCACATTCAGATCTACAACCATCCCTTGTGTCTAGTGGCAGTTGGTTCCAAGACCCTTATAAATGGCAAAGCCTCCAAGTGTTTATCTCTCACATTAGACTATGGAGAATTTCATATAACCTATGCACATCATCCCAAAGACTTTAAACTAGCTTTAGACAATATTATTTAAAGAATAATAATCAGGGGGAGTCTGTATGTGTTTAATACACATGTGATTTTCTGTGTGTGTGGCATAGATAGATAGAGAGATACAGATATAGATATAGGTAGGTAGGTAGGTAGATAGATGATAGATAGATAGATAGATAGATAGATAGATAGATAGATAGATAGATAGATAGATAGATTCATATGTGTGCAGGTGTGTGTACATGCATATGAAGGCTAGAGGTTGACACTGGTGTCTTCATCAATCACTTTCCATCTTATTTTTCAATTATTTATTTTGTATGTATGGGTGTTTTGCCTGAATGCCTGTCTGTGCACCATGTGCATTTAGGGTTCTTGGAGACCAGAAGAGAGCACTGGATCCCCAGGAAATGGAGTTATGGGTGGTTAGAGCTGCCGAGTGGGTGCTAGGGATTGAACCCGGGTACTCTATAACAGTCAGTGCTCCTAACTCATCAACTGTATGAGACTGGCTTTGAACCCAATATCTTCCTAACTCCACCTCCTAAGTGCAAGGATTAATAGTGTGCCACACCACCCCCCATTGTTCATATATTTAATCTGTCCTTGGCATGGGTGACGAATCTAGGGATACATGGTGCTGACTGTATTCAGTTCCTATACCAGAACTGATCAAGGTCCTGTGCCTCCCTGGTGCTCAACTCCTTCCCCTATTAGCAGGCTCTATAGTAACTACAGAGGAAGACAGTTTTGTGGTAGAACAGAAAGCATGCAGTAAGGTTTAATGAATGGATTCTTGCTTCATTGAAGCCAAGGAAAAAGACAAGGAAGGGCCAGCAAGATGGCTCAGTGGGTAAAGGTGCTTGCACCAGGCTTGACAACCTGAGTTCTCTCTTCTATGGTAGAAGGAGAAAACTGATCTCCAGAAGTTGTCTGACATCCACACATTTAAGAGCATATAATTTACACACACACACACACACACACACACACACACACACACACACACAATGTAATTTTAAAATTTTAAAGACAGAGTTTAACAGACTAATAAATGACACATGATGTTGACATAACATTGTCTCTGAGTTCTGCTCCAGTCCTGCATCCTTTGCTCAGACTTTCAAAGTTTTGTAAAACTTGCCAGGCTTCCTGGGGATTTCCAGTCAGACAGTGATAGCCCAATACTCTTAAGATTCCTGCTTTGCCTGATCTCCATCACTTGGGTTCACTTAACCCTTAGGCTATTTCCTCTTCATGCCTTACTGCTTCTCCATTGCCTCTGGCCTTCGTCCTTCCACCTTCCTGTATTGATATTTAAATTGGTACCTTCAGACTGCAGAGGAGTAAGGACACATGTACATCCTTCATACAACCGCTGGGCATGTAGGGAGCGGGACAAGAATGGGAGATGGAAGACAAGTAGAGAGAAACTGAATTGGGACAGTCAGGGAGAGACATGCTGGTAAGCAGTGTAGACTGGAATCTCACCTATGGCACCACCAGCATATGCCCTGCCCTCTGTACATCAGCACCCTCATCTTTAAGATGGGGATGAAAATAATACCTGCTCATGAAATGATATAGGCAGCACAATTTAACTAGCACCCAGCACATAGTAGGTACTCAAAGCAAACTATCACTGCTTTTTGCTCTTTAGTTTCAGGGCAGAGGGGTATGTGTGCACAGGGGTGGAGGCCAAAGGCTGGCACTGGTGTCTTCCTCAGTGGCTCTCCTTCTTTTTATATGTACATTTTTTATTTGAACCTTGAGAATTTCATATGTGTATACAGTTTTGATCATATCTACCCTCCATAACTCCTACCTCCATAACTCCTCTTCTCATACTTCCCCAACCATGTCTCCCTTCCAATTTCATCCCTCTCCTGCCTCTCCCCCTCCCCAGCTGTCTTGGAACTCTCTCCCTCCTGAGTGCTGAGATTTTTAAAGTATACCACCACACTTAGTTTGCTTTGGTTTGTTTTTTTAATCTACTGAGTCCAAATAATTCTTGCTGTATGTGTTTGGGCAACCAACCAGGGACTACATCCCTGCCCGCCCCCCCCCCCCAAGCCATCAACTGACAATAGCTCCTCACTAGGGGGTGGAGCTTTTGTGTTCTACCTTACTGAACCTGGAACTTGTACATTCAACTAACCTGGCTAGCTAGTGAGCCCCCAGTGTTCTACCTGTGCTTGCCTTTTGTTGGTTGGTTTTAATGTGGGTTTAGGGAATTGAACTCAGGTTCTCATGCTTGTGTAGCAAGTGCTTTACCAACTGAGCCATCTCTACAGTTGTGTCCTTTACTGTTCTGGGCTCCTCTTAAGACTCGGTCTCTCTTGTTTCTTGGAGGTCAGGTTGCCAAACTTTTCCAGGACTCGAGTCTGGGAAACATCGTCAACATCCTCGTCACTCGCCTTATCCTGCTCACGGAGGACCAGGTGTGGGATCTGGGATGTGTTTCACCCTTTCTCTAGCCACACTATTGCTGCCTGATATCTCCAGAGTGGTGGGGTACCCATGCACCTCAATCTTCATATCCCCAGCCTACTCTGGAGATCACCCACCACGCTGGGAAATCACTGGACAGCTTCTGTAAGTGGCAGAAATCCATCATGAGCCACAGTGGCCATGGCAACGCCATCCCAGAGAACGGTGTGGCCAACCATGACACAGCTGTGCTCATCACACGGTAAGAAAAAGGGGGGACTCCAGGGCAAAGGCCAATGGAGTTGGTGGAAATGGGATCATCAGAGTCTAAGGAAGGAGGACAGTTGCTGGTGAAGGATGGAAGGGGCTAGGAACCAAGGAGAAAAGATGCTGAGAACCTGAAGATGAAAAGTTGATATTTGAGCCCTAACCATGCACTCCTTCATCAGTCACTTAGTAAGTCAGTCATTTATTGTTGGTATCCCCAAGATCAGCTGATTGGTTCTATTGGGGACGCAACATGAGGCTTAGGCAAGATTCAACCCCCAGAGCCTGTCATGCAATTGTCAACCCAGCACTGGAGGAGGTAGAAGGATCAGGAGTTGAAGGTCAGCCTGGGCTATGTGAGACCCTGTCTCGGGTAGGGGTTAGGCTTGGATGTAATTCAGCTGGTAGAGTTCTTGAATAGCATTCATGAAGCCCTGGGTTTAATCTCCAGTACCATAGAAAACCATGCATATTAGTACACACTTAAAATACCAGCACTTGGGAGGTAGAAACAGGAAGACCAGTAGCTCAGGGTCATCCTTGGCTATGTGGAGAATTCAAGTTCATCCAGGGCCACAAAAGACCTTGCAGCTCATACTCACACATGTGTACATACACACCTTCACACCCTCTTCCCCAGAACTGAGGACTCTGGCATCAGCCAGGGAGGCCACCCAGCCCTCTCATTGCCATCTGTTTCCACAGCTATGACATCTGCATCTACAAGAACAAACCCTGCGGCACTCTAGGTATTGAGTCCCATTGGTTGCAGGCACCATGGAGGGTGGCCCTGATCCTGGGATGAGACCTCCCATGGTGGCTAGAACCTAGCCAGCACAGCCTTGGGTCCCTTGACCTACCCCACGTTCCCATTTCCCAGGCCTGGCCCCTGTGGGTGGGATGTGTGAGCGTGAGAGGAGCTGCAGTATCAATGAAGATATTGGCCTGGCCACAGCATTCACCATTGCCCACGAGATCGGGCACACGTGAGACCAGGGGACATGGGGTAGGGGAGGGTGAGAGGAGCTATATGGGTTCCATCAGTGCCTAGCAGAGCTGACACCCCTCTCCTCAGATTCGGCATGAATCACGATGGTGTGGGGAACGGCTGCGGGGCCCGTGGTCAGGACCCAGCAAAGCTCATGGCTGCCCACATTACCATGAAGACTAATCCATTCGTGTGGTCATCATGCAGTCGAGACTACATCACCAGCTTTCTGGAGTGAGGATGGGCCACACATCGCCCACTCAGTGGGGGCATGGTCATGTTGGGGAAGCTGACTCCCCACCCCACCTAGCTGGGTATATATAATCCTGAGGTCATAGCCTTGCAGCACCTTGGCATTATAGCTGTTTTTTTCTTATCACAGCTCGGGCCTGGGGCTTTGCCTGAATAACCGACCTCCCAGACAGGACTTCGTGTACCCAACGGTGGCTCCTGGCCAGGCCTATGATGCTGATGAGCAGTGCCGATTCCAACATGGAGTCAAATCGCGTCAGTGTAAATACGGGGTAGAGAGAGCCTTCCTGCTTTCCTTCCTGGGAAGGGGAGGTGGCTACAGGGTGGGAAGCTTCTCCCAGACACCTGGAAGCAGAAGTGAAATAACCCTCCTACTCCCTGTAGGAGTCTAGGAGGACCAGAGTGTGTGGAGTATCCAGATACCAAGCAGACCAACAAAGATTGAGAATAAGAATGATGCTGGACTTGGGGTAGGGAGTCAGTCAGGAAAGGCTTTGCTTTGCAAGCCTGAGGTCCCGAGTTTGATCAACAAAACCATATATAAGCTGGGTATGGTGGTAGATGTTTATAAACCAGCACTGGGGAGTCAGGAGCCGGTGGATCCCTCATGCTCACTGCCCAGCCAGCCCATGTGACAAATTCCAGATTCAGTGAGAAACCTTGTTTCAAAGATGGACAACTCCTGAGGAACAAGAGCCAAGGTTAACCTCTGGCCTCAACATGCATGTGGGTCACTTGCCCCTGTGCTTGCAAACACACACACACACACACATACACACAAATAAATGCGATAGCACACACATGCATACAGAGGATGGAATGGCTTACATGTCCAGACAGCTATTTTGAGGACTGGGTAATCTCTCTTAGATTTACTTGTATTATTTATGTGTCTTCGTGCATGTGTGTGCATGCACAAATGACTGGAGACAGAGGACAGGCATCAGATTTCTTGGAGCTAGAGTTACTGGTGTTTGTGAGCTGGGATCCCCACTCTGATCCTCAAAACAAGCATCCAGTGTTGTTAACTGATGACCCATCTCTGGCCCAACATCCAACTTCCTCACTCTCAGACTGCTCTTTGACTTTATATTGTACAAAAGGACATTGTAAGGACGAACTGTCAGAATAGCAAGCTTGAGCTGGGACCAGCAATGTTGTTGTTGTGGGGTTTTTTTTGTTTTTGTTTGTTTTTTTTTGTTTGTTTGTTTGTTTGTTTTGTTTGTTTTGGTTTTTTGTTTTTTGAGACAGGGTTTCTCTGTATAGCTTTGTGCTTTTTCCTGGAAATCACTCTGTAGTCCAGGCTGGCCTCAAACTCACAGAGATCTACCTGCCTCTGCCTCCCGAGTGCTAGGATTAAAGGCGTGCACCACCACCGCCCGGCTATTGTTTGTTTTTACTCTTTCCGGGGACCTGCCACCCAGCTCCCAAATAAATCATACACAGAGGCTTATTCTTACTTATGAATGCCTGGCCTTAACTTGGTTTGTTTCTTGCCAGCTTTCCTTAACTTTAAATTATTCTCTCTACCTTTTGCCTCTGGGCTTTTCCCATTCTCTTACTTCTGTAATTCTCACTCTTACTCCATGGCCCTTGAAGTCTTCCTCCTCTGACTACTTGTTTTTTCCCCCAGATTTCTCCTTCTATTTATCCTTTCTGTCTGCCTGCCCTGCTTATTTCTTCCTCCTGCCTTGCTATTGGCCATTTAGTTCTTTAATAGACTAGTCAGGTGTTTTAGACAGGCACAGTAACAGCTCCAGAGTTAAACAAATGCAACATAAACAAAAGTAACACACCTTAAAACAATATTCTACAACATGGCAATATGTTAAAACTGAACCATTTATTTGCATCCTTGCTTTTGAAACAAGGTCTTTCATTGGCCTGGAACTCACCTATTAAGGTAGCCTAGCTGGCCACTGAGCCCCAGGGTTCCACCTGTCTCTGCCTCTTCAAGCCACACCTGGCTTGTTTGTTTAATAGCATTTAAAGTTTTGTGCATATGAGTGTTCTTCCTGTATGTTTGCACGTGGTCCCTACAGAGGTCCAAAGACAATGTTGAAGACACTATGTGGGTGCTGAGACCTAAAACCCAGGTCCTCTACAAGAGTAACAAGTGTTCTTCGCCGCTAAGCCATCTCCAGCTCCCTCACCTGGCTTTTATACTGAGTTCTGAGGATTGAACTGATGCTTATATGGCAAACAGTGACTGTATATCTGTATGTGCACCACATGCATGCTCCAGACCTTGAACCTTTTATTTTTGAAAAAAAAATATATATATATATAATTTTGACGTAATAGAAAATAATTTACTGCATGGAAATTGGCTGATAGAAGCTGGGGTTGAGTTGGTAATGAGCTTGCCTAACACGTATGAAGCCCGGGTTCTATCCCAGCATTTGTGAGGTCAGAAGTTCCAGGTCATTCTTGGCTACACATCAGATGGAGGCCAGCTTGGGCTACAGAAGATCCTATCTCAATAAGAATAATTGGTTGAGCTGGGCGATGGTGGCGCACGCCTTTAATCCCAGCACTCTGGAGGCAGAGACAGGCAGATCTCTGTGAGTTCAAGCCCAGCCTGGGCTACAGAGTGAGTTCCAGGAAAGGCACAAAGCTACACAGAGAAACCCTGTCTTGGAAAAAAAAAAAAAAGAATAATTGGTTGATATGTAAGTGAAGAACTTAGCCCTTGGTCCTGGATTATCTGTGCCCATTGTTATACATACAATTAGAGAATATTTATGTAAGCGATCCCATTGATATTGTCAGAAAGCAGCCATTAGGCTGGCCATGTTATAGATACAAAAACAGGCCCAGATAAAGTGCAAAGTTGGAACCTAGAGTGGCCTAGGAGTTATTACATAGACAACAGTGCCTCCTTGTGGTGGGGAGGGCAAAAGCGAGGCTGGAATAAGTATACCTTAAGGAGTGTCAGAAGTGGGGTTGAAGCTGGAATGGCTTGATACTTGTATAAGTGACCATGAAAATACAAGGTAGGTGAAGGCAGAAGACCTGGCATGTCCCTGTGAGTGGCAGAAGTCAGGGACTCTCTGGAGGAGATGTTGTTGAAGGAGTGTTTTTTGGTTGTTTTTTGTTTTCTGCTTTTTTGAGGTGGGGAGGGCTAATCCTAGAAGGCTACCTTCTTACAGCCATTGCTTAGTTCAATCCAAGTCTCAAATTAGCCCGGAACTAAGGGATTGGCTTGTAAGGGATCTGTTCAAAGAGGATTACAAATGAATCCTTGGATGGAAAGATTATGAGAGGGTGGGGTAATATGAGATGTGGCCATATGTGAACCTGGTGGGGATTCTCTCCAGGGATACTAACCTTGACCTAAAGCAGTGGTTCTCAACTTTCCTAAAACTGCAGGCCTTTAATACAATTCCTCATGTTGTGACCCCCAGTCATAAAATTATTTTCATTGTTACTTAATAACTAATTTTGCTATTGTTATGAATTGTAATGTAAATATCGGATTGCAGGATATCTGATATGTGGGTCATTTGACACCTCCCCCCCACTCAGTGGGGTGGGGTGGGGTGGTGACCCACAGGTTGAGAACCACTGACCTAAAGGGTCAGAATAGCTTTCTAGGATTGCTACAAATAAATACTCTGAGCCAGTCCAAGCAGGATTCAGAGGAAGTAATGGAATGACCCACAGACCCAGTCTGAGCCTTACACACACACTTACTCATCATTGGAAAAAAAAAAAAAGAAGGAAGGAAGGAAGGAAGGAAGGAAGGAAGGAACTCTAGTCCTGAGCCAGCCCTGACTTTTCAAATTGTTCTTTCCTGTGTTATTTGACTGGTCCAAAAAAGGAAGTAAAAATCCTTCCTGTCTTCCATAGTAGGTCCAAGATTTTGGAAGAACCTGAAATCAGTAAAATACAACATCTGTTTCAAAGAGCTGAGTTAGACTAAGCTGCCCCCACAGAAGTGATGTGACATCTAGCTAAGTAGTCATGTTTTCTTTTCTGTAAAACTACAATTTATTTTTTTGGGGGGTGTTTATTCTTTAGCATGTATGTGGTCAGAAGACACCTTTCAGGAGCTCTTCCCTCCCACTCAGGTCTTCAGACTTGGCAGCAAGTGTCTTTACCTGATAAGCCATCTTCATGGCCTGGAAGAACCTTGTCTTTCTACATCTTGGTTTTCTAGCACTGAAATAGGGGTCACAATGTCCAAAGAAGTTTTTATAGCAAGTATAAGTGTTCCATACAGACCGGCAAAAGGGAAGTGTCAGGCCATGATCCTAAAGGGGAACTGTTGAGATCCAGGAGGGTACTGGGTCCCCCAAGGCATGGCTGTGGAGGATGATGGGCCTGAGGCGTCTCCTCCATTCTGCAGGAGGTCTGCAGCGAACTGTGGTGTCTGAGCAAGAGCAATCGGTGCATCACCAATAGCATCCCAGCTGCTGAGGGAACACTGTGCCAAACGCACACCATCGACAAAGGGGTGAGCACCAGCCAAGAGTCTTCCCCTGGGCCCTGCCCACCCTGCTTGAGGCCACAGCCCCTGGCATCTCAAGCCATGCTCCTCACATTTGTTTAATAGGCCCTGGTACTGTTTCTACTTAAGCTGTGTCTTTTAATTGAACAGTGTTACTCCTTAGCCATGCCTCTGGAATCAAGCTGTGACTCTGTGTTGGACTTCCTGCCTTCAGATCCAGCCTTTCCTCATGTCACACACACACCCAGTTCCAGAAGGGATTGTTCCTGTAATTTGTGGGATGGTAGACAGAGAAGAGGCATTGAACCCAGAGCTCTGAAAAGTCACACTCACACCTTTCTCCCTGCCCCTTACTTTTTACCCAGTGGTGCTACAAACGAGTATGCGTCCCCTTCGGGTCTCGACCAGAGGGTGTAGATGGGGCCTGGGGACCGTGGACTCCATGGGGCGACTGCAGCAGGTCATGTGGCGGTGGTGTGTCATCTTCCAGTCGTCACTGCGACAGCCCTAGGTCAGTCCTTGGGACCCTCTCCCAACAGTGAAGCAACCCTCAACATCCATCACCCCCTGCCTCATCTCTCTCCACTGTCCTCTGCTCCTTCCAGGCCAACCATCGGGGGCAAGTACTGTCTAGGCGAGAGACGGAGGCACCGATCCTGCAACACTGATGTGAGTTCTCCATGGCCCTTGCCCCCACCCCATCCTATCACGCTCCCTCCAACCCAGTATCTCCTGTCATCTAGTCTTAAGACTATTTTCATTATGGAAGTCAGCTCCCTCAAAATAATTGCCATCAGTCTCCTGACCCCGCTCTTAAGTACGGTTTAGTGTCTTCACCTTCACAGCTCATTTAGCCCCAGAATCCAAACCCTACTCATTGTCATCCGTCAAAGCCTGATTGAGTGTGCTCTCACAAACCAGCATCCTTCTGAAGCCCATCTTGAGTGTATCCCCTCATCACAGTTGCCCTCTGGAGCTTCCTGCTGGCTCCTCCTTAAATGTTAGAGCTCTCTCTAGCTGAAGATGGCTCTATTACCTAATCATGGCAATATTTAGGTGTGTAGGCCACCAAGCCAAAACAAGGGATGCTCAGAAGTCAGGGAAAGCTTTGGGAACAAGCAGTGGCCTTTGTGGTCCCCTGCATAGGGATTATCAGAGCATCTACATACCACTCACAATCAAAAATAATTCAGTCCTTTTCCAAAAACCAGCTCCATCCTGTATCTCCTGTCTCTCAAGAAAAGTTTGAACTCAGAATCCAGGCATCTACCCCCAGCTCAGCCTTAACTTAATGAATCACTCAGGTCCCATCTCACAAGCCAGGAACAGTGGTGTACACCTATGATCCTGGCACTTGGCTGAGTCAAGAAGATTACAAATTTGAGGCCAACCTAGTTTATCTACAGCAAGAGCCTGTCTCAAAAATGCACAAGGGATAGGAAGACGGTTTACTTGGTAAAGTGCTTACTGTGCAAATATGAGGTCCAAAATTCAGACAGCACCCAGACATGAACACAAGCACAAATGTTCACACACACAAACCATCTTATATGCACCTTCCTGGCTAGTGTGGACCATCCATTCCCGCCTGTACTCCTTCCTGCCTTAGCCTCACTCATCAGAATCACGCCACTTGGAACAAAACTTCTCTACTCTAACTTCTTCACACCTGCCCCAGGACTGTCCCCCTGGCTCCCAGGACTTCAGAGAAATGCAGTGCTCTGAATTTGACAGTGTTCCTTTCCGTGGAAAGTTCTACACGTGGAAGACATATCGAGGAGGTGAGTGAGCCTCCCAGAGGCCATGGAACCATTGAGGACAACAGCAGTTGGCTTATAGACTCATGGAGTCCTCATCCTTTACCCAAGGAAACAGTTGTCTTTGATATAACTCAGTCCTTGATACAACTCAATGGTACTTTATATGTAGGGGAATATCGCTATTCCTTCTGCCCATGGTGTCAAGTCTGGGGTCTGTTGCTCTTGTCCTTACCTCCCCTCAGGCAAGGAGTTCCAGGGTGACCTGGCTCCAGGTCTGATGGGGCTGTGCCCCCCAGGGGGCGTGAAGGCCTGTTCACTGACTTGCCTAGCAGAAGGCTTCAACTTTTACACGGAGAGAGCAGCAGCTGTGGTGGATGGCACACCCTGCCGCCCCGACACAGTGGACATTTGTGTCAGTGGCGAATGCAAGGTAGAGGAGACTCCCAAAGAGAAGAAAAGAGGGTGGGGAGAAGTTTAGGGGAGGGAGAGGTCTCCGTGACACTATCAACACTTCCATTGTCTTCCTGTGTAGCATGTGGGCTGTGACCGGGTGCTGGGTTCTGATCTCCGAGAAGACAAATGCCGAGTGTGTGGGGGTGACGGCAGTGCCTGTGAGACCATCGAGGGGGTCTTCAGCCCAGCTGTACCAGGAAGTGGTAAGAATCCTTGCCTCTATTTCCCTCCTGTGGCTGAGATCTGGGTTAGCCTTATTATAGTAACCAAGACCAGTAACTCTTTAGACTTTAGGGATCCTGTGGAATCTGAATTATAGTGAGTGTCCTGGGAACCCCAAAAGTCCTGGGAGCACAGAATCGCCCTTAATTTTCTTGTTGCTGAGACAAAAATACCTCACAAGAAATAAGGAAGATTTCATATGGCTTTCAGTTTGTGGGAACATAGTCCATCATGGTACTTAGCTATCTTCTTCCTTTTTATGCGGTCTGGTCCTCTAGCCCTGGACCAGTGCTAACCATTAGGGTGGACCTTCCCCCTCAGTCAACTCAATCTAAAAAACTCTACACAAACATGCCCAGAGACTTGTCTCCAAGTGATTCTAGATCCCTTGACATTGACAATCCATGTTAGCTCATCACAGTCATAATTAGGAAGGGCCTTCGCTACTGGCTTGGGATCTATCTAGCTTATAAAAATTCATATGAGTTGGGACTGAGGATTCAGATCTCTCCCTTCTACACCATTCTGGGGGCTTCAGGATGGGTGTAAGGGGGCACTTTCCATCCTGTGAGTCTAAGGGGCTGGGAAACCCTCTATACTGGTATGGGAGGTCTTACAGTCAGGGAACTAGGAGGGTGTTCAGAAGACCATTTCCAGCTTGGGATGAGAAAGAGAGCTCCCAAGGAGTAGGGATGAGATGATAAGAGGGTTCTAGAAGGATGACGGAGTTGAAAGTGTTAGCAGAGGGATTGTGGCCAGATGGTATATAATTGGCAGAGACCACAAAGAATGAGTTGCAGAATGTGTGTGTCACTCCCTAGGCATGGTTAGACTAGAGGTGGTTGATTTGTTTGTTTGTTTCGTTGGTTCTTTGGTTGGTTAGTTTAAGAATAGAACATAGCACTTGGAAGGCAGAGGCAGGTGGATCTCAGTGAGTTCGAGGCCAACCTGGTCTACAAAGTGAGTTCCAGGACAGCCAGGACTGTTACAGGGAGAAACCCTGCCTTGAAAAAAAAAAAAACAAAACAAAATAATAGAACATGTGACCAGGTGGTAGTGGCACACACCTTTAACCCCAGCACTCGGGTGGCAGAGGCAGGCGGGTCTCTTGAGTTCCAGACCAGCCTGGTCTACAGAGTGAGTTCCAGGACAGCCAGGGCTACACAGAGAAACCTGTGTCTTGAAAACAACAACAACAAAAGACTAAAACATCTGGACTGGAGAGATGTTCAATCAGTAAAGTGTTTGTTGTGCTGGGGTAAAGACCTGAGTTTGTTCCCCAGGACCCACATTAAAAAAAAAAAAAAAAAAAAATCTGGGCATGGGCCAGATACTCAATGAGTAAAAGCGCTTACTGCAAAAGCCTAACAATTTCCAGAACCTAAAGTGAATGAAAGAACCAGCTGCCATTGTATGTATTGTCCTGATCTACACACACACACACACACACACACACACACACACACACACACACACACAAGCAGCTTAGATTACATCATAGCCTAGATTCAGGTTTGGAGAGTGAGGGTACAAAAGGTGAGAGAGAAGCTGAGCACAGTGGTACACACCTGTAACCCCGGCTGATTGAGAGGAGCCTGGTAACAAAGTGAGAAGTGTTAGAAGATGGCTTGATCAGTAATGTGCTTGACACAGGAGAATGAGGACATGAGTTTGATTCCCATTACCCACACAAAAACCCAGTTATGGTGGTGTGTGCTTATAGTCACAGCACTGAGGAGGCAGTGACAGAAGGATCCCTGAGAGTTGCTGGCCAGCCAGTCTAGCTTAATCCAAAAGTACTAGGTCCCAGTGAGGAATGCTGCCTCAAAAATCAAGTTGGGGGCTGGACAGGAGCCTCAGTGGCTAAAAACACATACTGTTCTTACAGAGGATCAAATTGTTCCCAGCACCCACATCAGCTGACTTCACCACCACCTGTAAGTCCAGCTCCAGAGGTTCTGGTACCCTCTTATGGTCTACACAAACACACACACACTTAAAAGTGTACTTTTAAAATAGGGTCTCACTGTGTAGCTCTGGCTGTCCTTGGAACTCATGTAGACCAAGCTGGTCTCGAACTCATAAAGACCCACCTACCTCTGCCTCAGAGTGCTAAGATTAAAGGCATGTGTCACTAGCCCCAAGGAAAAATAAAATAAAATAAAAAGTAAGAATTAAATCTAGAGTTTCAACTTTTTTTACATAATTAATGAGTCATTTTTAAATTTTAAGTTTAAAAGAAAAAGTATATGGCTCCTAAAGAACAGTTCCCAAGACTGACCTCTGACCTCCACATGCACACATACATGTACCTGAAAACCCATGAATACATACACACAAAGTACAGAAAAAAAGATAGAAAAGAGATTAGAAGTTAGATGATAGGGCGTCTGCTGTTCTTGGTTTTGGGATGTGCAGTAGAGGCTAGCAAGAGGAGTCCATGTAGGCAACCAGGTGACCTGGGACAAGCAATAAGCTATTTCTGAAGATAAATGTTGAGAGAAAAAAGGCATTGAGTTGGGAGACAGAATGAAGAACTCATAGGATCTTGAAGTGATAAGAGAATGAGGAAAGAGAGATGAAAGACTGAGGTGTTCTTAGGCCTAGCAACACCTGATCCCAACCCCTGGAGTGTCCATAGCACCAAGTGCTCTGGTGATAAGATACTGACTAGACTACCAAGTAGTGGTGGCGCATGCCTTTAATCCCAGCACTCAGGAGGCAGAGGCCGGCAGATCTCTGAGTTTGAGGACAGTCTGATCTACAGAGTGAGATCCAGGACAGCCAGGGCTGTTACACAGAGAAACCCTATCTTGAAAAACAAAACAAAACAAGCTAACAAACAAAAGACACTGACTAGAGTAGGAAGCAGAAATACAGCCCAAGGGGAAGGTGATTGTAGGATGCAGGACAATATGGGGGTCCAGGCATAGAAGCTAAGAATCTTGGAACCATGGGTGAGCAAAGATGTAGGGGTCACAGCCGGCAGTCAGTGGTGGTGCCTCATGGAAGACTAGCTCTGATGCTCAAATCTCATTGTCACCTGTATAGATTGTGACTTCCATGATACCCTTTTCCTCTGACTCAGCTCAGCCTCACTGCTCAGTGAGACATGTGGACTTAGATCTACCCATTCTGAGGCAGGCAAGTTTGGGTTCAAATCCCAGCCAGCCACTTCTTGCCTGTAAACCCCTGGTGAGCTGCATAGCTTCCACCTAGGTTTTTATAATCTGTAAAATAAACACAATGAGAGAAGTTAGATAGTTCGGTCAGTAAAATGCAAGCATGAGAACTTGAATTTGATCCCCAGGACCCACACGTGGAAGGAGAAAACAGACTTCTTTTTTTTTTTTTTTTTTTTTTTTTTTTTTTTAAGCTTTGGCTTTGGCTCTTCAAGACAGGGTTTCTCTATGTAGTGTTGGTGCCTGTCCTGGAACTCACTTTGTAGACCAGACTGGCCTCAAACTCACAGAGATTCCCCCTGGCTCTGCCTCCCAAGTGCTGGGATTAAAGGTGTGCACCACCACCGCCCAACGAAAACAGACTTCTTATAATTGCCCTCTAATCTATACATACCATGGTACTTGTGCACTATTTTCTTCTCTCTCTCAGATACAAACACACACACACACAGAGAGAGAGAGAGAGAGAGAGAGAGAGAGAGAGAGAGAGAGAGAGAGGAGAACATGATCGTCCACATACTTTATAAAGTCCAAATGAGTTTGCCGTGGTATATCCTCTAAGCATGTAGCATGAGATGGCTAACTGCAGCCATTAGGGGTGAAGGATGAGGGAGAGGGACACAGGTGGGTGTGGAGGCAGGCTGAGTGGGTGACAGCTGAACTCCATCACCAGGGTATGAGGACGTCGTCTGGATCCCCAAAGGCTCTGTCCACATTTTCATCCAAGATCTGAACCTGTCCCTTAGTCACCTGGGTAAGCAAAGACAGGGATGAGGATTGTGATTCCATGGGAGTTGGAGGGCAGGCAAAGTGACTTCATTTCTGACCCCTGTGCTTTACCTCAGCCCTAAAGGGGGACCAGGAGTCTCTGCTACTGGAAGGACTACCCGGGACCCACCAACCTCACCGCCTTCCCCTGGCTGGGACCACCTTTCATCTACGACAGGGCCCAGATCAGGCCCAGAGCCTAGAAGCCCTGGGACCCATTAATGCATCTATCATCATCATGGTAACAATGAACCTGGGGGCAAAGTACAGGAAGACCTGAGTATCCTATGGGGATGGGGATTCCATGATACCTCCAATGACTGTTTCCTGTACCTCCAGGTGCTGGCCCAGGCAGAGTTGCCTGCTCTCCGCTACCGCTTCAACGCACCCATTGCCCGGGATGCACTGCCTCCCTACTCCTGGCACTATGCCCCCTGGACCAAATGCTCAGCCCAGTGTGCAGGCGGTGAGGCCAGGGTGCGGGCCAGGGACCAGCACTGCAGCCAACCTGAGCTTCTCTGGGCTGGCCAGGGCTGAGAGGGCTTCTCCCTCCCCCCAGGCAGCCAGGTTCAAGTGGTGGAGTGCCGAAACCAGCTGGACAGCTCAGCAGTGGCCCCGCACTATTGCAGTGCCCACAGCAAACTGCCCAAGAGACAGCGTGCCTGCAACACAGAACCATGCCCACCAGAGTAAGTGTCCTCCATGGGGCAAGGTGGCTCAGGAATAGGTGGGAATGTTCTCTGCACTCGGGGATAGTCCTCATTGGAGAGTGGAGAGTAAGTGGATCACTGCAGGACTGGGGTGACTGGAAGAGTACTGGAATTATGGGGCTCGCAGGGTCAAGGTGTCAAGTGCTCAGCAGGATGAGGGTCAAAGCCCGATTGTCAACTGAATGTAGTAGTTCATGCTTTTAATCCCAGTTCTTAGGAAGCTTCGAGTTCAGGGCCAACCAGGATTATGTAGTGAATTAGAGGCCACCCTGAACTGCATAATATCTTGTCTCAAAAACCAATGAGCAGGAATTTCAGAGATGGCTCATAGTTAAAGAGTACTTGCTTCTTAATTATGAGAAGCTCTGACCCCAGTGTCTATGTTAGATGGATCACAAATGCCTGTTACTCCAGCTCCAAGAGATTCAATAACTCTTCTGTGCCCTCCACAGGCACCTACAATACACATGTGTGTGCACACGCACATAGACACGCACACAGATACACATAAATAAAAACAAGATTTAGAATTTTAAATCACGCACAGGGACTGAGGAAATGGCTCAGTTGATGTGTCACAAGTGCCTATGTCACAGGTAAGATACCCAAGCAAAACATGGGTTACAGTGGCAGGCACCGAAACCCTACTTTAGGAGGAAAGGGTGGAGACAGAACCCTGAAACTGGAATGGCAGCCAGGCTAGCCAGTCAGTGAGCTCTGTTCAGTGAGAAACACTGTTTTGGGTTTGCTTTTTTTTTTTTTAAAGGTGGGGAGTGGTATAGGAAGACACTCGAGGTCGCCTCTGGCATCACAAGTATACACATGCTCATGCACACGCATGCCCAAACATATATACACCAGAAAACAATTAAAACATTCAATTGTTCTACAGCCTCAGTTGTCGTACACTGTAGCCAAGCTTGTAGCCCAAGAAATGGGTTCTCTTCAGAGCCCTCCCTCCGATCTGAAGTCTGGATATGGGGTAAAAATGATCTCTGAGGGGGAGCTGCCCAGTGCCAGTTTGGGGAAGACTAGGATAGGCAAATCCAGAAGCTCGCTGGTTGAGCTGCCCTGCACTGTGCAGCACTCAGACCCATTTCTCCACCCCCACAGTTGGGTTGTAGGAAATTGGTCACGATGCAGCCGTACTTGTGATGCTGGTGTGCGAAGCCGCTCAGTGGTGTGCCAGCGCCGGGTGTCTGCTGCAGAGGAGAAAGCCCTGGACGACAGCGCCTGTCCACAGCCACGCCCACCTGTGCTGGAGGCCTGCCAGGGCCCAATGTGCCCTCCTGAGTGGGCAGCCCTGGACTGGTCTGAGGTCAGCTTCTACCTTTCTTCCCACCCTACCCACTCTCAGTACCGAAAGCACACGGACCTGGGCTGTCTGTGTGGAAAAGCTGTTGAAACAATCTTGCCCTAAGCCCCACTGCTACCATGATCAAGAGAGGTGCATTATGGGTGCCAAGGCTTCTGGACTCTGGGCTTGGTCTGGCCTATTGCAAATGAAAGGTGGTCCCCAGTCTGGGGCAGGTGGTAAGGCTTGCGAGTGACACAGTAACAGACTGGGCTGGAGGACAGCACAGGGGCCATCAGCTACCTGTCCATTCCTTGTGTCACACTGACCTAGCACCCACCCATCCACTGAACATAAAACACCCCTTCTAACTGCAGTGCACCCCAAGCTGCGGGCCTGGCCTCCGCCACCGAGTAGTCCTTTGTAAGAGTGCAGATCAGCGGTCCACGCTGCCCCCTGGGCACTGCCCTCCCTCAGCCAAGCCACCAGCCACTATGCGATGCAACCTGCGCCGCTGCCCTCCTGCCCGATGGGTGGCCAGCGAGTGGGGTGAGGTAGGTGGGCCTTGCCCTGTGGGATAAAGGTGAGGTCTTGAGAGAGATAACTCTCTAAGACCGCCGTCTTAGAGAGATGACTCAGTGGCTCTTCTCTTCAGTGCTCCTCACAGTGTGGCCTTGGCCAGCAGCAGCGCACAGTGCGCTGCACCAGCCACACTGGCCAGCCATCTCGAGAGTGCACCGAGGCCCTGCGGCCATCCACCATGCAGCAGTGTGAAGCCAAGTGTGACAGCGCGGTGCCCCCTGGGGATGGCCCAGAAGGTAGGTGCACCACAGGGGTAAAGGGCACCAGGCTTTGATAAGCAACAAGTGAGCATGGGCCAAGTTTCCTGATGATTAGTCCTTGAGATTCGGCTACAATTTTATTTGTTTTTGCATAATTTGAGGATGAGATGGGGATTCATCTGCTTTGGGGTTCCTGTGAAGGTCAGAGGGAACTTGCAGGTAGTTGGTTCTGTCATTCCATCATGTGGGTCTCAGATTCAAACTCAGATCTCACATAGCCCAGGTTGACGTCCAAGGGTCAACATGCAACCAAGGGTGAGCGTGAACTCATGACCCTCCAGCCTCCACCTTCCAGGTGCTAGGATTACAGGACTTCACCAACACATCCAGTTTTTGCAGTGCCAGTGATGGTAGCCAGGGCTTGTATTCAAGGGTGCTACTACCGCAGCCCCAGCCCAACTCAGGCACTGTTGATGTTTTGGACCACATAAATCTGCCAGGTGATTTGTGAGATGTTTCTAACATTTCTGTAAATGATGACTAGACAATGGTAGTCCCTACCACACTCATGATTTCTGTAGACACCTCTGTATCTCCAGATAACGTGTGCCAGTTTGGGAGGAGGGAAAATTCAGTGCTTATACACCATTGCTTTTACACTATACCTTTTTTTTTTTAACCTAAGTAATTTTTTTCTTTATTTTTCATTATTTGTTTGTTTTGGGGGGTTATTGTTGTTTGGTTTTGGTTTTGGTTTTTCAAGAGATGATTTCTCTGTATAGCCATGGCTATCCTGGAACTCGCTCTTTAGACCAGTCTGGCCTCTGCCTGAGTTTACAGAGATCCGCCTGCCTCTGCCTCCCGAGTGCTGGGATTAAAGGGGTGTGCCACCACTGCCCAGCTATTTTGGTTTGTTTTATCACTTTGAGACAAGATCTCATAGGCCCCAGTCTGGCTTGACCTTGTTATGTTCAAGGATGACCTTGAACTTCTTGTCCCAAGTGCTGAAATTACAAGCATGGGCCATCACACACAAATGGTTCTTTTTATTAAATCAGGCCTTGTTACCTCAAACTCCATGCTCAAGCAATCCTTCATAATACCTAGGACTACAGGCGTGTGAGCCATTGCACCCAGCTGTAATTTTTTTTTTTTTTGTAAGCCTATTTTTGATAGAGGGAAGTAGAGAAATTTATTCCAAACTCTAAGACTAAATGACAATGGTTTGCCTTCCAACACTGTATCAGTCACTTCATTTGTGAAGAGTACAAATGATACATTCGTTTGGAAAGAAGTGCTACATGAAGGATATGGAGCCTATTAGAAACCACATACAGGGCTGGAGAGATGGCTCAGAGGTTAAGAGCTCTTCCAGAGGTCCTGAGTTCAATTCCCAGCAACCACATGGTGGCTCACAACCATCTGTAATGAAATCTGGTGCCCTCTTCTGGCCTGCAGGTATACATGCAGGCAGAACACTATACATAATTAATTAATTAATTAATTAATTAATCTTAAACAAACAAACAAAAACTACATACCACTGCTAAGTGGAAATTTGTATCCATGGTCCCCAACAGAGGCTGTTAAATATTATGGGCTTCATGGGTGCTAGGTGAATGTTCTCTCACTGAGCTATTAACCAGTCTTTATATGAATTCGTTGAGCTGAGCTCAAGGTCTTTGGTTTATTAAAAAGCCAAAGGAACCTAGTGTGATGGTGGCCTCACACAGGTTCTCTTGGTATGAAAAGGTAACAGGTCTGTCATCTTAAGTTATTGGGGTGACCTGGGCAGAAGGATTGCACATTCAAGACCAGCCTGTACTATAGAGCAAATCCTGTCTGAGCAATTTATCCAAACACTGTCAAAATAAAATGTCAAAGGAGGGCTAGGAAATATAACTCAGAGTGCTTGCCTAACATACTCAAAGCCCTAGGTTCAATTTACAGCAGAAAAAAAAAAAAATATGTCTTAGGCAGCTCCAGATGCTGTATTCAAAACCCTCAAAACAATAACCAGGAGACAAAGTGAAATGGCTCAGTGAGTAAAGGTGCTTGGTAGTGCAACCTTGATGACCTGAGTTCAATCCCCAGAACCCACATAGCAATGGAAGGAGAGAACCAAATCCACAAAGTTGTCCTCTGACCTCCACACATGTGCTGTGACATGCACATCTGTGCATACACATCATACATAGAATAATAATAAGTACATAGATCCTCAAAATAGGCTAGTGATGCAAGCATGACTATAAACCCTCTGTGAAGGATGAGGAAATTGGTGTACAGGAAAGCAAAGTGGCCAGCTAGAGTTCACGACTGCTAGGAGAAGCACTGGACTCTGATATTCTCTCTCTCTCTCTCTTTCTCTCTCCCCCCTCCCTGCCCCCCCCCTCTTCTGCCCCTCCCTTCCACCACTACAGAATGCAAGGATGTGAACAAGGTGGCCTACTGCCCCCTGGTGCTCAAATTTCAGTTCTGTAGCCGAGCCTACTTCCGCCAGATGTGCTGCAAGACCTGCCAAGGCCGCTAGGGGTGTGCAGCACCAGGAGCCACCCCAGAGCACAGGCTAAGGGGAAAGCCCACCGGAGAGGGCCTGAGGGAGTGGGGGCTGGGACTGAACAGTGAGATGTATTTGAAAGTTATTTATTGGGTAACCCCTATAGAACTCCTGGCTAGGGAATGGAGAAGAGCTGGCTGCCCCAGGGACCCTCTCCTTGCCCAGTTGACAGTGGAGAGGACTGCCCCTTGTTGCACACATCTTTAAGTCCCCAACACTCCCCCCACCTTTGATCGGAATATGTACTGTGAAGAGTGGGGGTGGGGAGGGGGTATGCCGGTGCCCTGCCCCCCAGCACTGTTCTATCCCTCCACTCTGAGCTGGGGGGATTTATATCTGCTATGGGGAGTGGGATTAATACCACCTCCCTGTGGCCCTCCTCCAGACTGACCAGGGGAAAGATCTGCCCCAACCTCCACCCTGCTTGCCCCAGGGGGAGCCCAACATCTAGGCTACCCCCACCATGGTGCTAACCAGCCCTACCCTGGGGCCCACACACTCCTCACCAAGAAGCATTACATCAATAAAGTTCTGTCTTGTATAGATTTCTGCTCACGAATGAGTCTGTGTCTCTGTATAGGCATCTCATAAAGGGAACACAGCTAGGGTTGGCAAGATGTCTCAGTGTGTAAAGGCACTTGCTGCCAAGCCTAACTATCTAAATTTAATCTCTGGGACCCACATGGTACAAGGAGAGAACCAACTCCTATAAATTGTACTCTGCCCTCCACAAGCTTGCTGTGGCTTATGTGTCCACACACATGAATGAATAAACAAACTAAAAGATCTTTTAAAGTGGGGCAGGAGCCCACACTTCCTAATGGGTCATCTTTGGCTAAGAGAGAGGACTTTGACCACTACAAATAAAAAACTATCATTTGCCAGGTGGTGGTGGCACACACTTTTAATCCCACACCTTTAATCCACAGCAGAGGCAAGTGGATCTCTGAGTTCAAGGCCAGTCTGGTCTACAGAGCAAATTCCAAGACAGCCAGGGCTACACAGAGAAACCCTGTCTTGAAACAAACAATCATTTTAAGATAAAAGTACAGTTTCTAATAGAAGCTTTCAAAGGTCCAGTCTCCTTTTACTCCCAACCAAATGTGGTCATTCTGCCCCTTTTTACATACTGAGTTGAGCTACTGATCCTGGATATTGGAGACAGGGCTTCTCAGCTATGACCAGGAGGGGGCACACTTCATCAAGAGAGCACAGGACACAGAGACATCCCAGTCCTCAGACATGGACCAAAGATGGATCTGAACACAGGTCCCTGCTAGACTCTCAACGGTCTGGTTCAGTTTTAGCCACATCCTCAGTGGGTGGCATGAAAAAGTGACAACCACTTTGTTTTGTTTTTTGAGACAATGTTTCTCTGTGTAACAGTTGTGGTTGTTCTGGAACTATCTCTGTAGACCAGGCTAGCCTCAAACTCACAGAGATCCGCCTGCCTCTGCCTCCCCCTCCCGAGTGCTGGGATTAAATCATGTGCCACCACTGCCCGGGGGGCTAGGTGACAACCTCTTGGAACTGCCATTTCCTCAAATGTCAAGAGAAGACTCAAGTGGGATCTGATCTTCCAAAGATCAAGGATTAGGATGGTGGACCCTATATGCTCTCATCACTGCTGATAGAGCCAAGTCATGAAAATAGCAAAGCTGCAGGTATGAAAACCCAGATTGGGCCAAGAGTAATGGTGCATACCTTTGGTCCTAGCACTCCAGAGGCAGAGGCAGGATGATCTCTGAGATTGAGGCTAGCCTACTTTGCATAGCAAATTCCAGACCAGTCAGAATTCCATAGTGAGACCCTGTCTTACAAAAACAAAAATCCACAACAACTTCAGATATGTGGCGAGCAGGGGTGGAGGTGCTGGATAGATGGCTCAGCTGCTATGAGCGCTTCCTGATACTCCAGAGTACTTCAGTCCAATTCCCAGCACCCACATCAGATGGTTCACAACTCCCTGTAATGCCAGGCCCAGGAGATCCAGTGCCTCTGGTTTATACACACATACTTGTGAGTACAATTATTTGAAGTAAATCTTGTTTTTTGAAGGCCAGATCTGGGGCTAGGCCTTTAAAAGCATGAGTTTGAATCCCCAGAATCCACATAAAGCCAGATAATAGTGGCAAATATCTGCATCCCCAGAATCCCCAGGAGAATCCCAGAAGCTTGCAGGCCAGCTAGCCTGGCTTCCACAGTGGGAAAACAACAAAGACACCTGTCTCGGAGGTGGGGGCGGATAGCTGGCCTCTGAGGTTGTCTCCTGACCTCCACACACATACACACACACCCACACTCAAACACACAAACACAAAGATGGATTTAAAAAGAGAGAAGTCCAGATCTGACATACAAAATTATATACCTTACATAGGCATAAAGCTTGCGGTGTCTTCCACTCCCTTTGTCCTTACTAACACACCTGGGTTTGGAGGAACACTGTACAGGGGGAAGGGGTTTTCACGAGAACACCCAGAGTAGACACACATCTGAAATGGCACTTCCCTTCCTTGACTCTGAAGAGAGAGACCTCAACTATGTGGCCAGTCCTGTAGTCAGCTGACCTAGGTGCTTTTTGCTGTAGCCTTTTTTCTTGAGGAGGTAGATGGAGAAGGGGCTTTCTCCAGTCTGGCAGTGGCTGCCAGCCATCTTTAACCTATCCCTTCAGGCTCCAAACTCCGACCAACTTCAGCTGGGCCATTGCTGCTAGGGCTCAGAGCATTGTCCCCGCCCTCAGCTTCCCTCCCCTGTGGCCATGGCCCCTCCCGTCAAAGGAAGTGAGAGAGGGGCTGTTGCAAGAGGAACTGGGGCCAACAGTCTAAAGAAGGAATAAGTGAAGAAGCAGGGCCATGCCTGAGCCACCCCCAAGAAGCTCCTGAGCCTGCACCCCTGTCACTTCCCACAGGAGCCCAGACACCAACCCTCACCATGGTAAGTTCTTCAAGGGGGGGCTCTGGGAGTAATGGCCTGGTGGCAGTGCCCTAAGCACCCTCAGAAATTGGGGCAATGGTTAAGAGAATTGCAGAACCTTGGGGGAGGGACTCCCAGAGTAGCACAGTGCAGTCCCATGTCCTTCTCCAGGAATCAAGTACTAATCTAAGGGTGCCAGATTGGCTATGGGGACCAAGACTGCAGAGTAATAGGAACAGAGAAGGTGTTGCTAAGGGGATTACACAGTTTGCAGGGAAGGGACATGTCCCTTTCCAGGGGCTTAGAGAATCCTCTCAGACACTAGCCTTCCCCTGTGGTTTGAAACAAACACTTCCCCCTGTCTTGGCCTCTGTTCCCAAAGCTCATATTTGGAAGTTCGTCTAGAGATGGGAATGTTTCTGGGGTGTGGGACTCTCATTGGAAACATTCATGGGGGTCTGTGGGTTTGACCACTGTGAGTCCACTAGTGGTGGGACTGGCTGTGTCTCACATGACAGCTGTGGGGTGTGGTAGCAGTGCAAATGATGATAGGTGGTTTCACTGTAACAGTCTCAGAGGCAGATGGTAGCTCAGTGGTAGAGTCCTTGGCTAGTATGCTCAAGGTCCTGAGTGCCATCTCTAGCACTGAAAATAAACCATCATCGTCGTCGTCATCGTCATTTAACTTCCAGTTAATATTACTAAAGAGGAGAAGTTGGAGATCTGGGGGTGGGGCAGGAGATAGCAAAGGAGGAGGAGGTAGAGAAGGAGCTAGACAAAGAAGAAAAGGAGAAAAACCGGAAAGGGAGGAGGTGTAGAAAGAGGAGGAGGAGACAGGACTAGGTGACAAAGGGTGGAAGGGTACAAAGGACCAGAGACTGTGTTCTCACTACTACATGGGGATGGGAGTGGAGATACTGCAGCCAGAGATGTCACTACAAGTTCAAGGCCTGCTGATGATGACAAGGCTGGGGGATAATCAACATCTAGAAATGCTGTCTAGACCCAGCAGCATCATGGCATGCACGATAAAAGCCAGGAGTGGTCACAAAAGTCACCCCTGTGGCTCCACAAACCCACAGTCTACTTCAGCTTTCATTTTTTGTCATTCTGTCAATGAGAATAAGGGTATGCTCCAAGGAGAGGGGTAGCTGTTGGGGTCCTTGGGGGTTACAGCGAATATGCCTGGAGTGGAGGCAGGGAAGCGGGGGTAAGAGAGACCATCTTTTAGAAAGCCAGTGAGGGCTGAGGCTGTGCTCAGTAGGTCCAGCACTTGCTGGCATGCACACAGCCTTGGGTTCTATCCTGAGCATCACACAAACTGTGCGTGGTGCTGCACACCTATTGTCCCAGCACTTGGGAGGTAGAGGCAAGAGTTTAAAGTCACCATTGACTATATAGCAGCTTCAAGGCCAGCCTGGGCTACATGAGACTCTGTGTTAAAAAAAAGAAAAACAGGAAGAGATTTGCCGCTTGAAAGGAAGGGAAACCCCTCCTAGGCTGCCAACACTGTGAAATGCTTAGTCAACAGACTGCTTAGCAGACAGATCTGAGGGGAAAAATGAGTCAAAGTGAACAGTGATAAAACCTGGAGCCAGGTATAGTGGCACACAACTGGAGACTGAGACAGAGAATCATGAATTGGAGGCCAGCCTGTACTACCTAGCAAGACCAAATAAGGACCAAAATAGGACCAAAGCTGAAACCAAAGTTTCCTAGCATGCAGGAAATCCTGGGTTCCAACCCCAGCACACATAAACCAGATCTATCAGCCCAGAACTCTGGAAGTTCACGCAGATGGGAAAATCAGTACAAGGCCATCCTCTGCTACACAGTGAATATGAATCCAGCCTGGGCTATAAAGCAAACAGGCAGTCAGAAGGGAAGGAAAAGAAAGTCAAAGAGGACAGTGAGAGAGAAAGAAAAAGACATTATCTATAAGGACCATAGCTGTGTCTAGGAATATGGAGAGATTCATGGAGGGTTGCTGAAGGCCAGGATGCTGTGGAAAGAGAGCCTTTTATGGAACATGCACACTAACTGCACAGTAGCTGATGGTGCCTGAGAGGTGCATTACTGGATTCAGTGATAGAGATGGGTGTAGGTCATTGGCTACTATAAACAAATCACTGGGCATTCCTTGTTGAGTTGGTACTGTTGTGGTTCTAATGGTGAAGGTTGCTGCTGTTTGGTGGAGATTGGTGCTAACAGTGGTTTTCATGGGTGGGTTGGAAGTGGTGGTCATCTATGATGACAGCTAGTGTTTAGTTTTATTATTTTTTAGCATATTTAAAAACTTATTTTCAATAAAAGAAAAAAATAAAGTAAAATTTTTCTATATTTTATTTACACAAATAAAAAGGTCAAGATATTAAGAAAAAAAGAAATTTTTTTGGTGCCTTTGACCTGGTTTCTCCTTCCTCTATTCCTATTATTTGTAGATTTGGTCCTTTCATGGTGTCCCAGATCTTTTGGATTTTTTTTTTTCATTTTTCTTTATTAAGAAATTTTCTACTCATTCTACATACTACCCACAAATCCCACCTCCTCCCTCCTTCCACTCCTCAGCCCTCCCTCACAAGCCACCCCACATCCCCACATCCCCCAAATCAAGGTTTCCCATGGAGAGTCAGCAGTACCCGGCACACTGAGCCTAGGCAGGTCTAAGCCCCTTCCCACTGCACCAAGGCTGCACAAGGCACCGGATTCCCCAAAGCCTACCCATGCACCAGGGACAGATCCTGATCCCTTTGCCTGGGTGCCCCCCAAACAGTTCAACCATCTTCTGTATCCAGAGGGCCTAGTCCAGTCCCATGGGGGCTCCACAGCCACTAGTCTACTGTTCATGGGCTTCCACTAGTGTGGCTGATCATCTCTGCACGTCTTCCCATCATGATCTCGATGTCCCCCACCTGCAGAATCCCTCCTCTCTCTCATGGATTGGATTCCTGGAGCTCAGCCTGGTTCCTGGCCATGGATCTCTGCATCTGCCTCCATCAGTCATTGGACAAAGCTGTCTTAGTCCAATCAGGTGCTGGCAAGCTCTCTAGTTTTGTTATTTTTTAAGACATATTTCTGTTTTTATTTATGTGTACACATCAGTGTAATTGTATGTCATGTGCATGCCTATGGAGGCCAGAAGAAGGTATCAGATCCCCTTGAGCTTGATTGTGAGCACCATGTGGGTGCTGGGAACTCAACTTCCATCCTCTGAAAAAATATCAAGTACTTTTAACCACTGAGCCATCCCTTCAGACCCTGCCAGTATTTGGTGCTTTAAGTCAGGGTCTTGTGTATACCCAGACTTGTCTCAAATCTATGATATAAACAAGAATGACCTTGGAAATTCAATCCTCCTGCCTCTGCCTCCCAAGAGCTAGGATGACAGGCATGATTCACCATGCTGTATATAACACTGGAGATGGAACCCAGGGCTTCATGCATGATAGGCCAGCACTCTACCAGTTGAGCTCATCCCCAGTTCGTTGTCTTTTGAGACAAAGTCTCATATGCCATAAGTCATCCTTGAACTCACTATGTAGCCAAGATGATCTTAAACCCCTGATCCTCCTGCCTCCACCTTCTGAGTGCCGGAGTTACAGTCATGTGCCACCATGCCGCAACAGCTGGTGTTTAATATTAGTCATTGATTGTCGGTTGTTTTCAGCAGGAAACTGACTATGCTGGTTATTTGAAGCTTGAAGGGTTAATACTCATTTGCTGTTGGTTGTTCATTGCTAGTTTCTAGTAATGGTGATCTAGCAATTCACTATTAGATTTTGGATGGGATATGGTTATGTGTGGTTGTCAATGTCTGTGTGTGCAGTGTATGTATAAGGTGTATGTGCTGATCGACCACATGTGAAGACCAGAGAATAACACCAGATGTCCTTCTCTGTTGTTCTCTTGCTTGAATTGGATCTCTCATTGAATCTGAAGTTAGGCTGTCAGCTAGATGCCTTTGTCTCCACCTCTGTAACACTGGGGTTCTAGGTGCCTTTGAGACCATGGCTGGTTTTTTGTATGAATGCTTCTAATTCAAATTTGGTTCCTCATGCTTGTGTGGCAAGCACTCTTATTAAGCCATCTCCCCAGCCCCTCAGTGTGAGTTTGTTCTCACATTGATTTATTTTGGGATGGGGGCATACGTAAAGGTCAGAGAACAACTTGCAGGGGTGGATTCTCCCCTTCCACCATGTGAGTACTGGAAATTGAACTCAGGTGATCAGATTAGGCAGCAAGCACCTTTACCTCTCAGCTATCTTTCTGATATTATTGTTTTGTGGTTGTTTGTTATTGTCATTGGATACTATTTATTTATTTATTTTTGTTCAACTTAGCCTCAAACTCATGATCCTCCTGCCTCAGCCTCCAAAATGCTGGGATTGCTGGCATGCATCATCACTTATGTCTGTTTATTGTTGGTAGTGCTTAGTTGATTTTGGTTGATGGTGAGGGTGTCGAGGCTGGCAGTTATAAGCAATGTTAATGGTGGAATTATTGGTTGTTTCTGTTTGATGCATTGACTCGAAAGATTATAGCAGTTTCTGTTTGACTTTGTGGAGTGTGAGGGGGTGGGGGCAGCTTTTGTTTGGTAACAGTGGTGACTTGAGGGTAAAGGTGGTTGCTTTGAAGATTGAGGCACAAAGTGAAGCAGACAGAGCTGGAGATGTGGTTTAGTGGCAGAGCACTTGCCTAGCAAGTTCAGGGCGCTAGGTTCCATTCCTAATACCACAAAATCAAACAAAAAGGAATAACGGGAAACTATAGAGATGGGTCAGTGGTTAAGTGGTGCTCTTGCAGAGGACCGGAGTTCAGTTCCCAACACCCACATCAGGTGCCTTAGGACTGCCTGTAGCTCCAGTTCTAGGGATTCAACTGGTCTCCATGGGTACCCACATGCAAGTGTGTACACACACAGCACAAACACGTACAGACACATGTATAAAAATGAAATAAATCTTTCGTAAAAACCAGAAGGAACAAGGAGGCCAGTGGTCGGGGAATGAACCAAAAAAAAAAGGTATTTACAAAAGAGACTTAGCAAAACCCACAACCGCGGGGCTGGGGTTGTAGCTCAGTTGATGAGGTGCTTGCCTTATGTGGATGGAGCCCTGTGTTCCATCTCCACACTACATAAACCAGCATGGTGGTGTACACCTCTCATCCCAGCACTTGGGAGGTAGAGGTGAGAGGCTCAGAAATTCAAGGTCACCCTCTACTATATAGCAACTTGGAGGCCAGCCTGGGCTAAATAAGACCTGATCACAAATAAACTAAAGCTACATTAATTTTTAAAATAATATTTATTTATCGGGAGGGGAGTGAACTTGCTTGTGGGCCATGGCACAATTTGTGGAGGTCACAGGACAAAGTAGAAGAATGTGTTCCCTCCTTTCATCGTGTAGATCCAGATTGAACTCAGGTTATAAGACTTGGCCTCAAGCCCCCTACCCACTAAACCATCTCACGGGCATAATGGCACAGCACACCAGTAATTTTCAGAACTTGGGAGATGGAACCAGGAATTGGGAGGTTAAGAGTAGCCTGGATGATGAAACACAATCTCAAAAAAAGAAAAAGCTGGACTATTGAGATTGTTCAGAGGTAAAAGTCCCTGCTGCCAGGCCTAATGACCTGAGTTCCATCCTGAGACTCATTTCTTCAAGTTGCCCTCTGACTGCAGGTGTGCTATGTCATACAAGCACACCCCCAACACAAACAAACAAACAAAATTTTAATTTTTGAAAAAGCATACAGGCCTTATCTATATGTGTTTGATTACAGAAAGCAGTATGGTATTTTTTTTAAATAATAAACAATAAAGGGACCGACAACTGATGGGACAACAAAGATAGGAGGGGACAGGCAGGCATCTGCTTTGGGTATGGAAACCACTAGCATCCGGTCTAGCGAGCAAAACACTAAGACCTGAGTTCCCCCAACTCCAGCCTCTATGTGAAGAATTTGAGGAGGTGCAACAGACCCCAGCTACCTCCAAAAAGACAAAGGTCCCTACCTGTTGGCTAAGCCAAAAGAAAATCAACCCACTGATCTCACCCGACATACATCCCCAACCCCAGCCTTGAGGAGGGAGAGTGAGACACTTAGAGATTTGGGAGGAAAGATTGTTGTTTGCACAGTTCAGTGGTGCAGCAGGGTGTGGTCCAAAACCTCCCTGGCTGGGGGAAGACAGGTCAAGGATTCTAGGGTCACTCCCTGAGGGCCAAGGGCAGGGTGCAAGAGCCACAGTTGGATTCAGAGCAGCTACAGCATCAGGTTCACATCTGCACAGCTTCCTTGAGGAAGGAAGTGGCTGTTCTCTTTCTCTCTAGTCTGAAGCTCTTACTCATCACCACCCAATTCTAAGAGAGCTCTGTTACCAGACTTGGGGGCACAGCCTGTGCTCTCACATGTCAGATCTATCCACTAGTCCTTCATAAGCCAATTAAAACAGCCAGATTAAAAGGGGAAAACAGAAAAAGGAGATTCATTCTGTGGCCACGTTGGGAAGAGGGATAAGGAAATACAGTGACACCATCTGAAGAGACTCTCTGGTCAGCTTGAACATGATGGGCATGGCTCTAGGAGGCCTTGCCCTTCTCCCCCATTCCCTCTGCCTTGCTGAAAACCATTAGATAACATTACTAAAGCTAGCCACCAAGGCCTGTTCTCTTATTTGGCCACTTCTTCGTCCTGAGGCTTACTACCAAGGTGCTATGAAAGTATTAAAGTCCAGCAATCAAAAACCTCCTTTGGCTGGAGAGATGGCTCAGCGGTTAAGAGCACAGGCTGCTCTTCCAGAGGACCCGGGTTCAATTCCCAGCACCCACATGGCAACTCACAACTGCCTGTAACTCCAGTTCCAGGGGATCTGACACCCTCACACCATTGCACATAAAATAAATTTAAAAAAAAAAAACAACGTTTGGCTCACCCCTTTACCTTTATAAACTGCCATTTTCCTATGGGCCATGCCTGTCTCCTCTATCCAGAGGCAGTCCTTTGTTCCCCTCTGGGACAAGTACCCCTGCCCCCTTTCTTTTGTTCCCTTCCCCTTCTCCCTCATCCTCCATCTCCTTTGTCTCTTATTCCCTGACCTTTGTTCTTCTGGGGCAAATAAATCTCTTTGTGCTGAGAACTTGGTCTTGGGGGTCCTGAGCCAATACTGATCCTTCACACACACACCCCAAGTCCATCTTCTGGATCCTGAAATTAGGTTAGGTTTAGTTAGAGCCCAGTGTTATGCTTATCTGTGTAGTTCCTAGTGAAGATGTGGTCCTGCCTACCACTGACCCATCCATGTCTCTGCTGTAAGGTGGTCTAAGAAGTCAGGGTCTGCTGGCTGGCCCTGGCTTTAAGCTTTCTCTTCTCCCTGCATGATATTCCTGGGAGAAATGCCACTTTCTTTGGGTCCACTGTTTCAATAGTCTGATAGCCAAAGTGAGGCACACAGTGTCATTGTAGAATATGTTCACCCAGCCAAGCTGGTTACAATTGGCACATCTGGAATGAATTCTAAAGCTGCATGTTTGGCTCTTCCTTCTGCCTTGGGCCCATTGGGGCTGGCCAAGTTCAAGGCTGACACCCATAGTGACGATGGGGTATGTTAGTATTATGTGACAACCTTTGCCTCATTGAATCTGTGCAACTGCCCCATGAAGTCCATTGCCTTTGGAGGTCTTGTTTTTCAAATGAGGAAACTGAGGCAGGGAGGCCTAGCAAACTGCTGGATAAACAAAAAGTAGAAGATGATTTCAGTTAGGTCCCTTTAAGAGGCCACTTCTCTTAGTAGTCACCTTGACTATGGCTTCCCCTTCCTTTTCCTAGAAAATGAGAGCTCACCTCGGGCTTGCCATGAGCAGCTCATTGCTATTAAATAGCTTCTGAGCATCCTCCTGGCCTTATTTGAACCTGGTCTCCCCACTCAAAGCTAGGATCCTGGAGTTTCACACCCACCAAACAGGCATATCCAAAGGTTTTTTGGCCCTTGAGGTCAAGCTGCAAGTCTAGCTCTAGGTGATATACCCACTTAGCCTTTGCACGCTCCAACATGGCCTCTCCTTGGGGGACTTGCTTCATTGACTTGCAGCACTACTCAAGGGCTTCAAGAGCAGGGCCCTAGGCCAGGCCTGTAACTACTTTAAGCACTGATAGAAATCAGGAACTGTGTTCACTACACTGCAGGGCTTACAAGCCTGAGTCCTACAAGAGCCACCACCTTGACCACAAACAGCCCCTCCCTTCAATAGCACCAAGAGGGCTGTCATGTCATCTCCCAACTTCCACCCTCACCCCCACACCCCCACCCACCCACCACCCACCCCCATGTAGGCAGAGCTGACTGAAGAGCTAGAGGAAGAATCTGCCTTCCACTTCTCACCATAGCCACCTCCAGCCCCTCAGTATCTTTCACAAGAGACAGCAGATTGAGTCATATTTAGCTTGTGGTCAACTGAGACCTCAAACCTATTTGTTGCAACTCCTCCCACCCACAGCTTAAGGAAGGAACTTAGGAACACATAGTTTCAACTTGAACCGGGGAGACAAAGGAGTTCTTGAGGGGGCATGAAGGACAATCTTACCCCTAGGGTCCTTCACTCATTCAATTATTTGATTGTTTAGCTAGGTTTTGGATTGTTTTTTTTTTCTTTAAGATTTATTTATTTTATTTTATGCATGTTTTGCCTGCATGAATGTCTGTGTACCATGTGCATGCAGTGCCCTAGGAGGCCAAAAGAGGGCATCAGATTCCTTGGAACTGGGGTTACAGTCAGTTGTGAGCCACCATGTGGGTGCTGGAAACCAAACCGGGTCCTCTACAAGAGCAGCCAGTGCTGCTAACTGCTGAGCCACCTCTCCAGCACCACCATAGCTCACAGCCATTTTGAGACAAGGTCTCATGTAGTCCAGGATAGCATCCAACTCACTATGTATCTGAGGGTGTTCTTGAAACTCCTGATCCTTCTGCCTCCATCCCATGAATGATGGGGTTCAAGGTGTACACCATCACACCCAGTTTATATTGTGCTGGAGATGGAAGCTAGACAAACAATGCCAACTGAGCAACACCCCCAAACCCCTGCCTCCACCTCATAAGTAGCCAGGAGTACACACAGGAATACATGGATGATTTTATGACATAGTGGAGCTCAGAACAAGTGGAGGAGCTTGGATATTGGAGGGAGGCAGGACAGACAGGAAATGAACATCATGAGCTTCAAGAGAGAGAAGACACTGAGCAGTGTGAAGAGTGGGGGAAGAACAGAAAGAGGAACCCAGCCTGAAAGGCCAGAGGGGCCAACCACAGCTGGTCTTGCAGCCTCCAACCTTGAGACACCAAAGTTTTCTCTTATGAAAAAATGGACCTAATAATAGTACCACCCTCTGTGTGTTGAAAGGAAAAGTTGAAGTAATCCACTTAAAAACCCCCCGGTCACAGAACTGGAGCGATAGCTCAGCAGTGAACAGCGTTGATGTGCCATCATGAAAATGGATGTTAAGAGGCCAGCGTCCACATCCCCAAAATGTTTATTAGCTCCAGGTCCTAAATATCCAACTAACACCCTTTTCTGGCTTCTGCATGTACACAGGTACCAGTACCCACACCCCACACAGACACACTTGTATACACACAATTGTATACACACATATACTAATTGTTTAAGCTTAGTCATGTACGTCATGACTTAGTTATGGGGATGTAGATCAGTTGGCAGAGGGCTTGTCTCATATGCACGAAGTCCTGGGTTTGATCCCTAGCACTTCACAAACCCCAATTAGTGGGTACCATGCTGCACATATATCCTCTCACTACTTGGGTGGTAGAGGCAATAGATCAGAATCTCAAGATCATCTTTGGCTACATAACAGGTGTGAGGCTGGCCTGGGCTACATGACCCTGCCTCTTTAAATAAATATATATATTTAAGACAGGGTCTCTCTACATAGCCTTGGCTGTCCTATGTAGAACAGGCTGGCCTCAAACTAACAGAAATCCATCTATCTCTGCCTCTGCCTCCGAGTGCATGGGATTAAGGGTGTGGTGCCCTTAATTAAAAAAAAAGAAAAAAAAAAAGGCAAGCAAGATATCTCAGTGGGTAAAGGCACTTGCTGAACAATCCTAGTTCACTGAATTTGATCCTCAGAACCCATAAAGGTGGCTGGACAGAACTGAGTCCACAGTGTTTTCCTCTGGTCTTCACACATGCACACACACTCACATCATTCACATACACAAACAACAGTAATAAATAAAAATTTTAAAAACAAAAGAAAAAAACAAGATGCTTAGTAAGGACTGAAAGTGAAACGTAATAGTACATGGAAGTCTTAGGATTCCACACCTAGTTTTCATGATCTGTCCTCACCAACACTTCTGCTGTTCCCGTCTTGCAAGCAGGAAGCACTGGCTGCTGTCACCCAACCTCCCTCCCCAGCCTCTGTCCTTCCTCTTATTGGCCAGACTGGCTGATGGTGGGTCCTCACTGTCCTTTTTCACCTCCCACCATGACTCCAGGATCTTGCCAACACCCTCCCTGGGGCCATTCTCAGAGTGCAGTCAATTTTCAGTGACTCAGATGGCTCAAAGTTCCTTGCAGCTCCCAACACATTCTAACATAGCCTCATCTCACATAGGGCACCACTTGTCCTGGATACCTCTGACCTCCGAGGCAGTGCTTTCTTAACCCCTCCAGGTATATGTCACCTTTAACAGCTGCACCCTGTTGCATTCCATGAGCTTCTCCTCCTCTTGCCCTGTCCCCTTCATGTAGAGATACCTGCTTTTCTGCAGTGCCGGGGAAGAACTCAGGATTCTGTGCATGTAAGACAAGCATAAAACACAGCAAGGAAGGTCTGGAGACAAGGCTCATAATACTATAATCCTCTACTCTAGTAAAGGGTGATGTGGCTCGAGGTGGAGCCCCTGCCTAGAATCCCCCAGTGAGGGGCTCAGGAGTAGAATGCCTGCTTAGCATGTGTGAGGCCCTGGGTTTCATCCTGTTTCAGCAAGAAAAAAAAGAAGGGGGAAGAAAAGGATGGAAGGAAAAGGAATTCACGTAATCCTTTGTAAAGCAGAGGAAAAGTTGTGGATACTAACAAATGTCTCTGCAAATCTGAAAGTGCTCACACTAGTGGCCCCAAAATGCAGTGAAGCCACCAGATGTGCCCACCTGCAAAAGGTCTCAAATGCAGGCTCAAGAGGGATGCTAAGGCAGATTGTTGGGGAGCAAGGTTTTTATTAAAAGTTATTAGCAGAGCCGGGTGGTGGTGGTGCACACCTTTAATCCCAGCCCAGCACTCCAAAGGCAGAACCAAGTGGATCGCTGTGAGTTCTAGGCCAGCCTGGTCTACAGAGCAAGATCCAGGACAGGTACCAAAACTACACATAGAAATCGTGTCTCAGAAAAAAAAAAAAAAAAAAAAAAAAAAAAAAAAAAAAAAAAAAAGTTATTAACAGCCGGGTGGTGGTGGTGCATGCCTTTAATCCCAGCACTCTGGAGGCAGAGGCAGGTGGACAAGGCTAGCCTGGTCTACAGAGTGAGTTCCAGGACATCCAAGACTGTTACACAGAGAAACCCTGTCTCAAAAAACAAAACAAAAAAAAAGTTATTAATGCCGGGGACAGACAGGCTGAGTTACAGAAATGTAGCCCAGGCTCTGAGAAGAGTTCAGGCCCCAGTACCAGAGATAGATAACATGGCAGAGGCTCTAAAGAGAGAAAACCAAGGTCTGGTGGCACAAGTAGTAGTCTTAGTCATCCCCTTCGGAGGATGGAGGAGGTTTCACAGCATAAGTCTACAGCCAGGTTCTCCGATTTTCAGGCAGGAGGCAGGGAAAGGGGTGGAGAATGAGTGTGGCTGGGCTCTTTGATGGAAACTCATTCCCCCAGGTGAGAACCCTTAGTACCTGGGATTACGCTGGCGAATGACTCAAGTGTCTCAGGAGGTTGCCCGTTGGTATCTGTGAGAGTGGAAAGGCTGCTTGAAAGCTACTGTGGCCTGTGTGCAGCTAGATTCTAATATTACATTCTTTTTAATTTTAAAGGTATACACATGTTTTGCCTACTGTCTGTGCACAGTATAGGTGTCTGGCGCCCAAGGAAGCCAGAAGAGGGCACTGGACTCTCTGAGTTTGGAGTTACAGAGTTACAAACCACCATGTGGGTGCTGGGAACTGAAATTGGGTCCTCTGCAACAGCAGCAAATGCTCTTAACTGCTTAGCAAAATTTTGGTTTTCTTTTTTTAATTTTTTTTTCAAGACAGGGTTTCTCTATGAAACAGTCCTGGCTGTCCTGCTTCTCACTCTGTAGACCAGACTGGCCTCAAACTCACAGAGATCCACCTGCCTCTGCCTCCCAAGTGCTGGAATTAAAGGCATGTGCCACCACCACCCTGCTGAACCTTAATTTTTTAGTTGGTTTGGGTTTAGTTATATTATACAAGCTGGCCTGGAACTCACCATCTACTTGCCTCAGCTACAGAGTTCTGGAATTACAGGCATGTGTGTACCACTGCATCTGGCTCAAACTTGAGTGTCAACAAAATACACAGGTAGAAAACTCTACACCTGACAGCATGTGGCAGTCCTAGAAAAACTCAGGTGCACTACATAGGATGTATAAAATGACCTTTAGGGCTTTGCCAAATACCCTATGAATGAGCCTGTCCTCCCTGTACAAACTCCCATGAGCAGTGAAAGCAGCACCCAGTGGGCCTGGGAGGGGGCACTGCTGACAGATACAGCATGTGTTTGGACTCAGCCTCTGTAGCGAGTCTGTCTCTGTCCTACCAGCTACCAAATAATGACATGGAGACTTCTTATTAATTATGAAAGCTTGGCCTTAGCTTAGGCTTGTTTCTAACTGGCTCTTATAACTTAAATTAATCCATTTCTTTTAATCCACATGCTGTCATGTGACTCTAGACTTTTACCTCTCCCCCTGCATGTCCTGTTTTCTCTGTGTCTGGCTGGCGACTCCCCATTTCTTATTCCTGGAGATCTGTCTGGAAGTCCTGCCTATACCTCCTGCCTAGCTATTGTCCATTTAGCTTTTTATTAAACCAACCACAGTGACAAATCTTTATGCAGTGTAATCAAATATCTTGCAACAAGCCTCTGCTCTCCAGGTGTCTTGTATGGTCTCCATCAGTACATAGCTATAAATAAACACCTTGCCCAAGCATGAAGTAACAAGTATCTAAAATAACCTTCAGGCTAAGGCTATGTATAACTGTAAAGGAAACATCAGTGAATTTCCTGTTGGGACTTGGGTCTTAGCCCCAAAATATCTTATAATATGCATGCAAATATTCCAAAATCAAGTATTTTTTGAGACAGGAGGTCATGTCATGTATTTAGTTGGCTAACCTCCAACTAAATATATTAGAGCTGAGGATGGATTCGAACTCATTTTCCAGCCTCTTCCTCCTCCTGAGTGCTAGGGTGAAAGGTGTACACCAGCCATGTCAGTTGTATGTATTGCTGGAGTTGTAGCCTAGAGCTTTGTGCATGCTAGGCAAATGCTCTTTCAAATGAATCACATGGGTAGGGATGGGGGGAGAGCGGTAAAGGTGTGTTTATTTATTATGTCTGTGTAGATATATATGCAAGTGTGTGCACACACAGAAGCCTGTACATGCTTGCACTAGGAGACCAGAAGAGGGTGAAGTAGTCACAGGGTCCTCTTCATCACTCTTCACCTGTTCTCTTGAACCAGGGTCTCTTCCTGAACCTCTTGCTCAACTGAAGGCCACAAATTCCAACAATTCTTCTGCCTCTGCACACTACACCCAGAGCTGGGGTTATAGGCATTTTTGAGGGGTACCCAGCTTATTACACAGTACATCTAAACTCCAGTCCTCATGATTTTGGAGCAAGTGCTCTTAACTGCATACCCATCTCTTCAGCCTTTTTTTTTTTTTTTTTTTTTTTAAATATGTTTGGATTTTATTTATTTGTTTGTGTGTTTATTTATTTATTTTGAGACAGGGTCTCACTCTGCAGCCCAGGCTGGCCTTAAACCATGGCAATCTTGCCTTGGCCTCTCAAGTGCTTGGAGCCACCATGCTTGTGTTCTAAAATGGGTTTGCTGTTTGTTTGGTGTTTTTTGGTGGTGTTAGCGGTATTTGTTTTTTTGTTGTTTGTTTTGGTTTGGTTTTTGGTTGGTTGTTTAAAAATAAAAATAAATTTAAAAAACTTGAAACATTTTGATTAACGATACTCAACTGGTATTGATTTTCTCTTTACATAAAATATTTTTGTTGAGCCAGGAGTGGTGACAATACTATTAATCCTAACATTTAGAGGTAGAGCCAAGAGATCTCTATGAGTTGGAAGGAGCCTGGTCTACGTAGTGAGTTTCAGTCTACCCACGGCTATATAGTGAGTCAGTCCCCCCTTCTCCCATCTCTAATTAATTGTGTGCAGGCATCTACCCACTAAATGGCAACCATATCCCCATCTCTAAGACAACCAAAAATAGTCCCACAGGCCGGGGTTGTAGCTCAGTAGTAGACCAATTACCTAACATGCACAAGGCTCTGGGTTCCATCCCCCCCCCCACTGATAAAAACAAAACACTGTTATTCCAAAGTCCCCCCATTCCCCCCGGACACCATGCCTTGGTTCAGAACTCTCAAAGGTGTTAATTCCTGTTTACCTATACAGCCCAGCCTTTTTGGCACCCTGGAGAAAACAGTCCCCCATTGTACACAGAGGCTCCCTGGAGATCCATACTTGAAAGTATGCATGAGAATAGCCCCATAGGATCACATGTTTTAATACTTTGTATTAAACAAAGTCGATGGCATGGTTTGGGCAGTTTGGGAGGTGTGGCCTTTTGGAGGAGTATGTCACTGAGGGCAGGCTTTAAGGTTTCAAAGCTCCTACCATTCGTTCCCAATGTGCTCTTTCTGCCTACTGTTTATGGATCAGAATATGAGCTCTCAGCTGTTCCTGCCACTATGCCTTTGCTCTGCTATCATGGACTCCCACCCTCTGAAACTGTAAGCCAAATTAAACACTTACTTTTATAAATTGGCTTGGTCACAGTGTTTTGTCACAGCATTAGAAAAGTAACTAAGGTTTATTTGGAGCTTATGGTTCCAGAGGGATAAGAGCCCATCACCATCAGAATGGGGAATCATAGGAGCTGGAAGGCATGGTGACTGGACTTGGAATCTCAAACCATAAGCAGGAAGCAGAGAGACATACTTCTTTCAGCAAGGTCACACCTCCAAACTTCCTGAACAGTGCCACCACCATCAGAGTGGTGACCAAGCATTCAAATACCAGAGACTGTGGAAGGGAATCTCATTCAAACCACCACACCTTCTTTGGCCTCCCACCTCAAAATGTCCTTCTTTCCCTAGCCTTTTCTTTACTGTGACAAAATACCTGACACAGACAACTTAACAGGGGAAGGGTTGATTCATGGTTTCAGCAGTAGCCATCACTTTGGACCTGAGGAAGATCAGCATATCATAGCATTGAGAGCTTGAGATGGAGGCTGCTCATACTGTGATGGTCAGGAAGGAGAGAAAGCAAGACAAAGGAGCTGGGAGTTCCATTGGTAAAGTGCTTGCTGAGCATGCACAAAGCCCTGAGTTGCAGCCCCAGCACTGCATACACCATGTGCGGTTGTGCACTCTTGTTATCTCAACACTTGAGGTAGAGGCAGGAAGATCTGAAGCTCCTACCAGCCTAGTCTACAGGTGCGAGGGCTCATTTGAATAAAGGAAAGGAGGAAAGAGGGAGAGGATGAATGAACAGAGGTGATTTTAGCCAGGACCACATCCCAAAGAGCTGAATGTCAAAGCAAAGGATTCAGCCTTCATTGTTCAGGCTGTGAAATTGAGACATGGCTGTAGCTGATGATCTGTATTAAAGATAGATAGATAGATAGATAGATAGATAGATAGATAGATAGATATTACAGATATATATTTGAAAATTATAATTACACTGATTGACTGATTGATTGGGAGAGTATGCACATGTTATAGTACATGTGTGGAGGCCAGAGAACCAAGAGTTGGTCCTCTCCTTCCACCATGTAAGTCCCGAGGATTGAATTCAGGTCATCAGGCTCAGTAGCAAGCACCTTTCCCCACTGAGCAATACTGATAGCCTTTTTTAGAACAGGGTCTGAATATATATACCCTGCTCGCCTGAATCGTATGGAAGTCCTCCCAACTCTGCCTCCTAAGTGCTGAGATTACCAGTATGTCACCATGCCTGTCTTGTACCATACTTCAGAAAGATCCCTCAAAGAGCTGAGAATATAACTCAGCTACAAGAGTTCTTGCCTACATGCTCAAAGTCCTGGGTTTGATCTCCAGCATTTCATAACTTGGGCTTGATGACACACTGAGGGGGGAGGTGTCTCTGCAGGTGTCAGGGAGAGAAGCAAACCTCAAAGAGATGAGAGTGAAAACTCTGTTCTCATTGACTTCATCAATCTGGATCAAGACTTCTAAAGAGTCTGATGACAGGGAGTTCATCATCAGCATATTTAAAATACAGTACAATTTGGAAAAAAAAAAGTTTTCTGGTGTAATACATACCTGTTGCACAAGGAAGTGTAATTACAGTGAAACTCAACTCAGGGTACATGTCATTTCTTCCAAGAGGATGGGTTCTAGAGATAGGCTACCTATGCTAGCTTAAGGGCTTAGGAAAGGCTCTGGCTTGGTCTTGATCATACAGATAGCACAGAGGTCATTTGGACTATTAAGTCGACTCTGGTCCTGGTTATGGGAGCTTGGGGGAGCCCATGGCTGTAAGGGTCATTTAGATTGCTAGGCACCTCTGGTCCTGGTTGTATGAGCTTGATGAGGCCTGATCCAACACAGATCACCAGGCTATTAATCACTTCCAATTCCCAGCTTTCTGGATGGAAAAACAGGTATTTCATCTTTGCCATTGGAAAGATAATCATGTGTGTTTAATATTCCTGGTCTCTCTGGAGATCTGTGGGCACAAGGACCTTCATGCTATGCTCCTAACAGCACACACCAGGGAGCCTGAAGTGGCCTGATCTACCTCCTGGGTGTTCCCAATAGGTGAGGAAGAAACAGGGTTGTCATCTTTTCTTTTTTGTTTCTGTGATCAAATATTCTGACAAAAGCAACTTTAATGGACAAAGAGCTTAATTGACTCACAGTTCCAGGCTACAGTCCATCATTGTGGGAAAGTGAAGGCAGAGACCTGAAGCAGCTAGTTAGAGTACATCCACAGTCAAGAGCAGAGAGAGCGGATGTGGTGGCACACACCTTCAATCCCAGCACTCGGGAGGCAGAAGTAGGCTGATCTCTATGAGTTAAAGGCTAGCCTAGTTTACATAATGAATTCTAGGCTACCCAGGGCTACATAGTAAAAACATGGAGAGAGAGAAAGAGAGAGAGAGGAGAAAGAGAGAGAATGAATGATTACTTGTACCTAACCCTCTCTTTACAAGGACTGGTATAATACTAACCTAGACTCTCCCCCATGAAGGGCTGGGGTGTGAACAGGTCTTCTTACTTTTACTAATGTAATCAGGACAATCTCCAACAGACATGCCACAGGCCAAACTGACCTAGACAGTCCCTCATTGAGACTCTTAACAGGTGATTCTAAATTGTGTCAAGCTGACAATTAAAACTAGCCATTCAGGTGGATCTCTGTGAGTTTAGGCCAGGCTGACCTACAGAATGAGTTCCAGGACAGCTAAAGCTACACAGAGAAATGCTGTCTTAAAACAACAACAACAACAAAAGCCTAGCCATAATTGGGGTATCTGAGGAAGGACAATTTAGAAGCTGTAGTGGAGGTAAACTAGATGCCCTGACCATGCTCCCCTGAAAGGGCTTACCCTCCATTCCTCCACTCCCATCTGCAGGGCAGCAAGGAGCGTTTTCACTGGCAGAGTCACAATGTGAAGCAGAGCGGTGTGGATGACATGGTTCTGCTGCCCCAGATCACTGAGGACGCCATCGTGAGCAACCTCCGAAAGCGCTTCATGGATGACTACATCTTCGTATCCAACAAAGCAGTGCAAGGACATGGGAGGATGACTGGGCAATAGAAGTTAGGATGATGCACTGGGACAGAGAAGAATGCCAAGGGGATGGCAGTGCAGAGGGGCCTATGAAAGCCCAGCCCAGGGTTGGAGGGGAGGATGAATGAATGGAGGAAGGATGGGCAGATTGAAGAATAGATCAAGTAACAATAGTGCTGTGGTTTGAGATGCTGTAGCTGCCACTGCACCTCTGCCTTGGAGTAGCTAAACTACTGTACTGCATTTCCCTCTTTCTGGATCCAGCCTTCTTTTCCTAAGAGACTCAAGGTACATTCAAGTATCTCACCTCTCTCTCTAAGCAAGAGGTTCTGGGAAGTCTTGTTGGGATAGAATAAGGGGTAAGAAAGGCAAAGTAAGACACTGCATGGTTCTTAACTACCTCTCAAGACATATATTGGCTCAGTGCTTATCTCTGTAAACCCCTTTAAGCAGATGCCCTACTTCACTGACCGAGAAATTGACCTCTACCAGGGCGCGGTGAGACCAGGGTTGGATGGGTGGAAATATGCCCACACCTACCCTCTGAGGCCTCCAGCTCTGTACTGACACCTGACCTCCTCCACCAGGCTCAATATGAGAATCCCCCGCACATCTATGCCCTCACTGACAACATGTACCGGAATATGCTGATCGATTGTGAGAACCAGTGTGTCATTATCAGGTGATTATGTAGTAGGGTGAGGGATTCTGGAACATTCTGTCCAGGCATGTCCTCAAACACCACCACCAAGGGTGATTTGTCATGAACTCATAAATCATGCCATGATGTCCCTTTATCCCTATTGCTCTGTTCTACTTTCTTTATTTCCCTTGGCTCCTGATACAGTGTGTCTATTCATTTTATTACTGCCTATTGTTTCCTCCTAAATATTAGCTCCAGGACTGAAGAGATGGCTCAGCAGGTAAGAGTGTTCGCTGCTCAAGGATGAGACCCTGAGGTTAAACTCCCAGAATTTACATAAAAAGCCAGACTTGGACACACACACCTATAACTCCAGCATTGGGAGAGACTGAAACTGGCAGGTTTCTAGGGTTTGCAGGCCACAAGCCTTACTCCAGATTCAGTGAGAGAGCCTGTCTCAAGGGAATAATACAGGGAATGATGGAGCAGAATACCAGCTGTCCTCCAATCTATACATAAAGACACATGAATACATAAACACATGCACATATACCACAAACACATATACCATGCTCATACTACACACACATAAAATAGATAAATATGGGGGTATGAATTTTTAAATTACATTTTATTCATTATTTTGTGTATATGTGTATAGATCCATGCATGTCAAGGTATGCATGTAGAAGTCAGAACACAACTTCCAAGAAGCAATTCTCTCCTTCCACCATATGAGGGACTGAATGAACTCAGGTTTTCAGGCTTGGCAATGGGTACTGAGCCATCTTTCCAGCCCAAGGAATTTGTACATCATATCTACTTATTTATTTATATTTATTGGGGCTGCCACATGCCACAATGCAAGTGTGAAGATCAGAGGAGAACTTTCAAGAATCAGGTTTTTTCCATGAAACTCAGCTTGGCAACAAGTGCCTCCACCCACTGAGCCACCTCACCAGCCCCTTCTTTTTTGAGGGGAGGGAGAAGATATTTTTTATTTTTAAAAAATTACTATTTTTATGTTAAGTGTGTGCATGATTTGCTTGCATGCATATCTGTGCACCACATTCATGCCTGTTGCTCTCAGAGGCCAGAAGAGGGTATTCAATCACTTAAAACCGGAGTTACAGATGGTTATTACCACTGTATTGGTTCTGGGAAGCAAAGACATGTCTGCAAGAGAAATAAGTGCTCTTAGCCCTAAGCCATCTTTCCAGACCCTGGGGCAGGGATTTTTTTTTAATCTTTCTTATTCACTATTTAATCTCTAAAACCTAGAGTAGGGTCTGGAACACTGTGGGTGCTCAGTAAAAGAATGAATACATGCATGAATTAATGAATGACTAGGCATTTGAAAAGGTCCTTTCCACTATCCCTGCCCACTAACTATTCCTTCATCCTACCACCTCCAGTGGGGAGAGCGGAGCTGGGAAAACAGTGGCTGCTAAGTACATCATGGGCTACATCTCCAAGGTGTCTGGCGGGGGTGAAAAGGTTCAGGTAAGACAAGAATAGAAGGACATGTCAGGTCTCCCTCAGTTACACCCATATGACCCAGACTGATCTCTTTCTATCTGGGCTTTACCCCTAGCACGTCAAAGACATAATCCTACAGTCAAACCCACTGCTTGAGGCCTTCGGCAATGCCAAGACGGTGCGCAACAACAATTCCAGCCGCTTTGTGAGTCATTATAACCTTGCTTGAGTTCTCACTCTCTCTACATACACAGGCATACAAAAATACAGACAAGCAAACACACATGCATGCAGACAATGCACACACCCAAGTACACACATACATGTGCACAAACACACACACACACACACACACACACACACACACTTGTGCGGGAAGTACTTTACTCACTGAGCCATCTCCCTAGAACCCATGTTTCTTTTTGTGTGTGGGTGCATGCTTGTGTAGGTGCACATGTAGTATATATAAAACTTAAAAATAAGTGAATGGAGACAAGAGAAATGCAAGTTTAGGTCACAAGAGTAAGAGGGGAAGAAGTCAGGCTCATGAAATGGTAATCCTTGCTCCATCAATACTCCTGGGACTCTGGGATGGGCTAATGTGGTTCTCTGGGATTCAGGGCAAGTACTTTGAGATCCAGTTTAGCCGAGGCGGGGAACCAGATGGAGGCAAGATCTCCAACTTCCTGCTGGAGAAGTCTCGTGTGGTCATGCAGAATGAGAATGAGAGGAATTTCCACATCTACTACCAGGTGCATGGGAGGGGGTTGTGGGTCTGGAGGCAGAGGGAGACCCCTCTGGATCCCAGGAATGGAGGAAAGAGAACATGGGAAGGGCGGTGTGTGGGAGGGTGAGGCAACCACAATGGATGCACCTGGCCAGCTTCAGATGCATGACCTTCCAACACCCTCCAGCTTCTGGAAGGGGCCTCCCAGGAGCAGCAGCAGAACCTAGGACTTATGACACCAGACTACTATTACTACCTCAACCAATCAGACACCTACAAGGTAGAAGGCACTGATGACCGGAGTGACTTCAATGAGACCCTGGTGAGCACCAACCACTACTCTGGCTTCCCCAGAGAACCTTTTCATGTTACAAATAAGGAAACTGAGACACAGAAAGGTGCAGGCACTTATCCAAAGTTATACAGCAACTAGATAAAAAGGGCAGGTCATAAAGCCAAGGAAAGGACTCAGTGGGTAAAGTGCTTGCTGTACAAACATAAGGACCTAAGTTTGATCCCCAGAACCCACATGAAAAAAAGGTGGGTATGGCAGCACATGCTTATATTCCAGCACTGGGGCTGCAGAGACAGGCAGATCCCCAGGGTTTGCTGGCCATCTGGTCTGGTCAAATCAGTGAGCTTCAGGACTAGACAGACTAGAAACTCTGTCTCAAAACTAACATGAAGATCTGGGGAGAAGGTTCAGAAGGTAGGAGCACTTGGAAGGCAAGCCCGATGAGCTGAGTTTGGATTTCCTGAACCCACATAAAAGTTGGATTCCAAGCGTATGTAACCCCAGTGCTTCTGTGGAGAACAGAAGGGTGAGATAGGAGAATGTCCAGCAGCTCATGAGCCAGCTAGCTTAGCTTATGCAGCAGCAATGACCGTCTGTCTCAAACTGAGTGGAAAAATGAAGAATGGATAACTGCAGATTGTCCTCTGACCTCCAGAATGCTGTGGCACACATATGAATACACACACACACTTTTTAAACTTGGAGAACAATAGAGGAATACACCTAATGTAAACCTCCAGCCTCTGAGTGCACTTGCATTTACACATACATGTGCATCCATACACATGCACAAACACATACACACCCATACACTACATACACACAAGGCAAATCAGGTGGTTGGGGAAATGTTTCAATTAGTAAAGTATTTGCCATGCAAGTTCAATCCCCAGTACTCAATGAGAAAATTAAAACGGGCTGGAGAGATGGCTCAGAGGTTAAGAGCACTATCTATTCTTCCAGAGTCCTGAGTTCAATTCCCAGCAACCACATGGTGACTCACAGCCATCTATAATGAGATCTGGTGCCCTTTTCTGGCATGCAGGCAAAACACTGTATACATAATAAATAAATAAAACTTGAAACAAAAGAAAGGAAGGAAGGGAGGGAGGGGGAGAGAGAGAAAATTGAGAGAGAGAGAGAGAGAGAGAATTAAAATGCCAAGCATGATGGCAACAGCTTGTAACCCCAGTGCTATCAAGGCAAAAGTCAAGATTACTGGGGCTCACCAGCCAGCCTCAGCTATTTGTCAAGTTCCAGTCCAATGAGAAAAACAAGATAGATGGTACCTGAGGAATGACACCCAAGGTTGACCTCTGGCCTCCACACACATACATGAACACACATGCTGAGCACACACACAAAGCAAAATCAGGCATTCAAATGTCTTGTCTCCCTAAGTCCATGCCATGAGCCCAAGAGTCTAATTCTGCAGTCAGTGTGGAAACCAATGTTGGTAGCATAAGCTGTCCCTGTTATGCCCACAGAATGCCATGCAAGTCATCGGAATTCCGACTAATGTGCAGCAGCTCGTCTTGCAGCTCGTGGCAGGAATCTTGCACCTGGGGAACATCAGCTTCTGTGAAGAAGGGAACTATGCACGGGTGGAGAGTGCAGACCGTGAGTGTGGGTGCTATGGAGAGTTGAGTGTCAGCCTCATACATTAGGACTGCTCTTCTTCCCACTTCCAATCCCAAGAGAACCATGTTAGTGTCACTGGGGAAGTTCCTATGCCCTTAGAGCCTGACCAGCTGCTTCCTTTTGCTCTGGCCTGGCAGTCTTGGCCTTCCCAGCCTACCTGCTGGGAATAGACAGTGGGCGGCTGCAAGAGAAGCTGACCAGCCGTAAGATGGACAGCAAATGGGGTGGACGAAGTGAGTCCATTGATGTGACCCTCAATGTGGAACAGGCAACCTACACTCGTGATGCACTGGCCAAGGGACTCTATGCCCGCCTCTTCGACTTCCTGGTGGAGGTGAGTGGGACTAGTGCTGGAAATTCTTTTGGATGCCTGGTGTTTAACAAGCCCATGGCATTTGGACAGACAAGTGGGAAGACAGGCTTGACTTGTCCATCTCACCAATTCCTGAGGAAGTGAAGTGCAACTTTCAGCTCAGACAATCAGCAAATGGAGGGACTGTTGAAGCCCTCCAGGTCCCATCACCATGAAGGTGATAGAGAGGGGTGGGTATGTTTGAGAGCTAAGATGGTTGTCAAGGAGACAAAGTGGTTGGGTGAGGTGAGTGGAAGGGAACATTGCATGTCAGGACCAGTGATGATCACAGTACTAACAAACATATAACAGTTAGTGGAGCCAGACATGGTGATACACACCTGTAATCCCAGCACTCAGGAGATTATGAGTTCAAGGCCAGTTTGGGCTGCATAGAACGACCCTATGGGTTTTCTTTTTTCATTTATTTATTTATTATTTTGAGACAGGATCTCACTATGTAGCCCAGCCTGGAACTCTATGGAGACAAGGCTGGCATCAAACTCACAGATTGGCGCTTCTTTCTCCTGAGTGGTGGGACTAAAGGTGTGCACCACTATGCCTGACTTTTTTTTAAAGTAGGGGTTGAAGAGAGACCTCTGTTGATGAAGTGCTTGCTTTGCAAGCATGAGGACATGAATTCCATCACCAGAACCCACATTTAAATTTATTACATTCATTTATTTACTTTGTGTGCATGTGTGTATGCACGCTGCAACATGTATGTGGATGCTAGAAGTCAGCTTGAGGGACTTGGTTCTCTCCTTCCACCATATGGGTTCCTGAGATCAAACTCACATCATCTGGCTTGTCATCAAACATCTTTACCCACTGAGCCATCTTGCCAGCCCAGCACCTACATTTTTTAAAAGCCAGGCATGAACCTGGTGAGATGGCTCAGTGTCTCACCTAGGCTGAGGACCTGAGTTTGAACACCAGAACCCACATGATGAACAGAGAGAATAGACTCCTTTAAACTGTCTACTGACCTCCTTATGCACACTGTGGCATGCAAGTGTTCTCTCTCTCTCTCTCTCTCTCTCTCTCTCTCTCTCTCTCTCTCTCTCTCTTTCTCTCTCTCTCTTTCTCATAAATAAATGTAACTTCAGAAACTGTTAGGCCAGGTATAGTGCACTTAGAATCCTAGAGCTGGGGAGGTAGAAAGAGGTAGATCCCCTCCCCCCAGCCTCACCTACTTGGAGAGGTCCAGACCTTGAAGAGAGCCTGTATCAAATGAAAAACTAAAAACAAAACCCAAGATAAATAGTACCTGAGGAGCAGCATCCAAGGCTGTTCTCAGGCCTCCACATGCACACAAATGTATGTATATGCACACTTCAACACACACACCTATGTACAAATACAAACTCACATACAAATGTATATACCAAGTCTCCTCCAGCATTTTATGTATGTAAAATGACTTTTTAAATATATATTTTTAAAAATTCCCATAAGGATAGAAGGTGTTGTTCAGTGATAAAAGGTCCTGGGTTCTATCTCTGACATGGCAAATGTACACACATGTGCACATATGAGCACACACACACAAGAAAGGAGCAGGAAAGTTCCTAAAAGGTATAGGTTGAACATCCCTAATTTTAAAATGCTAAATGTAAAATACTTCAAAATTCCAAACTTTTGAACACCAACATGAAACTATAAGTGGAAAATTCCACCTCAGACCCCATGCATGGCTCACAGTTAAAACCTAGGTATAGGACTCAGTAGTTCGGAGAGAATACTGCTCTTCTAGAAGCCAGGTTCAATAACCAGCACCCACGTGGTGGCTCACAACCACCCATAACTCCAGTTCCAGGGGGATCATTCGCCCTCTTCTGGCCTCTTCTTAAACTGCATGCATATTGTTCACAGACATTCATTCATGCAGACAAAATACCCATACACATAACATAAAAATAAATAAATCTTTAAAACAAAAAAGTGCACTAAAAGTAGTGCATAAAGTATATATGAAGTGTAAGTGAATTTCATGTTTAAACTTGAGTCTTGTTGGGCATGGTGGAACATGCATTTAATACCATCCTGCAGGAGCAGAAGCAGGCAGACCCAGGCAGATCTCTGTGAGGGCAGCCTGGTCTACATAGCGAGTTCCAGGTCAACCAAAGCAACATAGAGTGACTTTATCTCAAACAAATAAATAAAAAAACAAACTTTGATCTCATGTTCAAGATACTGCATGTTTCTCAAAACTAAAATGCAAAAACACTGTTTGGCCTAAACATTTCCAATTACAGATAATCAAACTCCAGTGGTATTAATTTTGTGGTAATGGAGATGGACTCTAGGGATTAGTGTATACTATACAAAGTGCCCTACCACATGCCCAGGCCCTAGTATTTGCTATTACAAGTCTGTCTGTCCATTTGTTTATTTGTTTGTTTGAGATAGGGTCTCCAGTAATCCAGGCTGGACATGAGTGAATGTATGACACATATGTGCAGGTGCTCACATGGTACATCAGATTCTCTCTCTGGAGCTGCCATGTCAGGTGGTTGTGAGCCACCTGAAATGGGTATTGGGTATGGACTTGTGTCCCCTAGAAGAGAGTAGAAGACACTCAGAGCCACTGAGCCATCTTTCCAGACCTTTAATTATTTAATTTTAATTATTAATTAATAATGCTCTGTATCCCAGCCTGTCCTGGAACTCGTGCTGTAGCTCAGGCTGACCTGGAACTCACAACAGTCCTCCTACCTCAGCTTCCTGAGTGCTAGGGTTACGGGTGCTATCCATCATGTGCAGCCATTGATCCAATTTAGAGATGAAAAAATTGAGGTACAGTGGGAAGATCTGGCTCTGGAGTCAAGAACTGTGATGCTCCAACACTTTGGTTTTCAGATGGGAGTTAAAAGACTAGAGAAAATCTGTCAAGAGAGGGCAGAGCCACAGATTTAGCTAAAACATCAAGGGGGTTGACAAGATGAGTAGGTAAAGGCATTTGCTGCCAATTCTGACATTGAGTTATAGCCACACAACCCACATGATAGAAGTAGACAATGGACACCTGAAGTTGTCCTCTGACCTCCACACACATGCCCTGGCATGCATGCATACACACACACACACACACACACACACACACCTCTTTATGAGAAACTGAGTTCAGACTCCAGCATTCACATAACAAGCTAGGCATGTGCTCACCCAACCGCAACCCCAGTACTATGAGGGAGTAGAGACAGGAGGATTGCTGGGATTGCCGGCTGTCTGCCTCAATCCAGGTTCAGGGAGAGATCTTGTCTCAAAGGAATAATGTGGAGAGTGATAAAGGGCACCCAGTACCCTCCTCTGGTCTCCACATACATGTGTGCACAAATGCACACACATGCACACACACACAAATTGGAGAAACAAGCAGTTTTCAAAACATGACAAGAGGATGGTGATTGGTGGCATGGGTTTAGCCACATGCCCACTAGCCCCATTTCCATCTGCCCATAGGCCATCAACCGTGCTATGCAGAAGCCTCAGGAAGAGTATAGTATCGGTGTCCTTGACATCTACGGCTTTGAAATCTTCCAGGTTTGGCACAGGATCCCCCACCCCCACCCCCTTATCCTCAGCCCAGCCCTATTCTGCCTGTCATCCTGGACTTACCCAGTGTTTGCCAAAGATTCCAGCACAGTCCACTAACAGAAAGGCCCTTTTCCTTCCTTGGCAGAAAAATGGCTTTGAGCAGTTCTGCATCAACTTCGTCAATGAAAAGCTGCAACAGATTTTTATTGAGCTCACCCTGAAGGCGGAACAGGTGGGCAGGGCAGCCAAGTGGCAGAAGACAGGACTTCAAGTATAAGGGTTACTAAGTCACTTGGGACCCCACACACAAATCCATTCCCACCTCTCTCTGCTCACTGTGTTAGTTAGCTTTCTGTTACTATAACAAAATACCAGACATAATCAATTTATAAAGAGAAAAGCGAGGCTGGAGATACTGCTCAGTTGGTAGAGAGCACTTGCCTAGCATGTATGAAGCCATCCCCACCTGGATAAACTGAGCATGGTAGTGCATGCCTGTCATTCCAGCACTCAGGAGGCCAAAGCATGAATGTCTAATGAGACCCCATCTTGAAAAATGGAGCTAGATGTAATAGTGAACATGTTTAATCCCAACACTCACTCACAAGTCAGAGGCAGGCAGATCTCTGTGATCTACATAGAGAGTTCTAAGACAGTCAGGGCTACATAGAAAGACCCTTTCTCTAAAAAAGAAGAAAGGAAGGAAGGGAGGGAGGATGGAAGGAAGGAAAGAAAAAAGAAAGAAAGAAAGAAAGAAAGAAAGAAAGAAAGAAAGAAAGAAAGAAAGAAAGAAAGAAAGAAAGAAAAGAAGAAAATGAAAAAAGACAGTTGTTTAAGCAACTGCTTTGTGCCAGATACTGTTTGACATATGGGTAGAGGAGCTAGGGACAACACAGAAATCTCTGCCAAGGACTCTTGAGTGTATAGATCAGTAGTGTATAGATCAGTAGTAGAACAGCCTGGCTTGCTAGGTTCCAACCCCAGCATCTGAAAAAGAAAACAAATCTGCTTTGATTTTGCCTCTTTCTTAAATTCAGAGCCTGAGGCAAGGATTCAGGGACAAAAAAAGGGGGGGGGGGGCAATGAAAAAGGTGATTTAAAATAGATTTTAGAAGAACCCAGGCTGGGGATGTAGCTCAGTGGGTAGAATGGCTTGACTCACACACACAGAGCCCTGGGTTCCATCCCCAGTACCACATAAACCAGGTTATGGTTCACAGTTGTCATCCCAGCACTCAAAGGTGGAGGCAAGAAAAGTCCAAGGTCATCCTTGGCTGTGTATTGAGTTCAAGGGCAGCCTGGGCTACATGAGAGCCATCTCAAAAAATAAAAAGAGGCCAAAGTCCAAATAGGGTCTTCCTGAGCAGGTTATGTTTGCAATTGTTCCCCAATTCTAATGAGTCCCAAAGGAGGTGTCACAAAACACCACAGAGTTGGTCTAGGAAAGGAATGAGGGCACTGGGATATTTATTTACAACTCCCGCTGGCAGGTCAGTGGGGACCAGAGGCAGGGATACCTTCCGAGGATAAGTGATAAGATGGGGGTAGGGGGAGTGAGGCAGGTCCCACACTGTCTTATTCTCCCGCCCCCAGGAGGAGTATGTGCAGGAGGGCATCCGCTGGACCCCCATCGAATACTTCAACAACAAAGTCGTGTGTGACCTCATCGAAAACAAGCTGGTGAGGACTGAGCAGACTTTAGGAATCTCACCGGGCTTCAGAGCTGAATCAGTGTGTCTGGAAAGGGTTTATGATATCCTAGGGGGCCCAAATATCTTCTAGCCACCCCATCCATTGATTCTTCCGCCCACCTGTTCACCTTTGTTTTATTCACTCAGCAAACACTCCCATAGGTAACATTTCAGTGTCACTGAAATCCCTCCAAGTGATACCAGTGTGGGGAAGGGAAAAGGGCATGGATTCCCTGCACTCCAGGGTGGGGGGAGAAGAGAGAAAAGGCAGGGGGAGGGCAGAGGGAAGGGGAGGAAAGAGAGTAGAGAAAGTTCACAATTTGAGCTTGTATTTAGGAGTCCCCTACCAGCCCCTCAGCTTACTCATGGAGGAGCCCAGCCAGGCTGAGCCGGATCTCTGCTCCCCTCAGAACCCCCCAGGCATCATGAGCGTGCTAGATGATGTGTGCGCCACGATGCACGCCACCGGCGGCGGCGCGGACCAGACGCTGCTGCAAAAGCTGCAAGCTGCAGTGGGCACACACGAACACTTCAACAGCTGGAGCGCGGGTTTCGTCATCCATCACTATGCAGGCAAAGTACGTGGAACTCCCCTCCCTCACAAACCCCAGAGGTTCCAGTTTGCAAATCCTAGCCTTCTGACGAAATGCTTCCTCCAGAGCGCCCCCTGCTGACCAGAACCAGGGACTTTCCATCAAACCGCCTAGACACCCGCCATATGTCCCCTCAGTCAGGGCTGCAGACACACACTGGCCTCTAATCGGTTTACCCAGTTAACAAGGTAGCTCCTAACAGATAAGACAGATGGAACCCAATTGGGACAATAGGTCACCACGGTTCTTCTATGCTGGCACACACACTGCAGTGCTCAATATAACCCTCTGACGGAAACATATGTACAGTTCCCCAGACCCGTTACAAACAAAATGGGCTGGAGCCTCACCCCTACCTGAGGCTACAGGAATGCCCTAGTTTCTGACCCAAGCTATAGCCACCTTCCCAAGAGTTTTCTGACTGTTCCCACAACCTCAGCAGGGGTAGCAAATAGTCCCAGATGCCCTTAGAGGTATTGTCTATGTTCCTCAGCCAAGCCTGGAAAAGCCAGGAGGAAGACCACTAAAAGATCTCGTTTGAAACAGCAACCCCAGGCCACCTTCCAGACTGAAGCCCCTTTCCCCAAAAATCCACTGCCCAAACTCCAAATAACATCCTAGCCCCAAGATAGCCACACAATTCTATAATCCAGCACTTGGAAAATGGAAACAGAAAGAGCAGAGCCATCCTTGGCTATATAGTGACTTTGAGGCTAGCCTGAACTACCTGATACCTTGGAGAGGAGAGAGAGAGAGAGAAAAGAAAAGAAAAGAAAAGAAAAGAAAAGAAAAGAAAAGAAAAGAAAAGAAAAGAAAAGAGGAGAGGAGAGGAGAGGAGAGGAGAGGAGAGAAGAAACCCAAAATAAACATATATATAAAGCCCATCATGGTGACATATGCCTTTAACTCCAGAATTCTGGAAGCAGAGGCAGATAGATCTCTGTAAATTCAAAGGCAGCCTGGCCTACAAAGTGAGTTCCAGGCCAGGTGGGCTACACAGTGAGACCCTGTCTCAAAAACAAACAAATAAACAAAAATATTCTGGGAGCTAAGGAGATAGATCAGTAAACTGCAAGCATGAGGACCAGAATCCAGATACCCACCGGCACCCACATAAAAACCAGACACGGTGGCTTGCTCCAGCACTGGCAGCCTGGAGACGAGATTGGCCAGCCAGGTTAGCCTGGGACTTGTTGGCCAGCCAGTTTAGCCATCAGCAAGTTCTAGGTTCAGTGAGAAACCCTGTCTCCCCCAACCCCAACCCCAACAAAGGTGGAGAGTCACTGAGGAAGACAGCCAACATCAACTTCAGGACTGCACACATACTAAGACAAATATCCAGCCTAATCTCACTGGCAGCACCCAGGGACCTGTCCTAACTTCAGTCCCCTACCCTCGAATTTGGCCTATGACTTCCCACCTTTCCCTGCTACTGATCAAAACTTCAGCTGACCATCAACCTGGGCATCTCCCCTTACCTCCAACTCCAGCCTTCATCTTCCAGCTTCAGTTGAACATTAGACTTCTGGGGAGCCAGGACCCAAACAATAGATTACAACCTACCATTTGGAATCACATTTCTTCTAACTGCACATAACCCCAGTCCTCTTGGCCCTGAACAGGCCACCTGCCCTCACATCCACACATGAAACTCTATGCTTCTCATCCTCAACGCTGTCTCCCTCCACCTCCAGGTCTCCTATGATGTCAGTGGCTTCTGTGAGAGGAATCGAGATGTACTGTTCTCTGACCTTATAGAACTGATGCAGTCCAGTGACCAGTGAGTAGTCTTGTGCAGCCACTGGGCAGAACTCCCAGAGGGATGGAGGCCTGGGAACTACTATGTCTTCTCCATAACTTGGTCGTGCTATGGACTTTGTGACCATGGCTAAGACACAGCTCTGATCTAAAACTCTGAAGGCTGAGGGTATAACTCAGTAATGAGTGCCCCCCCTAGAGTGTGGGGGCTTGCATTCCAGTTCTAGAACAGAAAAAGAAAAGCAATTCCCAAACCCTGATCTACTGACTCTGGGACCCTCCCCAGGGGAAGCCCCTGAGCTCAGTTCCCTTCATGTCTCACCCACAGTGCCTCCCTGCAATCCCAACAGTCCAGTGGTTGGATAGTTGCCCTTTAAGCAAAGTGAAAACACATTACAGGTCTGGGGACATAGGTCAGATGGTATGCTAGGCAAGCCCTGGGTTCCCTCCCCAGTACTGTATAAACTAGACATAGTTGTACACTCAGGAGGTGGAGGTGGGAGGTAGGAGGTGAGTTCAGGGCCATCCTGGGCTCCATGAGACCCTGCCTCAAAAGGAGAGGGCCTTGGAGTGTAGCTCAGTTGGTAGATTTCATGCCTAAAATATAGGAAGTCCTTGATTCCATCCCCAGTACCACAGAAAACCAGATGTGATGTCATACACCCATCATCCCAGCACTTACAGGGTAGAGGTCAAAGCCTGGGAACTCAAGGTCTCCTCAGCTATATATTGAGTTTGAGCTTGAGCTACACAACATATAAACAGGACAGGGGAGAGAGCTCAGTAGGCAAAGCACTTGCTGCACAAGCCTGACGGACAGTTCAGCCCTGAATTTGGATCCCCAGATTCCACGTAAGCTGGACATACTGACGTAAGCAAGCATCTGTAGGCAAACAGACCTATGGGGAAGTGGTAAGTGAAGACCCCAGAATCTCCCAACTCTCTGCCTGGCTTATGAAGAGACTATCTCAAGTTGAAAAGGCAAGGAACATTCAAAGGTTGTCCTTTGACTTCCACCCAAATGCACCTACACTCACACAAAAACCTTGTGTAAATAAATCAACAGGCAAAAAGGGAGGCATGCAGGTAAGGTTCTTGAATCAGCATGCACTCGTCTCAGAACAGGACATGGGTTCTAGGGCTTGAACTCAGTTCTTCATGTTTACATAGCAAACACTTTATCAAGTGACCCAGCTCCCCAGACCCTGTGCACATTTTTTAGGGGGTGGTTTGTGTTTGTTTTTGTTTTTGTTTTGTTTTGTTGAGACAAGGTATTGCTACGTGTCTCTGGCTGGCCTGGAACTTGCTATAGACCAGGTTGTTCTCAAACTCATAGAGATCTATCTGCCAAAGGAGGCTGGATTAAAGGTATCCACCACTACTCCTAGCTGCTCTGCACATTTCTTTGCATACATCATATGCAAATGTGTACCTGTAGGATGGCTTCTTAAAGGAGACATGCCTCTGTTGCCCAAGACACTTTTCCAATTGATATATTTTTCTATTTGTTTATTTATTTGGGTGGATCTTATGTAGCCTCGGCTGACCTCAAACTCACTATGTAACCAAAAGTGACCTTGAAATTCTAATCATTCAACCTCAGTACTCAGACTATTGGCATACACGGCTGTGCTTGGTATATGTGGTGCTGAAAACAGAACCCAGGTCTGTGTTCATGCAAGGCAACCACCTACCAACTAAGCTGTATCCCAGCTGTTGTTTTAAGACAGGGTTCTCTCTCATGCTTGCATGGTGGTGCACGCTTTTAATCCCAGCACTCAGGAGCAAAGGCAAACAGATTTCTGTGAGTTCAACGCCAGTCTAGTCTGTATAGTGAGTTCCAGGACAGAAAAGAGCCAGGGCTATGTATAAAGATCCTGTCACAAGAAAAAAAAAAAAAAAAGTCTCATATAGCCCAAGCTGGCCTTGAACCCACTATGTAGCTAAGGATGAACTTGAACTTCTCCTGTCTCCACCTAAGTGCTGGGATGACAGGTGTGCACCCCCACAGATGCACATGTTTCTATTGTATTTAACATACTGTAAGATTGCTATTACCGGGCTGGAGAGATGGCTCAAAGGTTAAGAACACTGGCTGTTCTTCCAGAGGTCCTGAGTTCAATTCCCAGCACCCACATGGTAACTCGCAACCATCTGTAATGAGATCTGGCTCCCTCTTCTGGCCTGCAGGGACACATGCAAACAGAACACTGTATACATAATAAATAAATAAATCTTAAAAAAAAAAAAAAAAAGACGAAACTTCAAAAAAGACAAAAAAAACTTTTAAAAAAAGATTGCTATTATCATGGAGTAAGACTAAAAAGTGCAGATAAATCCAGAGACCTGAGAGACAGTGCCAACCTCATAGTCCATGCCCACATTCAGGGAGAACCCTATTTGCATCTTGTCACTGAGGCAGCCCCTACATGTAGGTGGAGTTTTTCTGTATTCCAGCACTTGCTCCCAAATAACCACAAGAGACAATATAAATTATTAATGCTCAGCTGATAGCTAAGGCTTATTACTAACTAGCTCTTACAAATAAATTAACCCATTTCTATTAATCTATATGATGCCCCAAGGTTCATGACATTTACCTCTCCGGCATGTCTTGCTTACTCTCTGGCTGGCTGGTGACTCCTCTGACTGGTCCTTCTTCCTCTCAGCATTCTCTCTATGCCAGGTTGTCTCAGCCAATCTCTTCCTGTCCAGCTATTGGCCAATCAGCTTTTTATTAAGAATGAGAGCAATGCATATTTACAGTGTACAAAGATTGTTCCATAGCACCTCCAACTCTGGGGGAAGAAGGAGGATGGCCCAGAGTCTGTCTGCATTCCCATGCACTCCTTTCTCCTGCCTAGGGCCTTCCTACGGATGCTTTTTCCTGAGAAGCTGGATGTAGACAAGAAGGGCCGCCCCAGTACTGCTGGATCCAAGATCAAGGTGGGCCTGGTGGTGGGGAAGGGACAGGAAAGGCAAGTCCAGACTCTTTCTCTCCTTGTTTAAACATCTGTTCCCTACTGTTTGGGTTTTCAATGTCTCTGACACCCTCTGGCCTATAGGGTCTTCCTTCAGCTCTGGGTTTTGGGAGAAAGATTGAACAACATTTGGTCCATTTGTCTTTCCTTCCTTTACTCCCTTCATTTCCCTCTCCCCCTTTCTCTCCCTGTCTTCATCCCTCCTCTCCCTCTTTCCTTCACTTCCCATCTCTTTCCCTTCTCTGCCCTCCCTTCTTCCCTCTCCCCCTCCCTCCCTCTCCCCTTCCTTCCACCTTTCCTTCCCCACCCTTATCTAATGCTCTTTTCCCCCTCCTTTCTCTCTTTCTGTCCCTCCATCTTTCCTTTCTCCCTCCCTTCCTTCCTGTGCTTGGAGACAGAACCCAGGTCTTGCACATGCTAAGTAGGCATGCTATGCTTGGGTTATACTTCCCACATCACTTCTTTTAAAAGATATAAATGCATACATATATATATATATATATATATATATATATATATATATATTAGAATGGCTATCTCACCCATTTTAAGTGTGCAGTTCAGTGACACTGACTATGTGCACAGCCATCCCCATCAGCCATCTCCAAACTTTCTCACCTTTCCAAATTCAAACTCTGTCCCCATTCACAACCAAATTCCTAACCCCAGGCTCCTATCATCCTAGTTTCTGTCCATAAAGATTTGGTGGGTCTAAGGACTTCTTGTGAGTGGCATCACCTAGAGCGTTTCTGGCTAACATTACTCACATAATGTACTCAGGGCCTATCCATGCTGGAGTTTGTGTCAGAAAGTCCTTCCTTCTTAAGGCTGAATATTATCCCACTGTGTGGATGTACCATGTTACATTCATTTTTTTCATTCACTGTGCAGAAGAGCTGGGTCCACCTGCTGAGGGTGAATAATGCTGCAGTGAGCATGGGGTCGAATCCTAAGCCCACATTCACAATCATTTTTGAGGATTTTGTGATGGTAGCCGATGCAGGATCCTCACACATACAAGAAATTAGCGCAGTCCCACTTGGCAGATGGAGATGCCTCAGATCAGAAAGGGGCAGCCATAGGTCACACAGCAGAATTTGAACCTGAATATCTCATGTCACTTCCCTAGTCTTCCCTAGTCTTCCCACTTGGCCCCACAGCTTTCCCCAAATGACTAAAATGCATTACCTAAGAACCCAAGACTGAGCCCCCCCACCCCACCCGCACATTCAAGTTCCTTATTTCCAAAGTTGCTGTCCCCTTGAAGACAGGCAGGAAGTCTGGGCGGTAGTTGTTCTGGTTTTCCTATTACTCAGTCATCAAACATCTTCTAAATACTTACTATATGTTAAGCTATGTGGTAAGTGTAGCAGACACGAGGACTCCCAAGTTTGGGGTTTAAGAGCTGGGTAGATGCACAATATCAGCCCTCATGGTGGGAGCTTAGAGAGGTATACACACTTGTGGCTGCCCAGTCAGGCTCCCCCATCTCGGACGAGTCTGTTTCTTGAATGGGGAGAGCCAGGGGACCCATCCTCAAGCCTTCCTCACCCCTGCCCTTTCCTCTGCCTCAGAAACAAGCCAATGACCTGGTGTCTACGCTAAAGAAGTGCACACCCCACTATATCCGCTGCATCAAACCCAACGAGACCAAGCGGCCCCGGGACTGGGAAGAGAGCAGGTGAACTGACCACCCCTTCACATTACACACCAGATCTATGCACCCCTTGGACCAGCCACTTACATTTGACTCACAGACAAAGTACCAACTTTAGGACCACTCCAGGCTGGACTCTAAGACCACCTCAAAATCCTCCAAGGGGTCAGTGAGACAGCCCAGCAGGTAAAGATGTTTGCTGCTAACCTGATTATCTGGTTTAATCCTGAGCTCCACGAAGTGGAAGGAATGAACCAACACCTGCAAATTGCCCTCTAACTGCCATGTGCACACACACACACACACACACACACACACACACACACACACACACACCACACCACACACACACACACCAACAAAAATAAACATTAAAATTGTAAAACCTCTGGAGCCCCAAAATTATAGATAGAACTGATGGAGGCACCTCCCCAATCCCCAGGTAAACCTAGACTGGCTGTGAGAGAACTCAAACCCAATTTCTCAGACCTAAACTCCAGAACTGATCCTAGAACCAACCTCTGAGATGAGCCCAGACCTATCCCTCAGGTCTTAGTCCAAGATTTGGTTCCCAAACTAAGCTAAGAAACCTCTTAGGCCTCAAAACTCACCATCTAAACCACATCCAAGCTAGGCATGATGGCTCACATGTTTATTCTCAGCCTTGGAGGTAGAGGCTGGAGGATCACATATTCAAGGGAAACCTAGGCTGCAAAGAGAGATACTGGCCATAGACAGACAGACAGATAGATATGTAGGCCATAGATAGGTCATATATAGGCTGATGACAGATATAGATAGATGATAGATAGATAGATAGATAGATAGATAGATAGATGATTGATAGATATAGATAGAAGGATGGATAGATGATAGAATTATAGATGAGAAAGAGAAACAGACAGACCAATACATGACATGAGAGACAGACAGACAGGCAGGCAGGCAGATAGACAGACAGACAGACCAGTCCATGAGATGCACCTACCACAAATCTAGGCCCCATGGCCCAAGTCTGCTCTGGGCAGCTCCCATTCTCTGGGACTTAGGCCACCTCACTCACACAGGGTGAAGCACCAGGTGGAGTACCTGGGCCTGAGAGAGAACATCCGGGTGCGAAGGGCAGGCTTTGCCTACCGTCGACAGTTCTCCAAGTTCTTGCAGAGGTGAGGCACCCATCTTCCCTGCCTTGACTGCCTCACCTACTGAAATGTCCAACCAGCAGGCCTGCTCCAAATCCCCCACACCTTCATACCCTCTGCCTCCAGGTATGCCATTCTGACCCCTGAGACATGGCCACGGTGGCGTGGAGATGAACGCCAGGGTGTCCAGCACCTGCTTCGTGCTGTCAACATGGAGCCAGACCAGTACCAGATGGGGAGTACCAAGGTCTTTGTTAAGAACCCCGAGTCGGTGAGTGTGCATGAGAGAGAAAAGGTTCTGGGTCAATTTCCAGAACTCACATAAAGGTGGATGGAGAAAACTGTACAAACATGTCCTCCTCTGACCTCCACATATGCACCATGAGACTGCTGTACCATACTGTCTCACACACAGACACAAGCACACGTACATACACAAAGACACACACAAACACACACACACATTTTAAGGGGTGAAATATAAAAGTATAAGAAAATAAAAAGGGAGCCAGGTGATGGTGGCACACGCCTTTAATCCCAGCACTAGGGAGGCAGAGGCAGGTGGATCTCTAAATTTGAAGCCAGCCTGGTCTACAGAGAGAGTTCCAGGACAGCCATGGCTACACAGAGAAGCCCTGTCTTGAAAAACCAAATCAATCAATCAATAGGGAAGAAGATGGGAGGCAGGGAAAGCTGAGGTTGAGGTTGATGTTGGGGATACAGCTCAGTGACAGAGCATTTGCCTAACATTTAGGAGGCCCTGGGTTTCATCTCTAGCACTACAGAAAGAGAGAGAGTGTGCATGTGCTGGGTGTGATAGTATACAATACCTACAATCCCAGTCTTCCAGAGGCTGAAATAGGAGGCTCACAAGTTCAAAGCTATCATAAGCTATATAGCAAGACCCTGACAGGGTGGAGGGGAGACTTTGGGTACTCCCCATGTGACCACCACCATGTAACCTTGACCAGGCTTTGTCACCTCTCCAAGCCTCAGTTTCCCCATATGGAAAAGGAACAAAGTAAGAGCTACCCTCCAGGACTGGAATGAGGATTGGACAAGGCAGGAAGTCACCTGCACAGTGCCTGGGACATAAGCATGTACTCAGAAAAGGCCCTGTTTTGGAGACCAGGTCTGGGAAAGGAAGAATACATGGTATAGTGTAATAGTGTCCCTTTGGTGGAATAAAGAGCCACCATTTATCCAGAGATCCCTTTTCCCTTTGTCCTTCTTCGCTCCTTTTCTCATCCTTTCTGCTCTTCTAACATCCCTTCAGCTTCTCCTCCCCCTCTCTAATATATATACAGATATACATGCACATTATATATAATATATATATATATATGAGAGGGGAGAGAGAGAGAGAGAGAGAGAGAGAGAGAGAGAGAGAGAGAGAGAGAAATAGGAATATCTCATCTTCCTAATTACTTGCAGGCAAAATTTCTAGAAGAAACTGACCCTCCAAAAATTGATACACAGTAGGAAAAAAAATACATCAAGCAAACCCAGCTTGGCCAAAGCTTTTTTTTTTTTTTTTTTTTTTTTTTTCTCAAGACAGGGTCCCATGAAACCCTGGCTGGCCTCCACTCCACTATCTAACAGCCTTACACCACAGCCACAGGTTTTGTTGTTGTTGCTGTTTTGGGTTTTGTTGTTGTTTTTAATGTGGTGCTGGGGATGGAACCCAGGGCTTTGTGCATGCTAGGCAAACACTCACACAACTAAGCTACATCCCCAGCCCATCTGGCAAAGCTATATAAGAAAAAATAAAGTTTGAGGCTGGGTATAGTAGCTCGTGACTGCAATGGCAACACTCAGGCTGAAGCAGTAGGACCGGGAGTTCCATGTCAGCTCAGTGTTTCAAAAAGATTTGACTGTGACAAAATTTTTGGCATGTAGATCTTGATTTTAGGGAAATCGACTAGGTAAGAACAATTAACACATGATGAGTTAGTGGTCAGTTTTTATCAGAATGGGTAAAAAAAAGAGACTGAATTATTTGTTGAGTTTTTTGCTTTTGATAATGTCTCCTTATTTAGCCTTAGTTGGCCTGGACTTGCTACATACACCAGGCTAGCCTCGAACTCACAGAGACCCACCTGTATACTGGAACTAAAGCTGTGCACTAACTGGGTATTGTGGCACATCCCTTTAATTGCACCAATCAGGAGGCCAGCTTGGTCTGCATTGTGAGTTCCAGGACAGCCATGGCCATGTACAAAGACTATGTCGATAGATAGATAGATAGATAGATAGATAGATAGATAGATAGATAGATAGACAGACAGATGATAGACAGATAAATCATAGATAGATAGATAGATAGATAGATAGATAGATAGATAGATAGATAGATGATAGATAGATAGATATAATTTTTTTTAAAAGATTTTACTTATTTTATGTGTGTGCGTGTTTTGCCTGCATGTCTGTGTGCATGCAGTAGCTGTGGAGGCCAGAAGAGGGCATCAGAAATCCCCCCAGAACTGGAGGTACAGACAGTTGTGAGTCAACATGTCACTGCTAGGAAACAAACCCGGGGTCCTCTGGAAAAACAGCCAGTGCTCTTAACCACTGAACGTCTGTCTCTCCAACTCCAAAACTAATTTTTTGGGGAGAGTGGGGGGTTGGGTGGTGACTGACTCATTTGAAAAGAATTTTAAGGCCAGGCGGTGGTGGTGCACGCCTTTAATCCCAGCACTCAGGAGGCAGAGCCAGGAGGATTTTTGTGAGTTCGAGGCCAGCCTGGTCTACAGAGTAAGATCCAGGACAGGCACCAAAACTACACAGAGAAACCCTGTCTCAAAACAAACAAACAAACAAAAAAAATTTAGTAAAATGAAAGTAGAAAAACGAAAGAAGATAGGCTGGAGAGATGACTCAGCAGTTAAGTGTTCCCAGCACCCACATGCTGTTTCACAACCATCCACACTTCTTCTCGCCTCCTTGGGCACTGCATGCACATGGTGCACAGATATTCATGTGGGCAAAACACCCATACACATAAAATTAAAAATAAACAAATCTTTTAATTGAAAAATAAATAAACCAGCAGGGTAGTGGTTGCACATGCCTTTAATCCCAGCACTTGGGAGGCAGAGGCAGGCGGATCTCTGTGAGTTCGAGGCCAGCCTGGTCTACAAAGTGAGTTCCAGGAAAGGTACAAAACTACAGAGAAACCCTGTCTCGAAAAACCAAAAAAAGAAAAAAGAAAAAGAAAGAAACCCTGTCTTAAAACACCAAACAAACAAAAATCTTTAAAAAGTAAAAACAAAAGTAGAGAAAAAAGGCTAAAAGAAAAGGCGGGGCTGCTCACAGGATAAAGACTCTTGCCAAGCTTGACATCTGAATTTGATCCCTGGTACCCACATGGTAAAAGGCGAGAACTGACTCCCAAAAGCTGTCTTATATCTGTGATGAGTTCATCCCAGCAAAACACACACACACACACACACACACACACACACACACACACACACACACACACACACAATTTTAAAGCTTTAAAAAGAAAAAAGGATAAGAATGTATAAAGAGGGCTGGAGAGATGGCTCAGAGGTTAAGAGCACTGGCTGTTCTTCCAGAGGTCCTGAATTCAATTCCCAGCAACCACATGGTGGCTCACAACCATCTAGAATGAGATCTGGTGCCCTCTTCTGGTCTATAGTCATATGTGCAGGCAGAATACTGTATACATAATAAATAAATAAATCTTAAAAAAAAAAAAAAAAGAATGTATAAAGACTAGCTGGGGGGTGGTGGCGCACCCTTTAATCCTACCACTAGAGAGGCAGAGGCAGGCGGAACTCTGTGAGTTCAAGACCAGCCTGGTCTACAGAGTGAGACCCAGGATAGGCACCAAAACTACACAGAGAAACCCACACACACATACAGAGAGAGAGAGAGAGAGAGAGAGAGAGAGAGAGAGAGAGAGAGAGAGAGAGAGGCTAGAAGAGAATGTTGGAGCCCATGCAGCTGGAGTTGCAGGTGGCTGTGTGCTGCCTGACCTGGGTGCTGGGAACTGAACCTGTCTCTTCTACAAGAGGTACTCTTGACTGCTGTACCACATTTCTAGTACACCACTCCTGTGCTAATTTAATGCAGAGGGTGTGAGCCCCCAAAATGGGAAGGACTTCTGGGTGTAGCTCAAATCTTAAAGAGTCTTATTAATAAAATCAAACCTGAAGCCAGGTATTGGGGGTGAATACTGGAAGATCAGAGAGACAGAATAAGCCACAGCTAACCTCACCTGGCCAACTTCTCAGCTGATCTTGTTTCCTCAGACTGGAAGCTTCTATGTCCTCATCCCAATGGCTCTCAGCTGAACTGTGCTCGAAAGCCTGAATGCTTAACCAGCCAAATGCTTCCAGTCTGGTCCTCATGCCTTATATACCTTTCTGCTTTCTACCACCCCTCCCTGGGATTAAAGGCTCGCTTTCTGGGATTAAAGGCATGAGTTACCATGCTTGGCTGTATCCTTGAACACATGGATTTCTGCCTCTGGAATGCTAGGATTAAAGGCGTGTGCGACCACTGCCTATCCTAAGTATCTAGTGGCTTTTCTGTTCTCTGACCCCAGATAAGTTTATTAGGGTACACAATATTTTGGGGAACACAATACCACCACATCTGGGTACAGTCATGAAGAGAATGTGAAAACCATTTTGGGTGGAGAGAATGTGACTCAGTTGACAGAGTGCTTTGCTAGTATGCACAAAGCTGTAGGTTCTATGCCCAGCAACCCTTAAACCAGATGTGATGGGGCATGCCTGTCCTCCCAGCACTTCAGAGGGAAAGGCAGGAGGATCAGGAGTTCTAGGTTGTCCTCAGCTGCATAGCAAGAGTGAGACTATCCGGGAGGATCCATAGGAAATCAGGGTCTTGGGAGATGCCAGGAGCCAACACCCCTCCCTCCTGTCCAGCTTTTCCTCCTGGAAGAGATGCGAGAGAGAAAGTTTGACGGCTTTGCCCGCACCATCCAGAAAGCCTGGCGGCGCCACATAGCAGTCCGAAAGTATGAGGAGATGCGGGAAGAAGGTGAGGAGTCTCTATTAGGAGGCTCAGTCTGGGGGCAGGAGGATTAAGGAGAGGCCACGACTTTCAACCACAAATGTGTCCTCACAGCTTCCAACATCCTACTGAACAAGAAGGAACGCAGGCGAAACAGCATCAACCGGAACTTCGTAGGGGACTATCTGGGGCTGGAGGAGCGGCCTGAGTTACGCCAGTTCCTGGCCAAAAGGGAACGAGTGGACTTTGCCGACTCAGTCACCAAGTATGACCGCCGCTTCAAGGTAAGACCTGAGTGGGTGTTCCCATTTGAGACTGTGCCTCTGCCTAGTACCCACACCAGAAGCATACCACACATGGGACCCAGATGTACCTATCCACAGGTGTATATTCACCTAGCCTCCAAACATCTCTCCTCAGAGGCATGCCCACCAGGCTCAGACACATCTATCCACAAGAAAATTCTCCACTGTGGTAGACACTGCTGTCCATCAAGCATTACCTCATGGGGCTGGCAGAGTACTTACTTAGCACGAACTCTGGGTTCCATCCCCAGTACTACACAAACCAGGCATGGTAGCAAACGTTTACAATCCCAGCTCTTGAAATCCCAGGATTTCAAGGTCATCCTCTACTATATAGTGAGTTCCAGGGCAGCCTGAGATATGTGAAACCCCAAGGGGGAGGAAAGACACTTCATGTAGCACTGTCACACCCATCCACACTCCCACAGCTGGTAATAGAGCTGTCTATCAAACCTGTCCTTGTGTAGCCCAGACACACCTATCCATAAACTACACCTTTGTTTTGCCAGATACATCTGTCTACTGCAACACATCCACCTTGCCCAGAAGCCCATTCCACAGGACCACTTCCCTCCCCTGGCTTAGATACACCTGTCCATTGGACACACTTTCACTTGATTCTGATAACCTTGTCCATATAAACACTCTCACCAGGCCAAGGGAGCCTTGTTCACAGGTGCATGCCTGACTGTCCCAGAAATCATGACCAGATTAATTATCATGACCAATTAACGTAATCTAGAAAATCTGTTATAGACATGCACAGCTGTATATGGCATGTAGCCCATAGCCCATACGCCACCACCACGAACACTTTCATCTCTGGATCCAGATCACTCACTTCCATCAGACACATTCTCATCTGCTGTCTCAGTTAGGATTTCTATTGCTATGAAGAGACCCCATGACCAGGACAACTCTTACAAGGAAAACACATAATTGGAGTGGCTCACTTACAGTTTCAGAGGTTCAGTCCATGTCATCATGGCAGGGATCGTGTGCAGGCAGACATGGTGCTGGCTACATCTTGATCAGAAGGCAACATGAAATACCCTGTGACACTGGGAGTAGTTTAAGCATAGGAGAACTCAAAGCCCACCCCCCAAGTAACACACTTCCTCCAACAAGGCCACACCTTCTAACAGGGCCACTCCCTTTGGAGGCCATTTTCTTTCAAACCACCACATCTGCTGTCTTAGTTTTGTTACTCAATAAAATACTCTGATAAGGGCTGGAGAGATGACTCAGAGGTTAAGAGCACTGGCTGTTCTTCCAGAGGTCCTGAGTTCAATTCCCAGCAACCACATGATGGCTCACAGCCATCTACAAAGAGATCTGCAGGCCAAACACTCACTGTATACATCATAAATAAATAAATGTTTAAAAAAATACTCTGATAAAAGCAACTTACAGAAGGAAGGATTTATTTGGCTCACAATTCCAGGCTACAGTCCATCAGCATGGGAGAGTCAAGGCAGGAACCTTAAGCAGCTAGTTACAACCACAGCAAGAGCAGAAATCAATGAATTGAAGCATGTATGCATGTATCTGGCTTACTCCTTTTTATTCAGCCTGAGGCACAGTCCATGAAATAATCTTCCCACCTCACTAATGTAATCAAGATAATCTCCCACAGATGTACCCACACACCAACCTAGTCTACAGAATCCCTTCCCAGGTTATTCTAAATTGTGCCAAATGGACAATTAAAACCAACTACCAGGGACCAGAGACAGCACAGCAGATAAAGGTACTTGCTGCCAATCTGAGACCTGAGTTCAATACCTAGAACCAAGTTGGTAGAGAGAGAGAACCATGTCCACACATACACAGACACACACAAAATAACTGTTAAAATAAAATATAACTAACCATCATTGTTGAATTTTGGGCCAACCTCTGCAAATCTTGTCTGCTGGACATGGGGGGGGGGCGGTCTGAGGACCTGAAAGAATGGGGCAGACTACAGTCTAATGCTGTGGAAGGATTTCAGTGTGCTTTTATACAAGAATGTAACAAAGAAAATAATGATCAAGAAAGGTTATTTGAGTTCAGAAGAGCATGATCAGAAAAAAATAAACATCAGTAAGTACATACTAAATATTAACAGAGCCCTCTCCCAGAACTTCCTTAGGACAGACCAATTTAACCACAATTGCCTGGCATGTACAATAGATTATATCTGGGAAAGCATGAAAGCAAGGCAGAAAGCCAAATCCAGAGATTCAGGGTACACTGACCAGATTTAGTTCTAGAGTCATGTTCTAACATCCAACAAGAATAAACATGTCTGGCCAGGCGGCGGTGGCACACACCTTTAATCCCAGCACTTGGGAGGCAGAGCCAGGAGGATCTCTGTGAGTTCAAGGCCAGCTTGGTCTAACAGTGTGAGATCCAGCACAGACATCAAAACTACACAGAGAAACCCTGTCTCAAAAAACCAAAACAAACAAACAAAAAAGAATAAGCATGTCTTATAAATTAATATAAATGTTTGTCACGAGAGGTGCAAAGTCACGTCCAAGTACAATCCAGAGAACAAAATGCACCTGAGGTAAGAGGCCCTCTGCCTTTTTTGATGGAGCCTGTCTCACAGTTCTCCAAGGCATTGTTCACCATGCATCATTCTGTTGACCGTGTTCTGACACATACCTGCCTTCTTGTACAAACTCATAGACTCGTGTGGTTCATATACACACATGTCCCTTACTTATGATCATTACTTTTCTATTCTTTTCATCCTAAGACTGGCCTAGAACTTGCAATCCTCCTGCCCTAGAACTTGGTGCCTCCTGAGCACCAGAATTACAAGTGTGTCCCACCACGATCAGACAGTTTAGGCCATATACTCTTACCTGCCTCTGTAACTTGTATACACTCACGCAAGCAATCCATGCCTTTACATAAGCTAAGCCAAGAGCATGTGGTTTGGTGACAGAGTGTGTGCTTAGCATGCAAGAAAGATTCCATTCCCAGCACAGAACCATACACATGCATACAGCTTTGTGAACATTTCCTAGAGAGGCTAACAAATGTCTATTCACTCCAGATAGGACAATCAATGGTAGACCAAAGAAATGATTCCATTAAAGTATAGCTTGGTGACACAGTAAGTTTAATTCAGGTTATTTCCAGGAGCAAGGCTGAAGGATTGGTTACTTACAGAACCATGGGCAACTTAGAATTGACTACACCACCAGAGAAAATGTCTCTCGTTCTCCCCCACAAACCATTAACTGCTTATAGATCTTCAAAGAGGGGTAGGACTGCATGAGTCCCTCCTAGCAACCATTAACTGTCTACAAATTCTCAGGACCCTGGTCTCATGAACCCCTCACCCATCACCAAAAGGTAATGGGCCCAATCTTGTGCAAATCTCTTGAGGGTAAATGTGGCTGCAGAGAGGGTAAGAGTCATCAACATTCCACAACACACACACAGGGACCACATCCATCAGGTGTTTCTTCTATCTTGTACCTGTCAACTGACCTAACCAATATACCCTCACTTTTATTCTATTTCTTACATGATTTAGCAACTCACACACCTCCACTTGGAGGAATTTCCCAGTCACCTTCCCTGCAAGCCCCACCCTTGTCTAGAGTTAATTCTCCACTGCCAGACTGCCCAGGCCCTAGAGTCCAGCCATTAGCCTCTGGCCTTGCCTCTCCACAGCCCATCAAACGGGACTTGATCCTGACCCCCAAGTGTGTGTATGTAATTGGGAGAGAGAAGGTCAAAAAGGGACCAGAGAAGGGTATGGTTCATGAAGTCCTGAAGAAGAAACTGGAGATCCAGGCCCTTCGAGGGGTATCCCTCAGGTAAGGTCAAGTCCCTGGAGCTCTCTTGTCCCTTCCTGCCACATTTACTAACCCCTACTTCCATGATCTCCAACAAACTGTTTTATTACATTTTTATTGGGGGGGGCACACATCACATCACATTGAGTGGAGGTCAGTGGAAAGTAATCCCACCATGTGGGCCTTGGGGAATGCAACTCAGGTCCGGCCCTACTTTCATGATCTCTGTGTGGAGACAATTTCTGTCTCTCTTCCTATCTGACCTCTGGTCCTTCCCAATTACCACCCTCTCGGGCTCTTCCTTCTCCCTTCCCCCAATTTGATCCTCACAGATTGGACCCTACAAGTTTTCCTGCACCCTCACTTGGCACTCTCCTGGCTTTTCCCCAGCACCAGACAGGATGACTTCTTCATCCTCCAAGAAGAGGCTGCTGACAGCTTCTTGGAAAGTATCTTCAAGACCGAATTTGTCAGCCTTCTGTGCAAGCGCTTTGAAGAGGCAGCGCGAAGGCCTCTACCCCTCACCTTCAGCGACACGTATGCTCCTCAACCCACAGCCAATTTGAGCCCAGCCTATGCGCGGTGCTCCCGACCTACCGAGAGGACCCGGCACGGGTTGGGTGTGGAAGAGGAAGCCCCAACTGGAGCCCTCAAGCTCCCTTCTCTCCCCTAGACTACAGTTCCGGGTGAAGAAGGAAGGCTGGGGCGGAGGCAGTACCCGGAACGTCACCTTTTCCCGCGGGACAGGTGACCTGGCTGTGCTCAAAGCTGGGGGCCGAACTCTCACTGTAGGCATTGGAGACGGACTGCCTAAGAGCACCAGTAAGTCCGGGGGAACCAGAGATGGGCATCGTGGGGGCGAGGCCTGATGAAGACCAATCAACTTTGTGGGGGTAGAGCTAGCTAAGCTGGTCTAGAGAGGCCAGGGCCTCAAGGGTCAAGGTATAGAGGAAGATATCCCGCCTTAGAGAAATGACCAATGAGAGAGGGAAAACGTGAAGGGGCGTGGCCATAGGAGCAACCCTAAGCTATCAACAGATGGTGGGGCGTGTCCTGAAGTGAGAGAGCTCAAAGAATAGGGAGGGTGAGGGGTAGGATCAGGAAGGGTGGAATCCCCACCTGCAACTAACATGGGAGAACCAATAAGCATGAGCGAGGCATGGTCTCAAGCAGAACCAGTATGGAGAAATGTTGGAGAACCTAGATACACACCTGGTGTGGCCTGGCCACTACTCAAATCTATCCCTGCTTTTTTCTTTCAGAGCCTACACGGAAGGGGTTAGCGCAGGGAAGACCTCGAAGGTCAGCGCAGGCCCCTACTCGAGCAGCCCCTGGGCCCCCCAGAGGTGAGGAGATAACTCTTGGTGACTTGTTGTGGACTTCAGAATCTAACAACAGGGGCTCAACTCACTATAGCTCTCCCATCTACCACAAGATACGGGAGAAGCATAATTGGGAATATCTTTAAGATCTGACCTCTTCCACCATCCGGCACAATCCTAGCCTGTAAATTACGTTTTATTTAACCAACTCATCAAATTTATTCTTGCCCTTAGTGTTGGTTACGCTGTGGCGCTGCTTCTCTTGGCTGGCTGCTGCCCACCACGGCCATGCCGGGGGAGGAGAGTGCTGATTGGAAGAATCACAGCCATGGTTACCTTTTTAGAGCTTTATTGGGAGAGAGTGGGGAAGGGGGGGGGGCGGAAGGAAGGAACGGAAAGGAAAGAGAGGGACACACAGAGGGTCCATCTGCTTTTTAGGCTGGGACACCGTCGCAGGCTGATGGCGTAATTAAGGACAGAATCCTTACACCTAGACCTTTGCTTAGACTTGCCATCCAAGTCCCCACACCACTTATACCTCAGTGGTAGAATGCTTGCTTAGCATACAGAAAACTATATAAATCAGGGTCTGTCAACTACACAGGGAGTTTGAGGCCAAACTGGGCTACAAGAGACCCTGTCCCAAAAATAGATAGATAAACAGACAGACAGACACATACATATGTGCATGCATACGTACATATATACATACATAGATAGAAAGAAATTCAGGCAGTGTGGTGGTAAATACCTTTAATTCTAGGACTCAGGAGGCAAGGGCAGGTGGAAATTTCTGAAAATTCAAGGCCAGCTTGGTCTACATAGCCAGTGCTGGGCCAGCTAGGGCTATGCAGTGAAACCCTGAATCAAAGGAAGTGGGAGAGGAGGGGAAGGAAGAGGAAGAGAGAGAGAGAAGAAAGGAGGGGAGGAGGAGGAAGAAGGGGAGAAGGAAGATGAAGAAAGAAAGAAATCCACCAATTCCTCATCAAGTAAAGGCTCTTGTTGCATAGCCTAGAGGCCTGAGTTCAATCCTCAGAACCCAAGTGAAGGTGGAAAGAGGGAACCAAGTCTGCAGAGCTGGCCTCAGACTTGCAAGTGAGTGCTGTGGCATATGCCCCACACATACAATAATAATACATAAAGCCACTCACAAAGCCCTCCTATGGATATAACAGCATCTTGCAGAGCTTTCCTTATAGATCCTCCTACCTCCGGGCTCTCTAATTCAGACTCTGTCCTTTTTCTTTTCTTTCTTTTTTTTTTTTTCTTTTGGTGATTTGGTTTGGTTTTCCTTTTGGTTTTTGTTTTTTGGAGACAGGGTTTCTTTGTGTAGCCCTGGCTGGCCTTGAACTCAGAGATTCACCTGCCTTTGCCTCTCAAGTGCTGGGATTAAAGGTGTGTGCCACCACCATCAGGCTCCTGGTTTTGTTTTTGAGAAAGGATCTTGATATGTAGCCTGGAACTTACAAAGATCTACCTTGCTTCTGCTTCCTCAAATTCTGGGGTTAAATGCATCACCATGTTTCATTGTTTTTGTTTTGTTTTGTTTTGTTTTTTTGAGACAGTGTCTCTCTAAGTGGTCCTGGCTAGCCTGGAACTCTGAGAAGAGATCCACCTGCCTCTGCTTCCCCAAGTGCTGGGGTTAAATGCATCACCATGTTTTTGGTTTTGAGACAGGGCACTCTATGTGGTCCTAGTTGGCAGAACCTCTGGAACTTACAGACATCCACCTGCCTCTTCCTCCCCAGGTGCTGGGGTTAAAGGCGAGCATCACCACTCCTAGTCCTCAGACACAGTTTTGACCATACTGGTTGAGAGTGGCTGCATCTTCTGTCAGGCTCAGAACTTAGAGCCAACTCCTCAAATGTTCACAGCCACTCATGACAGATATTTCTATCTTTGCTTCCATCATAGGTGTGAATCGAAATGGGGTACCACCCTCTTCCAGGGCAGGGCCCCTACCCCTGGAGATCACATCTGGAAGGAGTTCCCAGAGGCCTCCCCGGGGCCCTCCATCCTCAACCCTAGGAGCCAGCAGACGTCCCCGGGCACGGCCACCTTCAGAGCACAACACAGAATTCCTCAATGTGCCTGACCAGGGTGTAGCAGGGTAGGTGGGAAGAGGTGGAGGGCATAGCCCCATGAGGTGGTCAGGGGATAGAGGAGTATCTACCTAGGGTTGTAATGAGACCCACGCTGTCCTCTACAGCATGCAAAGGAAGAGAAGCATAGGGCAGAGACCTGTGCCAGGTGTGGGCCGGCCCAAGCCCCAACCACGGATCCATGGCCCGAGGTGCCGGGCACTGTACCAATACATAGGCCAAGATGTGGATGAGCTGAGCTTCAATGTGAATGAAGTAATTGAGATTCTCATGGAAGGTTTGTATTCCGGGGCAGAGGTTGAGAGTGGGGAGTGTTCACAACCCTGACACAGTGAGGCAGCTACACATTACTGCATAGCCATACAAGAACAAGGGGGCAAGAGTCAGTGAGATGACCCAGTAGGTAAAGGTCATTGCCACCAAACCTAATGACCTGAGTTCCATCCCCAGGACTCTCATGGTGGAAGGAGAGAATGGACTCTGACCTACACACACACACACACACACACACACACACACACATACGCACATGCACAAGGCTGAGGAGATGGCTCCTTGGTTAAAGCTCTTGCCTTGAAAACATGAGGACCAGAGTTCTGATTTCCAGATACCAGTAAATGCTGAGTGGGTGTGGTAGTCTATCTGTAATTCCAGACTCCAAAGACAGAGACAGGGTCCCCAGAGCAAGCTAGCTGGCAAGCCTAGCTGTATCATCGAGCTTTGGTTCTGACTGAGAGATTCTGCCTCATTGGATGAGCAGAAGGGGATGACAATGTAGGGTCTCCACATGCACAGACACCCACATGCATGGGCACCTACACACATGCAAAAACACACAACACAGAGGTGCATACCATGCACTCACATTATGGAAAAAGAAAGTGTAATTTCAAAAAAACTTAAAGCTGAGTGTAGTGGTGCACACTCATAGAAATAAATAAATAAGCAGATGGGGTATCCACTCATAGCCTCACCAGAGCTACATAATCTGGAAAAGCTAGTCTCTGAACATCACCTCCTAAAGCACCTAGGGCTTTGGCCTCATTTCTTCACACCTCATGCCTAAGCTTTTTTATTATTTTATTTTATTTTGAAACAAAGTCATGCTATATTGCCTTTGAACTCACTAAGGATAGCCTCCCTCAGCCTCCTGTGACAGGGAAGCACCACCATGCCAGGCTGTAGCCTTATTATTGTCAGTAAAAACTGACTTTACAAATCCCTGAGTAGGAAGGAAGCTGAGTCTGAATGGCCCTGCCCAATTCCTACCTTCATCCTTTGGGATGACTCCAGAAGGGCTGTAGACTCATCACACACTCCAGAAGTGGATAGCAGGGCCTCCTGGATGTCATGGATATTCCTGACTGAACCTGGGGGTTGAAGGAGGGCATCTATAGAAGGGGGTGGTTGGATAGAAGAGTGCAAGCAAATCATCTGGAGTATGACAGAGACTGAGTGTAGATCAGTGGTGCAGCATTTGCCTCACATGCATGAGGTTCTGGGTTCATCCTCAATGTCAGGGAGAGATGAGGGAGAGGATGGAAGGGTAGGAGAGAGAGAAGTCTGGTGCTGGGAATATGGTTCAATCAGTAAGCTGCTCAGCAATAGAACACTTGCCTAGCATGTACAACACCCTGGATTCAATCCCCAATGCCCTACCTCCAGATCTAAATGTTGATAGCCATACATAATGGCACGTACATATAATCCTAGAACTTCGGAGGCTGAGAAAGGAGGATGGAGAGTATAAAGCCAAGCTGGGCTACTCAGGGAGACAGAACCAGTCTCCAAACAAAACAGAAGTGAATGTGATTGCTTATGCCTATAATCACAGTCCTCAGGAAACAGAGGCAGGAGGATAAAGAGTCCAAGGATAACCTCAGCAACATAGCACACACATGCACATGTCTTCATCTGTATCTGTGAGTATGTGTGCATGGGCACATGTGTCTGTATGTGTGCATGTGTGTGGATGCACACGTGCATTCCTGTGTTTTACGAAGGTGCACATGTATGATGGTGTGCACATATTGGTGAGAGGGCAACTTAGAGTGTCAGTCCTTACCTTCCACCTTGTTTGAGACAGCATCTTTTGTTGCTCACTACCATATATGCCAGGCTAGCTGACCCAAGAGTGTTGCTGTTTGTTTTTGTTCTTTTGGGGGGCTCACCACCCAGCTCCCAAATAAATCACACAGATGCTTATTCTTACTTATAAATGCCCAGCCTTAGCTTGGCTTCTTTCTTTCTTTCTCTCTTTCTTTCTTTCTTTCTTTCTTTCTTTCTTTCTTTCTTTCTTTCTTTCTTTCTTCCCTTTCTCTTTTTTTAAATTTTCTTATTTTATTTCATGTACATTGGTGTTTTGCCTGAATGTATCTCTGTGTGAGGGCATCAGATCCCCTGGAACTGGAGTTACAGACAGTTGTTAGCTGCCATGTGGGTGCTGGGAACTGAACCTGGGTCCTCTGGAAGAGCAGTCAGTGCTCTTAACCACCGAGCCATCTCTCCAGCCCAAGCTTGGTTTATTTCTTGCCAGCTTTCCTTAACTTAAATCATCCTGTCTACCTTTTGCCTCTGGGTATTTCCTGTTCTCTTACTTCTGTTAATCTTACTCAGTGGCTTGCTGTGTAGCTGGGTGGCTGGCCCCTGGGGACCTCCTCCTTCTCTGGCTACTTCTTTTTCCCTCCCAGATTTCTCTTTCTATATATTCTCTCTGCCTGCCAGCCCTGCCTATCCTTTCTCCTACCTTGCTATTAGCTGTTCAGTTCTTTATTAAGTGTTTTAGACAGGCACAGTAACACAACTTCACAGAGTCAAACAAATGCAACAAAAGTAACACATCTCAAAATAATATTCCCCAACACAAGAGTTTCCAGGGATTCTCCTGTCTCTACCTTCTGTTTCACCATAGAGCTGGAATAACAGATGTGTCATATACCACTGCATCTAGCTTTCATGGGTTCTGAGAAACTAAACCCAGGTCCTCACACATGTATAACAAGTACTTTCTCCACTAAGCTATCTCCCCAGTCCCATGTATAGTATGTTTGAAGACAGCCAGAGCCATACAATACCATGTCTCCAAAGCAAACAAAATATCCAAGATGAATATAAGACAGACACAGAGTAAGCATGCATGCTTTCTCCAGTGTACACTGGGCACCTCAAGCTCTTCTCTCCCATAGATTCCTCTGGCTGGTGGAAGGGCCGGCTGCATGGCCAGGAAGGTCTCTTCCCAGGAAACTATGTGGAGAAGATCTGATTGTCCATCCACCTGCCTGTCTGCTTGGCTGCCAGGGAACCAAGCCCTGCAACTTGAAGCTTTGATTACCCTGGCTGCACTGGCCAGAATACTCAGGCCTATGGCCTCTAGCCCAGTGAGGGCCCTGTGTGTAAAAGATCACCACTGTCACACCCCATGCCTGGTGCTTGACTCCCATGGGTTGAATCGCTGTCCAAGTCTCCATTTCATCATGTGTCCGATAGGATTTGCTGCAGAACCTACCTCCCAGCTGCCTTGTGTGTATGAAATGAATCAAATCCTGCCCTGTGAGCAAAGTGCTGTGCACAGTCCAGGGTTAGGGGACTTTGACAATCTGGCCTTTCTACCTTTCTGTCATCACTGAGGCAATAAATGTACCAGGTAAAAGCAAGGAGTAAATTACTGATTTCTGGGGCTGGGATGTGGCTTAGTGGGTAGAGTGCTTGCCTCTCAAGCATGTGGCCCTGGGTTTCATCAGGACCACATAAAATTGGGCATGGTGGTACATGACTGTGATCTCAGTACTCAAAAGATGGTGACAGGGAGATCAAGAGTTCAATGTCAGCCTTGACTATATAGCTTATTTTTAAAAACTTTTAAAATATTTATTGATGTGTGTGCACGCGCGTGCGTGCGTGCGTGCGTGCGTGCGTGCATGTTTGTGTGTGTGTGTGTGTGTGTGTGTACAACTTTGTGAAGTTAGTTCTCTCCTTCTACCGTGCAGATTCCAGGAATCAAACTCAGGTCATCGAGCTTGGTGGTGAGGACCTTAGCCCACTGAGCCATCTCCTCAGGCCCTACATAGCTGATTGTAAGGATGTTCTGGGCTTCATAAGGTCCTTCTGGGGGGTGAAGGGAAGGCTGTCCGGAAAAGCTCATCTAGTCCTTTTCCCTCTGCATTTGCCTTAGGAAACCAAGCTTGGCTGGTAAAGCAAGCACAAGGGTGCAGCTGGGCCTCATCAGGCCTCTTGTTGGCTAATCATTCTGCAAAAGCATTTAACAGTCCTTGAGTGTGGCTAGACCATTCCATCTCTGAGCTCTTTTACACTCCAGTTTAGGAGCACTTGCTTAGCATGGGGTTAATCCCAGCACTAAGAGATAAAGGGAGTGAAGGAGGAAAGGGAGAGAGAGAGAGAGAGTGAGAGAGACTGACTTACTGTGTAGACCAGGCTAGCCTTGAATTTCTACAGCTCTGTCTGCCTTTACTTCCCAAGTGCTAGAATTAAAGATGTGTATCCTTGGGGCTGGAGAGATGGCTCAGAGGTTAAGAGCACTGCTTGTTCTTCCAAAAGTCCTGAGTTCAATTCTCAGCAACCACATGGTGGCTCACAACCATCTGTAATGAGATCTGGTGCCCTCTTCTGGCTTGCATGGATATGTGCAAGACAGAAAACTGTATAAATAATAAATAAATAAATCTTTAAAAAAAAAAAAAAAGATGTGTATCCTCTGCCTGGTTTCAAAAAATAGATTAAAAATTAAGATTTATTTATTTAAAAAATTTTTTGAGATTATAAAATAATTACATCACTTTCTCCTTCCTAATATATACAAATACAACCTACTCGGTCTATATAATGTCACTTGTATGTGTATGTTTTCAGGGGTTCATATCTGGTATTGGATAACCAATGGTGTGCTCTTCTTTGGGGAAGACTATTTCTCCTGCTCTCAGCTTCCCTTAGTTGCCTGTAATTCTTTGTCTAGGGTTGAGGCCTCATGAGCCCCTCACCCCAAAAACAGCTTTGATGAAAGAAGAGGATCAGTGAAATGGCTATAAGGCCAATGAGCTTGCTGTTCACTCCTGGCAACCCCAGAACCGACATAAAGGTGGAATGAGAGAACTGACTATGCAAAGTTTTCCTTTTTTGAGTGCCCCTTCCTGCTAATAACAAATAAGGGGCTGGAGAGATCAATCAGTGGTTAAGAGCACTAACTGCTCTAGTAGAGGACCAATGTTTGATTCCCAGTGCCCACGAGGTGGCTCACAACCATCCATAACTCCCGTCTCAGGGTATCCAACACCTTCTTCTGGCCTCCCTGAGCACCAGGCACACATGGGATATATGTACACACATGTAGGCAAAGCACTTATATACATAAATAAAAATAAATAAGTATTTAAAATAATAATTATAGTACATAAATTGTTTAAGGCCAGTGAGATAATTCAGCAAGTAGAGGTGCTTCCTACTAAGACTGACAACGTGGGTTCCACACCAAGGACCCACACGATGGGAGAAGAGGACTATTTCCTACTAGCTGTCCTCTCACCTCCACATGCACAACATGGTACATGTTTGTGTACACACACATAGCAAAAAAAATTAATTTAATTGCAATTTTAAGTAAATAAATTTCTATTACCCCTCCCCCCCAAAAGTAAAAGGTTGGGGAAACAGCTCAGTTGGTAGTGTTTGCTTAGTATGCATGATGGCCTGGGTTTCAACCCAGCACTGAAATGGAAGGAGGGAAGAGACAGGTACAGAGAAAGTAAAGGGAACAGAAGAGAAGAAGAAAAACAAGGTTGAGGAAAGTAGCTCAGAGATAGAGTGCTTTCCTAGCATGTACAAAGTCCTGGGTTCCATCTCCAGCACTTCATAAACCAGGTATTGGTTGGTGCATACCCATCATCCTGTGAAGGTCTACACTTGATTTTACAAGTCTCCATCTTAGGGTAAAGGGCCACCATCTTAGACCACCTGCTGTACTCAGTTCCAGGAAGGACCTCAGGAATGTGCCATGACAACTCGAACAATACAGGGCATTATCCTCCTGCAAACATCCTGTCTGCAGTTTATGGCCCTTGAAGATATCTAGACAATCCTGCTGAGCAGTCCAGATAATCCTGTTCAGCAGGTTCCAGTTCCCCACTAAAAGTCTAACCCAATGGTTTCAAATGTGGTTTCGCATCCAAAGTCTAGACCAATAGTTTCAAAAAAATCATCTTGCCCCATATTCTACCCAATCCCAAGTTGCCAACCTGCTTGTGGTTTTTCCCTATAAAAACTCTCTACATCTGGGCTCATGGGTGTAGCCACATTTCCTTCCATCTGCCATGTGGTGGCCCAGGTTGAACCTGAGTAAAAGGATCTTTATGTACTTGCGTCAGAAACTGGCTCCTTGGTGGTTTCTGGGGGTTTCGAGAAATGGGTACAACAATCCCAGCACTCAGAAGGTGAAAGCAGAAGAACTAGGAGTGCAAAGTCATCCTTGGTTACAAAGCAACTCT